>NC_044394.1:77796726-78116850 GCF_006542625.1 Nomascus leucogenys
TGTTCATCCCTGGGCATCCGTGAGGTGAGGCTCTGGCCACCACATAGCACAGGGAGGGGACCCTGTGAGCTAGCTGCCTCAGAGATTGGGGGTGGGCCAGGGCTTCATGGGTGTCTGGAAAGCCAGGAAAAGATGCTGGGACCACCCCCAAGCTTGTTCTCCAGCCACCTGTGGGAGGGACCCTGAGCAGCAACTGGGGAGTGTGGGAAGAATGACTGAGGACCCCACTTCAGGGAGGAAGTTCAGCCTGCTAGAATCCCCCGTAAACTAGGAGGGAAAGAATGACTAAATGGTCACATCAGAAGTGTGGTCACACTTTTTCATTTCTAAGGGATTCTTAATTTTACAGATAAAGATGATAGTTGGGAGAGGGAAAATGACATTCACGAGACCCCACAATTGATCCACCTGATCTGATTACAGCAGGTCCAGAACCTGTGTGTTGTGACCCCCCAGACTGTTCAATTTCTATGACATTTTGCTGCTCTCACATTTATCTTAGATGCATTATTCAAAACAGAGGCTAATAACAAGAAAGGCTTTCCTGTTTGAAACCCTTCCCCAAGAGCTCATCGGATACACGGACTACCGCCACACTGCTGTTCCACGCCTGCCCCACCAACTGAGGATTATGTGCGCCAAAGATAGTCTCTAAAGTGCTTCATGGTCCTAAAATAAATAGCATGCAATTAACACTGTACTACTGTTTCTTTTATTTTTGAGTCCACACTGACAGGTTTCAGAAAAATAACCTTCAGACATTTACTGGCAATAATATTTATCTAATAAAATACCACACCACATACCCACAGAATAAGCCCTTCATATCTGCTAACCTTTTAAGGAGTAAACACTTTTGATTTTCCAAATACAAGACTCCAGTGAGCACAATCCATATTGCCATTTTATTTCCATCCAGTTAAGAATGCATCCCTTATCCATTCGGGGTATATTTACCTTCTCGTTTTTGAAGCATCAGCTTGAGTTTATTTCCACTTATGCCACCTAAAGAAATGAAAATCGAAATCCATATCAGAGTTACACTGCTCCCTTCAATTTATCAAAGGCAAAAATCAGAGTGGGAAAAAAGAACTGCGGGCCCCCGCCATGATTTGACAACTTGGTAACATCACAGTATTACTTAATGCTTGCTGTATTCCCTGTCCTGCAGGACAAACAATTCAGGCTGCCCATGGCTAATACTGGTGATAATGACCACAGCCGACCAAGGGCATTATGATTGGAGCCAGTCAGAGTGATGCTGTTCTTTTAGCCCTGTGTCTTACTATGAGGTGCAGCCATCTGTCATGTGCATCCTCCCGCAAACTTTCGCTTCACGGTGTAATACGTTGAATGGTGAATAGTGTCCTCCCGAAACTCCTATCCACCAGAAACTCATGAATGGGAGTTTATTTGCTTATTTGGAAATGGGGTCTTTTCAGATATAATCCATTAAGGATCTCAAGATTTTCTTTTTTTAATTTTCTTTCTTTTTTTTTTTTTTTTTTTTTTTTTTACAGCCTTACCCATCACTGAGAGGGTCTCAAGATGTTATCATACAGGATTTAGATGGATAGAAATCCAGTGACTGGTGTTTTTATAAGAAGAAGAGAGGATCCAGAGAGGTCACCCATGTGAAGACAGAGGCAGGCAGAAATGGGATTCAGGCTCCCACACGCTGGGGAACTTGCCTTCGCTCTCTAAAAGTGCAGCCCGGTTTTGTAGCTTGCCCAGATCACCCTAAAATCAAGCATGATTTATACCACTTGCTGTTATTTGTATTCACTTTTAAAAGTGTTTCTGATCAGCTCAATCGTTGTTAACAGAAAATACCTTGTCTGGCCTGATAGAACACATGCCTTCACCCAGCGAACTGGCTTGCAGACCTATAGAAGCCTCTGACCCTTAACTGTTGCATGCAGACATGCTGACATCGTAAGTAGTGAGTAGAGCATCTTCGGGTGTAAGGAACTGGAGTCAGGCCCCAGGATGGAGGTAATGGTGACCACTTTCTCAGCAGGGTTCTTAGCCTCTCCTTCCATGGACAGGCTCTAGGGGGTCTAGAAAGGCATGTAAAATTGCGTTTGCATCTGCAAAGGCACAGTTTTCTGGGAATAGGAACCATAGCTTTTGCCAGACTCTTAAAAGTGTCTGTGACCCAAATAAAATTAAGAACCCCTGCTTTGTTTGTGAATTATACATTGATAAAGCTGGGGGGAAAAATAAATGTTTTAAAAGAGAACCTCTGCATAAAGAATTTACTATGGAGTTGGGGAGAAAAATATATCCATAGCCAAGAGTTACAAGCTGGCTGCCCTACCTGAGGATGCATTTTATTAGCATACCCAGTGTTTACAAATTTTGAATTTGAATGCCTCTCAGCCCAAGTCACTTAGCACACCCATGGTCCCTAAGCAGCCACCTAACCTACTAGCCTCCTGTAGCATTTGGATTAAAGTACTACCTAGCTGCCTTCAGATTCATTGGGCCATCCAGGGAGCCTGCTGGCCTGCCCTCTGGGATGGGACAGGGAACCTGCTAGAACTTAAGTCTATTTCCTGCTAAGTGCCTCCCTCGTGATTCACAGGTAGGGTGGCCACACTTTCTGGCTGTCCAGGGACAGCCCTGGTATATACCTCTTGTCCTTGTAAATTAATGATAGTGCCTCCTTTTGCTCTCAAAAGTGTTTCAGCTTGGATGATAAATTACATGGCCACCCAATTTTTCGAGGTTTAATGGCATGGAAATGGCTTCATAAGATCTCTAGGGACCGCACTGAAGGGCCAGGGAAGAGAGGTGGTGGTTTCCCTCGCACCTTCCCTATGAGAACTGGGAGTCTGCTGGGTGGCGAGCTAAGGTATCAGCGTAGTGCACAGCAGCCTGTGGGAGAGCTGCAGTGGTTTTTGTTGTCTGTGCTCAAGTCGGTCTACAGTGATGTAGTTGTTTAAAAAGCAATTGCAATTTTAGGCTGTTTAATAAAGGATACTTAAAAAAAAGAAAGTAACTGTCCTGTCGCTGTTTCATCACAGCTCTGAACAGACCTCCCCTCTACTATTTGGTTCAGTTCACATCATCTCACTTGAAGAAGGTCGTAGAAAAACTGGAGTTGTGGTCAAAGGACAGTGTCCAGAGAGGACTAGGGCCCAAACATGTGTTATATGAGAAGAAATTAAAGGAATTTAGTTTAACCTAGAGAAATAAAACTTGTGGGGCCGGGTGTGGTGGCTCACACCTGTAACCCCAGCACTTTGGGAGGCCAAGGCAGGCACATCGCCTGAGGTCAGGAGTTCGAGACCAGCCTGGTCAACTTGGTGAAACCCTGTCTTTACTAAAAATACAAAAAATTAGCCGAGTGTGGTGGTGCATGCTTGTAGTCCCAGCTACTCGGGAGGCTGAGGCAGGAGAATCACTTGAACCTGGGAGACGGAAGTTGCAGTGAACCAAGATAGCGTCACTGCACTCCATCCTGGGTGACAGAGTGAGACTCCATCTCAGAAAAAAAAAAGAAAGGAAGAAAGAAAGAAGGAAGGAAGGAAGGAAGGAAGGAAGGAAGGAAGGAAGGAAGGAAGGAAGGAAGGAAAGAAAGGAAAGAAAAAGAAAGAAAGAGGAAAGAAAGAAAAAGAGAAAGAAGAAAGGAAAGAAAAGAAAGAAAAGAAAAAAAGAAGAAAGAAAGAAAGAAACAGAGAGAAAGAAAGAAGAAAAAGAAGGAAGAAAGGAAGGAAGGAAGGAAGGAAGGAAGGAAGGAAGGAAGGAAGGAAACTTGTGGGAGGAGAGCAAAGGCTTTGAGGGGCCACTGGGCCATAGGTTAGGGCATGAAGTAAGGTTTCTAACACCCAGACAGACAGCCACCCAAGATGGGACAAATGGCCTTGGGGGGTTTGAGATTAAGAGTTGCTGGAGGCATCTGAGCATAAATAAACAAAGATGAGCACTTGACCAGGCTACTGTAGAGGGGATTTTCTAATTAGATGGGGGTGGGACTACTGTTAAACCCTCTACTTCCCTTCCAAACTTAAATTCAATGAAGAAATCTATGAAAATATTTGCCAAGGGAGACAGATATGTTCCTTGGCACTAATAATAGCATTCATTAATGTCTTAACATTTGTCAGTCTCTAACAGCTCACAGGGTAGTGCATACAGAATTAAGTATGGCCCCTCCATCTGTTTGCCTTCTGTAAAAGTGTTTAACAATTAATGAATGAAATGTGGTTTGATGTTGAAATAGACATTGGGTGTAGGCATTTGCTATGAGGCTGCAATTTCCTGCAGCAAATGTATGTCACTATTACTCCAGAAACAAACCTTAGCTATAGACTGAAAAGCACAAATAAGTCCCAAATTATGAATTATGAATGCTGCTACTGTGCCAGGTACTACACACTGAACTCCATATCAGTACATATAATTGGACACTACACTAAATTTGTTTGAGGAAAAGAATAAGGAACAATAGAATAGCTGTGATTTTTTTCTGTATTACGGATTTTTCACCCAATATCATCAGTTGTTCATTCGAGACTGCAATAATAAGCACTCCTGAATTTATCCAATCCAGTTGCCTAGTATTAGCTCTCCCAGCAAATTCAGAGCTGCAAAATGCTCCTTTGAAGGAGCTTAATATTAATACATTGATCAAGAAGGGGCCACGGTTGTTTTCTTTATTAAATGTTTGTGAATGAGGAAGGGCGTGGTGGTTCAAGCCTATAATCCTAGCACTTTGGGAAGCCGAGGCAGAAGCATCACTTGAGCCCAGGAGTTCGAGACCAGCCTGGGCTACATAGTGAGACTCATCTCTACTAAAAATTAAAAGCAAAAAAAAAAAAAATTGCCAGGCATGGTGTCACACACCTGTAGTCCCAGCTACTTGGGAGGCTGAGGTGGGAGGATTGCTTGAGCCCGGGAGATCAAGGCTGCAGTGAGCTATGATCACACCACTGCACTCCTGCCTGGGCAACAAAGTGAGACCCTGCCTCAAAAAAAAAAAAAAGTTTGGAGGTGGCATAAAGAGTCACCTTTGGGATTACATAAAGATTTTCACTGTAGGCTGGGCATGGTGGTTCATGTTTGTAATCCCAGCACTTTGGGAGGCCAAGGTTGGCGGATTACCTGAGGTCGGCAGTTCGAGACCAGCCTGACCAACATGGAGAAACCCCATCTCTACTAAAAATACCAAAAAAAAAAAAAAACCTTAGCTGGGTGTGGTGGCACATGCCTGTAATTCCAGCTACTTGGGAGGCTGAGGTAGGAGAATCGCTTGAACCCGGGAGGCAGAGGTTGCGGTGAGCCAAGATCATGCCATTGCACTCCAGCCTGGGCAACAAGAGCAAAACTCCATCTCAAAAATATATATATATATTTTAATTGTATAAGAACTTTCACATCCCAGCTCGGTGATGATATTTTAACTGACTTCTATCACTGAGTTATTGGTATAAACTAAATAAAATACAAGTCCTGAAAATAAATGGCTTGTAGCCAGTGCTCACTCGACTTATTCAGATGTGCTTTTTCCTTCTTCTTCTTCTTCTTCTTTTATTTATTTATTTTTTTATTTTGCGACGGAGTTTCGCTCTTGTTACCCAGGCTGGAGTGCAATGGCACGATCTCAGCTCACCACAATCTCCACCTCCCAGATTCAAGCGATTCTCCTGCCTCAGCCTCCTGAGTAGCTGGGGTTACAGGTATGTGCCACCACGTCCGGCATTTTTAGTACAGACAGGGTTTCTCCATGTTGGTCAGGCTGGTCTCGAACTCCCTACCTCAGGTGATCTGCCCCCCTCGGCCTCCCAAAGTGCTGGGATTACAGGTATGAGCCACCGAGGCCGGCCCAGATGTGCTTCTTAAAATGGGAAGAACAAAGAGTGGGAGGCAGGTAAACCATACAATGGGAAATGACTGACTAGCTTCACCTGTGATTCTAATGTGGAACAGTAATCCTCCTCACCTGAACAGACCCCACCACCTCTCCTGCTGTTCTAGCAACCCTGGGGCTGCATCCTAGGGCTCCTACTGAATGTCCCCTGCCTCTTCTCACCTGGAGTTCAGTTTTCATACCTGTTTTGAATGAGCACAATACAGAAACTGAGCAATCGAGTGAGCCTCCCTTTCACATTAGGCAGTGCCCAGCTGCTTTGCAGTGGGACAGCGCCAGTCTCAGGCTCTTGGGCAAGTCACTTCATACACCGGTAACTCTGAGGTCACAATCCCTGCCTCCCCAAGGTGTAAGCTTCAAAGGCAGTCATGTGTCCTTGAGGCCACTTGTGAACCATAAAGGTTCCTCCTACCCAGTGAAGGTGGTAACTCAGGACAAACCACGGCTTCAGATTATGGTTCCTAAAGTGGGGCCTGTGGAGCCCAGCGTTCAGATATCGGAGCACCCATCATTCTAGGTGTGCGTATGAATGCACGTTTTACAGAGAGCGAGCGGGGAATTTTGGAGTTTTCAACCGATTCGCTGGGAGCTCCACGAAGCAGAAAAGATTAAGCATTACTCCTTTAAGAGCCTTTCCCCTCTCTGGGGTGTGAGGCCTGTGCCCAGCTTTGCAAATTGCAACTTGACCACCTGGGAAGCGCAAGTCAACTCGGTTGCCAAGCGACTGCCTGGAAGGGAATCGCGGTGATGATGCCATTTGCCTCCTCTGGGTTACCAGCTGCGTAAAGCCCCCACAACCCCTTTGCCCCTTACGTTACACCCCGAAACACTACTTGCCCACCCTTCGGACGCCTGGCCCTCCTTGCCCAAGGTTGCCCGGGAGATCTGAGACCCTGCCCTTGACCCCGGTACTCTCTCCACCCGCACAAGCTCACCACTTCGCACTCGTGCGAGTGCAAAACCCCAGACCCGGTCCCCTACCACCCCCTTGGCCCTGCCTAGGCTAAGGATGTGTCCCTACGCCGCCACCCCATCACCGATCGCTCTCCCCGGGCACCCTGGAAGCGCCACACGGGGCCAACCCCTGGCGCAGCTATCAATCAGCCTGGCATCGCCCCGCTCACCTGGGCCCCAGCACAGGAGCAGGAGCAGCGCCAGCCCGGTCAGGGCCAGGACAGCAGGCCGCGCGGGGGAGGTGGCCATGGCGGCGCAGCGCGAGCCGGAGGGTGAGGGGCGCACTTGGAGCCGCTGCGCGGGAGAACTGGGCGCGGGAGAGGGGTGCGAGCGGGCAGGCGCGGCCGCGGGTTATCCCTGCGTCGCTGCCGGGGCGGGACCTAGTGGGTGGGCGCCGCGCCAAAGGGCTGAGGGCCAAGCAGCTGCGCCCAGCGCACGGGCGAGCACCGCCGAGGTCCTCTCTCCGGCCCCGGCCCCAAGGGGAACGCAGACCCTGGGCTCCAAGGCCAAGGATGCTCGGCCACGGAGAACCGCCGGCGGCGGGGCGCCGCGTGGCCAGCGCTGCCCGCAGCGAAAGCGGTTAGGACAAGCTGGGTTCCGGAGACCCAGGGAAGGGCACAAGGCATCAGGAGAAGGGACGAGGCCCCCTGGCCACTCAGAGGGAGGACTTGCCGGATCCCAGCGCTGGGGTGTCTCCTTGGCTCCCCCACTTCTTCCGCCCGCCCCAGCCACGCCACTGTTCCCCTTACTCCTCACCCCTTCCTTCCCCATCTCCCTCCCTCCCTGCTTGGGGGCCTTGCTTCTGCCTGATTTGTAAAGTGGGCTTTGGAATTTCCTTAGTTCAGAGCTGCTCTTAAGGATGCCTTAGGCGGGGCTGTTTTTTGAGATATTTTGAAAGACTCCACAGTCTGGGTTCAGAGCTGCAGTCCAGGAGATCGTCTCACCCAAACTTCTCCAATAGAAAAGCCTCTGAGAAACCAGGAACCTGGTGCCCTGCAGCTGTGAGCAAAACCACTGCTTCCCTTTGCCCACTCTGTAATCCGGGCACACTTCAGCAAGCGATGTTAAGGTGATACCCAAGGGAAACACAGAACTGCATCCCAGTAACGGGCCTGTTCAAATGTAGAGGACACGTGAAAGGCGGCGTAGTGAACAAAAACTAGAACAACTTTATCCCAACGGACTCTGAGCGGGTCACCTAATTATTCTCTCCAGGCCTGGGCTACAAAAGGATGGTGATGTGAGATTACCTTTCCTGTGTTCCCATCTCAGATCTGCCGTGAAGTGAGCTGATTACCTCTTTCCTTCACCAAGGTTCTCACTTATTTCCCGCCCCCCGAGACGGAGTTTCACTCTTGTTGCCCAGGCTGGAGTGCAGTGATGTGATCTCACTCACTGCAACCTCTGCCTCCCGGGTTCAAGCGATTCTCCTGCCTCAGCCTCCTGAGTAGCTGGGATTACAGGCATGCGGCACGAGGCCTGGCTAATTTTGTATTTTTAGTAGAGAAGGGATTTTACCATGTTGTCCAGGCTGGTCTTGAACTCCTGAACTCAGGTGATTCACCCACCTCGGCCTCCCAAAGTGTTAGGATTATAGGTGTGAGCCACCGCACCGGCCAGTATTTTTATAGCCTCCAGCGGTAAGCACTTAACTATCTCTCCATATAATTAGCTCTCCATGCAATGCAGCTGAATTTCTCCAGCAGGAAGGAGAAAGAAGTCTTCTAACATTGAGTTAGTAAAGACAGATGGTGGCCGACCAAAGAAAAAAGTGCGAAGTGGGTCTGAGTTAAATAATGATACTGCCCAGGGTGTCAGAGACAATCAGAAGAATAATGTCACGCATCTAGTTATCTTGGGGAAGTGCTTCTAAACCCTTGAGGAAACTGTAGAATAGGGAATAGGAGTTTTAAAAGTAACTAGGCATGTATTTACTTTTGCCTGAGGACAAGAAATTTATCATTACAAAGAAAAATCAAGGCACATAAAAAGCTAATGTTCTGTTTGGATTGGTTTAGAACATACATTAAACATAATGGCTGTAATCTCTTATTTATCCTGTGGAGTTCATCCCCCTTACCACAGATTGCTACCAATATCTGCTTCTAATATGACATTCAAATTCTCGTGACTTAATGTCTTGTGACATTCAAATTCACCATGACTTAACGGGGGTCATGGTGGCTCATGCCTGTAATCCCAGCACTTTGGGAGGCTGAGGAGAGCAGATCACTTGAGGTCAGGAGTTCGAGACCAGCCTGGCCAACATGGTGAAACCCCCTCTCTACAAAAATGCAAAAATTAGCCAGGCGTGGTGGCTCATGCCTGTAGTCCCAGCTACTTGGGAGGCTGAGGCAGGAGAATCACTTGAACCCAGGAGGCGGAGGTTGCAGTGAGCCGAGATCGCACCACTGCACTCCAGCCTGGGTGACAAAGCGAGATACTATCTAAAAAAAAAAAAATTATCTGCACTTAATCGGGATATGATCAGAGAGGGTTCTATAGCAGGGAGCCTCTTACTGTGCCTTCAGAGGGGCCGCTAAACTCATGTGTTCAGCCTGGAGACACTATGTCAGTTCTTATGCTGATATCTAAGTTCCTTTTCATCTGTCTATTTGTTCAACGATATTTACTTATTGTCTTAGTCCATTTGGGCTGCCAAACAAAATACCGTAAGCTGAGTAGCTTATAAACAACAGAAATGGATTTCGCACAGTTCTGGAGGCTGGAAATCCAAGACTAAGGCCCCAGCAGATTTGGTGTCTGGTCAGGCCCTGCTTCCTACTTCCTAGATGGCACCTTCTTGCTGTGTCCTCATATGGTAGAAGGGGTGAGGGAGCTCTCTGGGGCTCTTTTATGAGGTCATGAATCCTACTCATGAGGGATCCATCCTCAGTACCAGATCATCTCCCAAAGGCCCCACCTCCTAACACCTCACTTCAGGAATTAGGATTTAATGTACGAATTTAGGGGAGACACAAAAATTCGGTTTGTAGCACTTATAAAATGCTAACTACATGTGAGACACTATTAAAGGTCCTTTTTTACTAGTCACTTAAATTTGTCATCCCTTTCATGTACAAGACCCTCCTTTCTCCCACTGCTAAGTCTGGTCTGATTTTTCATTCTAGTGTTTCTCAAACTTAGTCTGAAAATCCCAAGGGGCTTGTTAGTGCACATTTCTGGGTCACATCCCCTGGAATTCTGTAGGTCTTGAGTGGGGCCCAGGTGTTTCCATTTTGTTTTTATTGGCTTCTAGAGGATGCTGGTATCAGTAGTCCTCAGACTGCACTTTGAGTAACTCAGTTCATTCAGCTCTCCACCAAAACTCACCTGCTTCCTAAAGTCTCTACCTGGCCTCACTCAGTTTAATAATGCACAGTTTCTTTCCCTTGATATACCATACCAAATGAACCCCAGGGCCTTCGTTTCTGCCATGTGACAGTAGCTAAGGACGCGGGCTTTGGGTTCCAGTTCTTTCTGCATTATGCACAAACTGTGTAATTAGATCACCTGTCCTCTCTAGGCCAGAGGTAACATGGGGGCAATATTATCTATCACACTGGGATAAGAGATCACATGCACAGAGCCTGGTGTACAGTAAGCACTCAACAAATGTTAGAAATTATTTTCAGTACCGAACTCCCTCTGGCCTCTGAGCTCCCCACCCAGTGCTCTTACACCTCTCTCATCCTCCCTTCCTTTGGCCAGGAGCTGTCATTGTGGACGATTCCAATCCACTCCACATATCATTGTCACACATTGTCAGATTGACCTTCTCAAACACAGTCCAGACATGGCGCTCCCTTCCTCCACATGCCTCAGGGGCCTCAGTGGTCCTCCCTCTGTGGCTTCCAATTCACAGATACCTGGCAAAAGCGGATAGAGGACTGTAGGAAGTGCCATCACCCTGCGAGCGTGCCATGAGCTGAATGCACACAGGGGAAAGGGGGCAGGGTCTAAGACGGAGTTGCCTTTGATTATGAGAGGCCTCAGAGAGACCAATCACAGCAAGGCCGGGTCCATCTTGACTCTGCCTCCAAGGAGCCAGCAGTAAGAGAGATTTGACAGCCGAGTGGGCTTCATTTTAACATTGCTAAATATTTTAGGTGTGAAAATGGTACTTGCAATTTTAAAGCCCTGTCTATTAGAACTATACACTGAATTTTTATGGGTGAAATGTATGGGATTTCACTTAAAATAGTTCAGGAAAAAGATTGGCAAACAGAGATCATTCTTTTGCCAGGAAACCACTTACACAGTCCTTGACTCCTAATTATTATGTGTTTGGGAGCTATGGTCTGAATGTTTCTGTCCTCCCAAATTTCATGTGTTTAAATCCTAGCCCCCAAGGTAAGGGTATTAGAGGTGGGGTCTTTAGGAGGTGATAGGGTTGTGAGGGCAGAGCCTTCATGAATGGGATCAGTATCCTTTAAAAAGAGTCCTCTAGTGAGCTCCCTCTTTCCTTCCAACATGGGAGAACAAAGTGAGAAGGCGCCATCTATGAATCCATGAGCCAGGAAGTGAGCCCCCACCAGACACCAAATCTGCTGGTGCCTCCATCTTGGACTTCCAGTCTCCATAATTGTGGGAAATCCATTTCTGTTGTTTATAAGTCACTTGGTCATGGTATTTTGTTATAGCAGCCTAAACAGACTGAGACAACAGGGGATTACTATGCTATTCTCTGTTTGTACATCTTTATACATTTTCATAATAAAAACTTAAAATATAGACTCCTAGTGGCACTTCATTAACTATACATATGTAAGAATACATAACATATACAGAGACCTTCAGACTCTCTAGTTAGCCCTTAAACATGTACAACAGTGATTTTTTTTTCTTATGCTTCCTATAGTTTTCCTAATCTCCCCAAAACTCAAAATATGTGTATCTATTCTCTGCATCTTCACAGGTTCATGGCTTTACCTACAACATTCCTAGTTTCTGGGATGCCTTTGGGCCCTTATCTCTGCTAGTCAAAACCCTACTGTTGCAGTTACCAATCACTGCTTCAAAACTGATCCCAGATTTAGAGGCTTAGAGAACAACCACCATTTTATTATGCTCACAATCCTGGAGATCAGGAATTTAAGAAGGGCTCAAGTGAGCGGTTCTTCTGCTCCATGTGGTATTGACGGAGATCATCAATGATACTCAGCTGGCAGATGGGCTGGACTTGAGAGTCCCAGACAGCTCCACTCACCTGTGTGGCACCTTGGGACGGATGGCTGGAAGGCTTGACTCAGCCAAGATTGTCAACTGAAGTGCCTACATGTGGCCTCTCCAGCATGATGGCTTAGGATCCCAGAGAGAGTATTCCAAGGTCAGATATTCCAAAAGACAGGAAGAGGAAGCTGCCAGTATTTTTATGTCTTGGCCTGGTAACTGACATAAATCAATGCCATTGTATTATATTGATCAAAGCAGTTCACAAAACCTACAGGCATTCAGGAGGAGGGGTATAGATTCTATTTCTCAAGAGGAGGATGTCAAAGGGTTTGTGCACACCTTTCATCTGCCACATTTACCCACCTTTCAAGACCAAGCTCTGATGCTACCTCCTTCAGGGGCTTTCCCTGCTTCTCCGTTCAGGCCAGGACCACATTTTCTTTCTTTCTTTTTTTCAAAAGAAAGTGTGGTCCTGGCCCAAAAACCTTTGGCTCCCCTGAATGTTTTCCTATCTTAGATGTATTTGGTGCCTTATTTCTCTTTTCTCCCTTGGATTTTAATGTGTTCGCTCCTCAATTTGTTTGTTCTCTTTTTGAATTACCTCATAGAACCAAACACCCTGTATTTAGTTGATGAGGGAATAAATGTCATCTAAAAGTGGATCTATGATTACACAGATCATGTATAAATGAGATTATTTCATATGACCCTGCTTGTGTTTTCTAAAGTTTGATATTAGAAAAGTGTGTGGTACATATAACAATAGCTCACAGCAGCAGCCAGGAACAGTGACAAGGAAGGCCCACTATGGAGGGAGAACCCTGCCCAAGGCCAGCCTGAAAACTGCCTAAACAAGGGACCGGCAACCACAGGGTTAACATTCATGCTCAGTGGTGTGTCCTCAAAACTCCTTTCCTGTTTATTAAGCAAGTTTCCATGCTGGAATTTTAATAACTTGTGCCATTTGCCATTTGAAATAACTAACTGAAGCCAAAGTCAGGGAAAGGGGGAATGTTTCCTTTCAGTCTAAAAAAAATATTGAGAAGCACAAAGTTCTTATTATATAAGGCTCTAGTTCACAGAAGGGTTCTGTGAGTGGGATTGGCAAAGAGGTGCCCAAGACCCCACAGGTAGACATGGCCCCTGAGTGACTGGGCCCAGGACCTCATGGGGAGGGGTGGCCCATGAGTGAGTATGAACATAAATTACCAGCCAGGGGACCTGGACACAGCCAAAGAAGTTGTGAGATAAATGGCCGTTGCATCTGTAAGGGTCCTCTGGTCAAATGAGATGACATTATTCAAACAGATTAACACATTGAATGAGGCCAGTTTCTAGTCTCTTTCAAACTTTAATTTTCAGCACTTTAACTAAAAAGGTACTGAAAATCTGAGGAGACTAGGAAGCCATTATCCAGCCTGCCATGGCTGAAGCACGGATTGCCTCATTAAGATACTACCCACACACATTTCCTGATTTCCTTTGCCTCATGCGGTAGAGGCCCATGGTGGACTTCTTCATCTAAAACTCAGAGCAGCCCTCAACCAACTGGACACAAATCATAGGCTCACAGCAGGAGCTTGTAGCTCCATGGGTGGTGGGCATCAGCCTTCGGGCACCCAAGACCAATACCCAGATGCCTGCTGTCAAAGATGGGTCCCATGATTCACCAGCCTGCAGTCTGGTTAGCCAGGAACTGGGCAAGATCAGCCTGCAACCTGGCACCAGGGGAGCAAGCAGAGAAAAAAAGACCCCATAGGAGTCACCTAAGTGATTTCTTGCCTATTGAATGACCAAACCAGTCCCTTCAGCTTTGACAGGCATCTTCAATCCCCCAAGTAGTGGGAAAGGGTTCTTGTAGACACACTGCTCCTGACGGTCTCGGAGAATCATTGCTGGGGCCCTTCTCAGCTCTATGCAGGGCCAAGTCATCAGAGCCAGTTCTCCAACTAAGTGCAGACTACAGCCACAACAAGCCACAGAGCCACCCCCAGATAGTTTTTTTCATTCTTTTAAAAAATGTTCTCTTTTTGTGTGTTGTTTTGTTACATACTTAGTTTTGTTTATGTTATTTATTTACATATTTATGTCTATTGTGCACAGGATTCTAAGGCTGCTAATGTAAATGCAACTTTATATGCAAGTGTGACCGTGTAGTGATCCTGTGGTTCTGGTGAACATGCAGTTGAAACCAGCTCCCCTCAAGCGCACGTCAGCAGTAGAGTTCCAGTCCTTCTGTTAAGGCATTGTATCACCAAGACACTTTGTTTAAATGAAACTTTGATAAGGTAGTAACAGTAAAACAGCCACCAGTCATTGCGGAAAGGAGAAAGCAGCAAAGGCAACCGTATCTATATTAAGCATTTTATCCAACAATTGTCTAGGCACCCATGAGGTACAATGGCTGCCCCTGCTCAGGTGAAGCCTCTGGTATAAATGGTACTTTACGATTTCCAGATTGACCTCCCCAGGTCCTTCAGAGTGGGCAGGAATAGAGCCTCCATTTACAGATAAGGAACCCGAGCGTCGGGGGATGCTATTGCCAGTCAGCAGTTTGCACCAGCGTCTAGGTTTTCTTACTTTCAGTCCCGGGCTCTTACCCTCTGCTCCAGCCATCCAGTCTGCATCTTGGTGGCTTCCAGAGGACAAGCTGTGCTGGGTGCTGTGCTTGGCAGGGTGTGAGGGCGAATCCTAGCCCTCAGGAGGCTGTCTGTCTAGTTGGGCAACAGTACACAAACTCTAATGTGACAAGCAGCGGCGACTGTAGTTCGATTTTGCAAGCTGTTTGAAAGCTGTCTCAGAACTGGTATTTATTATTATTATTATTATTATTATACTTTAAGCTCTGGGGTACATGTGCAGAACGTGCAGGTTTGTTACATAGCTATACACGTACCACGGTGGTTTGCTGCACCCATCAACCCATCATCTACATTAGGTATCTCTCCTAATGCTATCCCTCCCCTAGCCCCCAACCAACCGAAAGGCCCCAGTGTGTGATGTTCCCCTCCCTGTGTCCGTGTGTTCTCATTGCAGAAGTGGTATTTTAAGGACCAAAATCAATCAAGGTTTGTATTATTAGAAACAAGAATGATAAAGATTCATAAAAGTGATTGACAGGTTACAAAATACCTTACACAGAGAGTTCATTATCTCAAACTTATGGTTCTGGGGTGAGGTCATTCCTCTACCAAAACGTGCCTCTTTGGCTTGAGATTCTGCTCCAGGATTTCTTTCCCCTTTGGTGGTCATAATGTCATTTGTATCATATTAGCATATTAGTTTGAAATAATTGAGGTATTTCCTTTGTGAGATTTAGTCTTTGCTCTGTTTCCCCCTGAGTGTGTTGCAGGGCAGGTATTTTGAAGTCATTTTTCATACTGCATTAGTTAGAGCCTCTGGCTTTGGGTAGACAGTCCTGAGTCATTGTTTACCACTGACTGGTATGTTTCATACTTGGAGAGTTGCCTGGTGGTGCAGGAAGGGGTGGAGTAGCCTTGGCTGCTGGAGAGGGGCCAGGTGCACTGGTTGAGGGGTTTGGCGCAGAGGTGTCTCTCACAGAGCCCTTCCATTAGTCTTGTCTCACTTTAAAGGTCTGAGGAATGGGGAAGTTCCTGCCTCTAGGCAGGAATGACAGGTGCCAAGGCACAGCCACAGGTCGTCCCCCTGCAGTCATTGTGGGTGGGTGCTGTCATCTTTCTTCCTTCCATCTGATGGACCCTGGGCACCAGTCGCCGGAAACACAGTCCAGGGACCCCAGCCCTAAAGACAGAATTGATTGGGGCCCCAATTCCCATCATGCAGTCTGCTGAGCTACTTAAATATGACTTTTCCCAACTTTCTCAATCTTGAAAACTGAGTCTAATCACATCCACATTTTCTAGTGACTTTATTGAGGTATAATTGAAGTACAATAAATCACTCATATTTAAATTCTTTCATTCAACAAGTTTTGACAAATGTCTGCAGTTGCATAACTACCACACAAGCATGGCTCTCCCGTCACCCCAAAATGTTCCTCCCTTCCCTTTTTAGTGATTCCCTTCTCCATCCCCTCAGGCTCTGGCAATCGCTGTCTTACCTTCTCTACCAACTATAATTTTGCCTTTTCCAGAATTTCATATGGATGGAATCGTAAGAATGACGTCTTTCATATCTGGCTTCTTTCACTTAGAACAATGTTTTCAAATTCGCGTTGCTGTATCAGGAGGGTTTCCTTTATTGAGGAGTTTTATTGATGATTCCATTGTATTGATACAGAAGGGTGGGGCTCCTGGCTAAACTCCACCCTTAAGCCTGGAACCCAGGCCCTAAGTGAAAACAGTGCCTAAATGTTGCCTTTTTTTGGCCTGCCCCACCCCTAACATTTGCCTATAAAAGACTTCAGCTGGCAGAGTAACACAAGTGGCTGAGCGTCGAGGATCGAGCGGCTGAGCCGCAAGCAGAGAAGCAACTTACGGTCGACATTAAGGATAGACGTAGCTAACATCAGACGATGCTGCTTCGGGAGAGGAGCCTGATTGAGCATCAGGGAAAGACCTTCCCATCCCCTTTCCAGCCTCCCTTTCCACTGACAGCCACCCATGGGTCAATAAAGTCTTCCACATTTATCATCTTTCAAAGAGATCGTGCAACTCGATTCTTCCTGCATACCAGACAAGAACCTGGGTGCCGAGAAGGCAGGGCCTGCCACACTGACCCTCCACTGAGCTGGTTGGCACTTAATTGTCCCCGGACGGCAGAGCTGAAAGAGCATTGGTTGTCACATGCCTGGATGCTGCTGCAGAGCCTGCACAGAGCCTGCTCCCGCTGGAGAGGAAAGACTGGCCCGGCCTGTTGCAGAGTTCATTTGCTCGGGTTCCTGCACTCGGCGGGCTGAGTGAAATGAGACACTCCAGTTTCCGCAGTGAAGAGAGTCAAGGGAACTATCACGTCCCATCATAGGCCATTTATTGATGTATCTACTCACCAATTTGTGTATATGTGTGCTGTGTCCGTTTTAGGGGACCATTACAAATAAAGCTGCTATAAACATTTGTATCCGTGTCTTTGTGTGGGCTCATTTTCTTGTCTCTTTGGTAGGTCCGTGGGAGTACGATGGCTGAGCAACGTAGTAGTTTGTGTTTATCTACATTATTTAACCTCCATCGAGATAATGAGGATGTGCAAGGCCACCAATTCATTGCCCAAGTGTGCATTGAGCAACTTGTGCCAGGCAAGTCATGAGGAACTCGAAGCCAATTCAAGGGGCTGACAGTTGGAGGGGAGGCCATTTCACAGAAAAGGGTGCCAGCTCCTGAAGGGACAGAGAGTGAGTGGAATGGGTTCTTAGAACCCATGTCATTAAGGCTTCTCAAAGCAACAGCCAACCCTCCCCCGCGTGTGCGATCCTGACGTCAGGGACTCACCATGCCACAGGAAGCCATCCCCACTAAGGCACTGCTCTGTGACTGTAAGGAAGCTCTTCACCAGGGTGGGCTGATGTCACTCTCAGCTGACAGTGCTGTCTGGAGTAAGCCTAACCCTCTCCACCCAGCCTGTGATCCTCAGAGCCCCTTCTTAGCTTTGACTGAGTCCAGGAGAGACCAGCTGCACAGTCCTCCAGCTGAGCTGCCCAACTCACAGAAATTGTGAGAAATCATGAGTTGCTGTTGTCAAGCCACTGGTTTGGGTGGTTCATTATGCAGCTGTAAGTAGCCCAACAGCAGTCTTTTCTAATCTGAGCACCACCACAAGGCTAGGCAGTGCCTGGGCTCAGGCGCCCCCTCAGGGGATCTGTGAGGCAGAGTCCTGAGAAGCAGACACACAGAGGACCAGCAGGGAGGAGAGGCAGGGGTGAGTCTGAGAAGACCCTGGTGAGAAAGGAGGGTACTAAGGAGCAGGGAAAGAAAACAGCAGGAGGGAAAAGTGTTTGCTGAATGAATGAAGGGCTCGGGCTTGTGTGGGCCATATGGACGGGAATGCAGCAAGAACAGGGTGGCCACAGTGAGGGAAGCCTCAGTTGTGACTTGCAGATGAGTACAGAAATCTATGCTTTGGTACTGATGGCAGTATTTTTAAAATACGTGAAACTGGACAACACAGGTTAACAGGCACCTTTAGCTTCCAGGATAGGGTAAATTTTGCCATAAGGTTATCATCGTACCTTTACAGTAATCTCAGCGTATTTTAAAACTTTTTTGTGATAATGTATAGTTTAATGTAATGTCATGAGGACATCAAACCAAAGGAACTCAATAAAACTCCAGGAGCCGCACAGCAAGTCAAACCTCAAACACATTTCGGCCTCCTACAGGATGCCCGGTCCTCTGGGCATGCTGGTGGCTGCAGACTCCTGGGAAAGTCACAATGGTCAGCCCCTAAAAGAGATGTCATCAGGCCCCTGCCTGCCTGAGGCACGCTGGTCCCTCTGCATGGTGAACTCCATGCTGTGACGTTATGGTGGTGCTTTGTGGAGTCCGGCTTTATTCCAGCATTGAACTGCTTCTTTCTATTTCTACTAAGAACACTGCGTCTGTAGCCGTTGCTTTTGATTTCCTGCCTCAATATTGCTGGAGTATTTTCCCCCCAAATTTAATTTAGTATGCATTTATAGTGTGTTTATGTCTTCGAAGCACTGTTGGGGAATCCAAGATGAACAAGACATGCCCCCTGCCCTCAACAAATGCATAGTCTATTTTAATTATGCATTTTGCTATGTCTTTGCTTTAGACTGTGACGCACAACCATATAGCCAAACCCACCAAATTCTGTCTCTCTTTCCATGGTTGTATAATGGAAAGTTATAGGTAGGTTAGGACATTGCTTGCTGTTTTTTGGTTTTAAACTATTAAATGACAACCATGTCAGAATGATATTGGTTAAAAGACCATAGAAAACCTGTGGCCAACCACAACTGGATTAACGGCCTGGAGTGAGTTAAGTGCCTATCTTGCCCTGTGCATTGCAGCGCTGTTTTTTCTGCTTTGCACATGCCCACTGGTGCTCCCCTTCCTATTTGCTTCCACCAGGGACTCCCTTCTCTTCCAACCTGTGCTTCCCCCTCCTGGGTGACCTTCTCTTCAGCCTCCGTGGAGCCACCCAGGAGCGCACAGCTGATCCAAGTCCCTTCCCAGGGACACTCAGACCCATGCCAGTGACAGCATTGCTCAAGGCAGCTGAAGCTGTGAAAGGAAAGTCCAGGGCCTGTTGGTGGAATCTTGTGGAGAATGCAGTCTGCAGGAAGGGAGAAGGATGAAGTCACAGAGGAAGCGGAGAGATGAGAATGGGCATCCTAGGGACCTGGTTGGGCTCTGCTTTGTGACTTTCTTGATCCTGTGTGAGATATCCCATAATCTTCCCAATGAATTAGTTGCTTGCTTAAATCAGTTGCTCAAGTTCAGTTTTAGTCCTTAAATTAGGACTTTGTCACTTAAGACACAAAGTGGCCTGATGCTCCAAAATTTCCACAGAGCCGGGCTACTCATCATTCAACACCTACCTCGAAACAGTATAAAAATAATAGAGGCCATCCCACAGAGCTTTCTCTGTTACAGTTCACATTTTTGTACTTGGGCCAAACCCACTTTGCATTTCCTGTGTTACACCCACAGAGACTGGCATCTGGGAGGGTTCAGATACTTCGAATAGCATATGGACAGCAATGCTGGAACCTGACTGGGATAAGTAAGAGCATTCATTTCCATTAATAAGAAGCAAAAAGCCTCCTCATTAAATGGCCAGGGCCTCTGGATAATCTTAACATTAAGGCATTTTGTCCACATCAAGCAGCTCTCCTTCTACCAACAGTCTTTCCACCCCTTACCATGCCTATGCCTGCATTGTCAAACTCAAGATCAGACTTGGATGCAAAGAGAAGTCCTGTCTCCTTTAAGAGCTTACATCGAAGCAGCTCCTGTTGATTATACCAAGCATTTTGGTTCCTTATATTTGTTGCTTTTTATATGGAGCAAGTCATATTTTACACTGCATGAAAAAGAGCCATAAGCATTTAGATACTCCATGAGAATAGAAGAAAATTCCACAGGATAAATGCTTCTTTACAAGCCCAAGTACCTCAGTTAGTCACTCCTCCCTCTGGTATTGAGAGAAACTTAAAATAAATATCTTTGGGAGAATTTGAGAGAGGAAGACACTGGCTAGAATTTGCTCAGTTTAAAAGAATCGGCTTCAGTTTCATGAAAGTCTAACATCTAAATCAATTGAATGTTTAGTTGGCTCAAGATTAATTGTCAAACATCTCGATGAAAAGGACTGATTAAATACCACTGACTATGAATTTGAGTGGAATCAATCATTTATATAAAGCTTTGGCGCAAATTGTTTTTCCAGATCAGCTTTTGTTTTTCATCAAAATTCCTGATGATGGCAAAAATGCAGAGACCAGAGTAGACTTTAGTCATTCATACCATGTTGCTGCATATCCAATGATTATCACTGCCAACAAAACAAGGCCTTTCAATTTCCCCACAGACATCAGACATGCAAATAGTTGGGAGATTATTTAAACATCAATTATCAAAGTTATCCAGGCTATGCTGTGCAGACAAGTCCCTCACTCCAGCTCCGTGCCTCTAGAAAAGGGTGAATTTAAAGCTTGTTCATTGATATAATCAACTTCCATATCAAACAAGAATGGTGAAATCTACAGAGTTTCCAGGACTATGATTTTGAGCCTTCAGATGTACTATTAGAGTTGCCACTTTCATTCATGGAGGGTGTCTTTTGGTAAACTCAGTGGGTTCAGAGTTTCTCTGAATTGGGTACTATGCTGAAAGGGGCGGAGATGGGAACAGAGGCACTCCCATGAAGGGCAGTCCCCAGAATGACGCCTTTAGCTTCTTCATTCCTGTGCCTGAAATGCCGACAGGAAGCCCTTTCACTGGGTTTCTCCTCCACTGAGGAGCTAGGTGTGCTGGGGGCCACTATCAGTCATTATCCTTAAGATCAGTCCAGTTTTCTGAGGGTGAGGCTGCAGCTGGGAATAACTGGCATAGAGAATGGCTCAGCTTTGCTGAGCAGGAGATGAGAAAGGTTGGAAAGAAAGGACATTGCCAGACTCAGTTACAAGCTGTGTTGGGAGGTCTGACCCTCTGTGTGGAACTGGAGGGCGCCACCTGCTCTTCTCTTCTCTTTGGGACTAGCCCTGGTGAGATGCAGCTGAAGCATAAGAAGACATGGATGAAGATCAATCAATAAATAAACACCAGGACAGGTGCGGTGCCTCATGCCTATAATCCTAGCACTTTAGGAGGTCGAGGCAGGAGGATCACTTGAGGCCAGGACATGGAGACCAGCCTGAGCAACATAGGAAGACTCTGTCTCTACAGAAATTGTTTTTAATTAGCTGGGCATGGTGGTGCATGCCTGTAGCCCCATCTACTCAAAAGGCTGAGGCTGCAGTGAGCTATGATTACACCACTGCCCTCTAGCCTGAGCGACAGAGTGAGACCCTCCCTCTAAAATAAATTAATTAATTTTGAAAAACAAGTAAGTAAATATAGCCAACCCCAACCCTTGTCAGCTTTAAACTAGAGAAATTGGAATAGAACAAAGTTGTATTGGGAGCCAAAAGGCAAAACCAAAAAATCCAACCAGCCAAACAAGGAAAAAAACCCAAAACAAAAACTCAAAGCAGAAACCCAATGGAAGGAAAATGTGGGACAGAAATTTAAACAGTAAATAAGCACGAGGTGGCAAGAGGCAGGTCATCCAAGCCTCAGTTATGAAATGAACCAGAACTGGATGGCAAACATGCTGACATCCCCTCCATGGGCACAGGTCCCAGCGTGGTGAGGGCAGGGTGGCCAACTTCAGCCAGAATCTTGTTATTGTGCAGATTTCTTTTCTTTCTTTCTTCCTTCTTTCCTTCCTTCTTCCCTTCCCTCCCCTCCCTCCCCTCCCCTCCCCTCCCCTCCCCTCCCCTCCCTCCCATTCTTCCCTTCCCTTCCCTTCCCTTCCCTTCTTTTTTTGACAGAGTCTTGCTCTGTCACCCAGGCTGGAATGCAATGGCGTGCTGCAACCTCCACCTCCTGGGTTCAAGCAATTTTCCTGCCTCAGCCTCCCAAGCAGCTGAGACTACAGGCGTGTGCTGCCATGCCTGGCTAATTATTGTATTTTTAGTAGAGACAGAGTTGCGCCATGTTGGCCAGGCTGGTCCCAAACTCCTGACCTCAAGTGATCTGCCTGCCTCTGCCTCCCAAAGTGCTGGTATTACAGGCGTGAGCCACCACAACCAACCCATTATTGTGCAGATTTTGTGTAGAAAATTTACTGCACTGGTACACAATCAAAATTCCATTATAAGCACACACACACACACACACACACACACATTCACAGAACGACAGCAACAAAACCTTAATGAGAAAACCTTATGTGATGGAAATTAAAACTATAATGTTGGGAAGTAGCTCTAACTATAATGTAGAGATGTTCATCCCATAGTATGTTAAAGATTTTAACAAAATTCTAAGTCAAATAAATTATTTTGCACATTTATGTTTATACATCACAACTAATTCACAATATTTAATGCCCCATGGAGCCTGGCATTGTGCTTTGCATGGGGTAGGATGTCAACCATTTCTCTGTCCTTAGGAATCAGACCATGGAGCTGCAGACACTGCTCAAGCTATGGCACTTATGTGAGAGATACACACATATATATATATATATATATATATCTCATAATATATATATGTGTGTGTATATATATGTGCCATATATATATATACACACGCACATAAGTGCCATATACATATATATGGCACTATATATATATATATATGGCACTGTATATATATATATACGGCACTTATGTGAGAGAGAGAGATATATATATATATATATTTTTTTTTGAGATGGAGTCCCACTCTGTCACCCAGGCTGGAGTGCAGTGGCACGATCTCAGCTCACTGCAATCTCTGCCTCCCGGATTCAAGCGATTCTCCTGCTTCAGCCTCCTGAGTAGCTGAGATTACAGGTATGTGCCACCACGCCTGGCTAATTTTTGTATTTTTTTTTTTTTTAGTAGAGATGGGGTTTCACCACATTGGTCAGGCTAGTCTTGAACTCCTGACCTCGTGATCCACCCCCCCTTGGCCTCCCAAAGTGCTGGGATTACAGGCTTATGTGAGATATTACAGGTACCTCTGCTTCCAGGCATGATGAAGTAACTGCTACCAGACAAGGTCTTCTGTCATAAAGAACTAGAAAACTGGACATAACATGGGAGATAATTGTTTCTGGGCATTGGACAATGACCAGCATGGGACTGCTCCCTGACAGAAAGGAAATAAATGAGAGAGCTCCACATCCTTCTCATTTCCTGCTTGGAGGCATTTGTCAGACTGTGGGCCAGGGAGGGGAACCCAAAAAGAGGGCAGCAATCTCACTGACACGGGGAGACAGAGCTTGGAGTTTGGTGAGGATGAAGTAGTTAGGATTTCCAGAACCAAGGACTGGAGAAGGGGGAGCTACAGAATGAAAGAGCTCAAGAATGCTGCATAGGGGTCCTCTGAGTCTGTTGCTGAATACTAAGAATGTACATGGAAGGTGAGCCTCCATGGGGCTGTGCAGAGAGCTACCAGGGAGATATAAGCTGAAAAACACCCCAACTTTGCACCAGGCTTAGAGACATCTGCTCTGATCAGCCAAAATGGAGAGAGATCACTGAATATTTGGAACAGGCAACAGTGACCCAGATTGGTCAGGGCAGTTGGTAGAACTAAACTAAACCGGCATAAAGGCCACTCTGGACCCACAATAACAATCCTTAAAAAACAAGACTCTGTTTTGAGGATTCTTTCATCAAACTGATCTGCAAGTAACTTAACTGGTTGCCAAAGCAGAACTCAATGCTCCTCAAAGGAAGATGACAAAACCCAGACACTCACAACACACACAAACAAAAACAGAGATAATTCTTTCCCAGCAGGTAAGAATACTATAAGAAATATTAAAAGAAGTTCTTCCAGCTTATTAAAAAAAAATGATTGTAGAGGGAAACTCAGATCATGAAAAAGGAATGGAAAGCATCAGAAATGGTAGATATGTGAGTGAAGACTTTATTTTCTCTCTTTAAAAAACTTTCTCACGAGAAAATGTTCAGTTTAACATGAAAATAACAATATCATGGGGCTTATATGTAGAAATAAAATGTTTGACAACCATAGTGCAAACAGTGGGAGGGGAAATGAAGTGTATTGTGGAAAGATTCTCACACTCCTTGTGAAGTGGTGAATAGAGTCAACACCATCCCAATCAAAACTCTATAAGGCTTTTATGTAGAGATTGACTGCATAATTCTAAACCTGATAACGTAATGCAACTAATCCAGAATAACCAAACAAAATTTAAAAAGAAGGTGGGCCGGGCATGGTGGCTTGTGCCTGTAATTCCAGCACTTTGCGAGGCCGAGTGGGGTGGACCACCTAAAGTCAGGAGTTCGAGACCCGCCTGGCCAACATGGTGAAACCCCCGTCTCTACTAAAAATACAAAAATTAGCTGGGTGTGGTGGTTGTGGTCCCAGCTACTCGGGAGGGTGAGGCCCAAGAATCACTTGAACCTGGTATGCAGTGAGGTGAGATAGCGTCACTGCACTCTAGCCTGGGCAACAGAGTGAGACTCTGTCTCAAAAAAAAAAAAATGAAGAAGAAGGAAGCTGGAATTCTTAGCTGAGTTAAGGATGCATTACAAAGCTATGTAAGCAAGACAGCGTGGTACTGCTGTAAGAATAGACATGTAGATCAGTGGAACAGAATGAATGTCCAGAAATAAACCAACATAGAGATGTAGATTTTCAACAAAGGTGCCAAGATAATTTGGTGGGGGAAAGAATCATTTTTTCAACAAATGGCTTTACAAAAACTAGTTGTTCAGATGGAAAAACAATCAGCACAAAAGTTATCTCCAATTGGATTAGAGTCAAATTAAAAAGAAAAAAATTAAATTTTTTAGAAAAAAAAGTAGGAGAAAATCTTCAGGACTTTTGGGCAGGGAAAATATTGCTTAGGCGACAAAAAGCATTAACTGTAAGAGAAAAAATAATGACATACTGAATTCCATTAAAATAAAAATGTCTATTCCTCAGAAGATATTAAGATATCGAAAAGACTCCAAGATTAGGAGCAAAGGATATTGGATTAATGGCAGCACTGGCTGCCACAGAAAAGTAACAAACACCGAAGGTGGAAGCCACACCAATGGTCTAGATGGGTAGAAGCCAGGAGGAGGCCCCAGGAGAGTCTCTGGGGTTCCGCAGCCAGAACTGCCATGGTGGTCCACTCCAGCATCACACATCCTGACATGAGCTAGGCTTTGGCAAAGAGTGTTTGTTACCACATCCAGCAGTGCCTGGGTCAGAGAGATGGGGCCGCCCGCGGTGTCTGACAGACTGCAAGGAATGGGTCACCATAGCCCAGTGACCTGGCCTGGCTTTCTTCTGCTCTTCCTGAAAACAGTGTGTACCATAAACCCCAGCAGATTCCTCTGCCTCCCCTCCCCGCTGGGCACAGAGGAGGTGACTAATCTAGCAGGGACTTCCAAGGGTAAAGTTGAGCCTACAACCAAGAATCACAAACAATTTGAAAGGGACCGTCACCAGGAGAGACAACAAACTTAACAGAAAATCTTACACTTAGGGAAACTGAGTTAATAGAACACATAGAACAGTGCTTTAAAATAAATACAATTTATATCCTCAGAGTAATAAAGGAAGATTTCAAACAAGAACTCATTAGATATATTGGAAATAAACTGCTGAGTAGTAAATTCATGTGCTAGAGGGTCAGGCTAAGGAATCCTCCCAAAACGCAGTACAAAGGGGTAAAGAGATAAAAGGTATGGGGGGAGGGAATCACTGTGGTTATTATCATTATTACTATTATTAGCATTATTCTTATTATTATTTGAGACAGGGTCTCGCTCTGTCCCTGAGGCTAGAGGGCAGTGGTGCAATCATGGCTCACTGCAGCCGTGACATCCTGGGTGGAAGCAATCCTCCCACCTCAGCCCCCAGTAGCTGGGACTAGAGGTGTGCACCACTACACCTGGCTAATTTTTGTACTTTTTTGTAAAGACTGGGTTTTACCATTTCTCTCAGGCTGGTCTCGAACTCCTGAGCTCAAGCGATCCACCAGCGTCAGTCTGCCAAAATGCTGAGATTATAGGAGTGAGCCACCATGCTCGGTTCCTATTATGTTTTGAATTGCCTGGATAGGAAGCAATGAGAATAACTGGGAGTCACTGTAATATTCCAGGTGAGAGATGACGAAAATTTGACTAGGGTAGTGTTGGCAGGGATGGAGAGATGTGAACAGAGCTCAAAAGACACTTAGGAGGTAGAATGGACAAGACTTGGTGACTGGTTGTAGAAAATGAAACAGAGGGTAGAGTGAGATGGTCTCTAGGTTTCTGGTTTAGCATCGGGGTGGATGATGCCACATTCATACAGCAGGAGGTGACAGGAGTGGAGCTAGATGTGATGGCTCATTGAATTTGCAGGGCTAGTGACACCCAAGAGGAGCCACTAATGGGCAGTTGGATATCTACTGGTAGGCCTGGACCTCGGGAGAAAGAGTTGGCCGGAGGTGATCTGAGGAGATCTCTGACTCCAGATGTGGAGATGTTCACCCCGGGAGATGGTGGCAAGTCTTGTGTCTAGAAAAGAACTTAGAAAAACACTGACATTTACAGAAACCTAGAAATAGGATGAAGATAGTCCTGGTAAGGATGAATCATTAAGTTACTAACTCTTCAGTATGAAAGTGTCTATCCCTCTTTCTTTTCCTGAGAGGAAAAAGCATGAACACCTTAATTACTAAAATGGAGAGATCCATGAAGGAGTAGAGTGAGGAGGACCCCAGAGACAGATTCCAACCACACTATCCTCCAGCCAGAACTAGCAATTGTAATTCAACACTGTGCCAAGAAGACACCGCATTGTCAAATGGGCTGACTCCCAGGTAAGCCACACTCCTCATTTATTGGCATATTTGGCATTCACACCTGCTATGTCGCATTGACAAGATGAGCTGGCAAGATTAGGGATGGCTTCGTTATGCATATCTGAGTTCCTAAGGGGGGGTGTGGCGTGCGATGGCACTAAGCTTTAGCTTGTTTGATGTAAGCAAAATACCCAGTCGTAGATCATGTGTTTGAAGGCATAACATAAAGTACATGGCAGGATATAAACATTAGCTATTGCTATTATGATACTTCATGTAAAGCAGAGATACTAACCATTTGTTTGATTAAATGAAGGGTCAGCTTGATCTGGCTGCATAATTCATTGGATCATCAGTGAGACAGAGGGAGGGAGAAAGCATGAGAGATGGGGAACGAAAAGAACGGAAGGTCTTCTAAGTGCCCACCCTGTCCCAGGCATGCAAAACCGTATTCTCTAGTTTACTTTCCACAGTCATTACGTGAAGCAGGCTCCATTATTTCTGTTTGACCCAAGAAGGGCTGGAGGCCCAGAGCCCCACAGTAGGGGACACATAAAAATGACTGCCAGGCCTTCCAACACCAAGTCTGCATTTTTCCACTGTTGCATAAGGAATTTTGTTTTCAAATAGTTCCGTTTGAACTTTAAAATACTTTTGAACCTACTCTGAATTACATTAAACCTTTTTAATACCTTCCTGAAGCCTGGAAGGAAATTGTACCAGGGAAGTACAGTGGAGATGGTGGGAGACTAATAAGTTATTATGAGGCGAGCATCACTGTCCCCAACAATAATCAATCTATTGCAATCTCTGTAAAGTCCCAGGAGACTTCCCTCCCTCAGGCAAACACAGCCTCCCAAAAGGTCACATTGCAATCGCTGGTGAGGAAAATGTCAGGCTGCTGCTAACACTGCACTAAATCATTTTTGCAGTTTTTGCACCAAGAATGCCCAAGACTGCCAGAGAGCCAATGTGTGCCTCTCAAATAGTCACACAACTATGTTTAGTAGATTGTACAGAACACTGGCCAGAGCTGCATTTGTTCCTGAAGACTCATTTGACAGCAAATGATATGTGAGTCTACCAAGGGTTTCTAGGAAATCAGTTAAAATCAAGATAGGGCACAAATTGCAAAAAGTCATTAAATGAGTGTCTCTGTAATCTCCTCAGATGATAAATGGGAATAAGAGATTTCATGGTATAGGCTGGATTCTCTTTATATTCTCCTTTCCTATTTATTTGTGATTATTGTTGCCACAATCGACTTTCATCTTCTCGTTTCTGCCTCACTTGATTTTTGTACAATAGGGTTTGTCCTGACTGCCCTCTCTTCTCACTCTTCCTTTTCACTCTCGCGTGACAACCTGTGATTTTACATATTCATGCTTTTTAAAGTGCCCGATATTCACAAATCTGCCCTGTATCTCTGTATCCAAGGGCCAGGCTGTTTTTAGGTCAGCATCTTGGATCAAGCTTAGATGGCTTGGCCTCAGCATAGGAGATTCAGTGGCTGCTACAATCTCAGGAATCATAAAAGTTAGAAAAAAAACAACAAAAAAAGAATTCATAAAGTCACTCTTGCAGTACATCACGGATGGAAGTTTTAGAAGGTAAAAAGGCAGTCTCTCAGCGTAAAGAAGGCAGGACTGAATGTCAAATAATAGCTTCTATTTCAGCTGCCTCCAGATGGCTGTCTCTGTGTGGACATGTGTCACAGGCCTTTTTCTCAACAGGCAGGGAGAGCTCTTGTCCTCCACCTCCCCAGCTCTGTCTCCCCCACTCCTAGGACCGTTTATGTTTCTCCTCTTACCAAATGTATCTTCTTTTTAAAGTGCTCTCATTTCCATATGAAAACTAACTCCCTAAACATCTGTCCCAAGGAGTCTATCAATGGTCAAGGCTGACACCAGAGCCTGTGTCTTTGTGAGCTTATGATCATTTAAAGTTTGCTAATTCAAATATTAGATTAGTTTTTTTTGAGACAAAGTCTCATACTGTTGCCCAGGCTGGAGTGCAGTGGCCCGATCTCCGCTAGCTGCAACCTCAACCTCCTGGGTTCAAGCGATTCTCCTGCCTCAGCCTCCCGAGTAGCTGGGACTGTGGCATGTGCCACCACGCCCTGCTAATTTTTGTATTTTTAGTAGAGATGGGGTTTTACTATGTTGGCCAGGCTGGTCTCGAACTCCTGACCTCATGATCCACCGCCTCAGCCTCCCAAAATGCCGGGATTACAGGCATGAGCCACCATGCCCAGCCAGATTAGATTAGTTTTTTAAGCCTATAATTTAAGAAAAAAAAATCAGAATTTCAGAGAAACCAATAAATAACATCCCTTTCCTTGTCTGGGGTATGAGACGACACGGGAGACAGACACAGGAGACAGACACACGGAGATCAAAATATCATCCTCGTTACAAATAAATGCAAAGTTGGAGAAGAGGGGTTGGGGCAACTGGTGAGCTGCTAATCCTGAAACCCTGGGTGGGGTTCACCTACCTGTCATGGGCTTCATTGGCAAGTACAGGCCTGCCTCATGTGGGTCTGGAGAAGTCTTCCCTTTCCCAGGAGAGGCGAGGGTAGAGACAAGAGATCAGGGAGGGCAAAGGAGGAGGTCACGAGTGTATCACTGCAGGAAACGGAGAGGGTGCTCACAAATGCACATGGAAGTATACCAAGAAGTAACAAAACACAGAACCGCATAGCTGAATCTGGTTAACATTACTGCAGGGGCTCTCAACTCTTCTCAGGCCAGGTTTATAAAAACATCAGCTATCTGAAAAATACCCTTAACCTTGGAAGAAATAAAAAAGAAAGGCGCTTGGAACAGTGAAAACCTGAAATGAGTACAAACATGGGCCAGTGGATGATGAAGGGTTCATTAACCGAGTTAGAGGAGAGAGGCCGAAGGAGCTGGGCGGCTTTCTCTAAGAATGGGAAGGCCAGATGGCTGCCTTCCAATAGCTGAAGATGCCTGAAGACATCACTGTGCCCAATTTCTGTGGCTAGAAGTGGGACTACTAGGAGATGGTTACAAGGACACAGACTTCAGGTCAATGTATAAAATGGGATCACTGGAAAAAATAAACTTCCTATTCCAGAAAAAGATTGCGCTGAGACTAAGTGACCACTGTTAGGAATGCTGCAGAAGGTTCTACTGAGCCATCAGGGTGGTTGGACTAGAGTAGTCATTCTCAAACTTTTTGGTTTTGGGACCTCTTTACACTCTTAATTATCGAGAAGCCCAAAGAGCCTTTTATCTACCTATACTTACAATATTCAAACTTAAAACTGAATTTTTTTTTTTTTTTTTTTTTTTTGAGACAGAGCCTTACTCTGTCACCCAGGCTGGAGTGCAGGGGCGTGATCTTGGCTCATTGCAACCTCTGCCTCCCGGGTTCAAGCGATTCTCATGCCTCACTCTCCTGAGTAGCTGGGATTACAGCCAGGCACCACCATGCCGGGCTAATTTTTGTATTTTTAGTAGAGACAGAGTTTCACCATGTTGGCCAGGCTGGGCTTAAACTCCTGGCCTTATGTGATCCGCCCGCCTTGGCCTCCCAAAGTGCTGGGGTTATAGGTGTAAGCCACCGTGCCTGGCCCAAAACTGAGATACTATTAAAGTATTTGTGAATTCATTTAAAGCAATAAAGTATCTTGAGTATCTGGTTCAACAGAAGCCAAGTGGATTCTCATCTCTCCTTCGGCATTCCATCTGTTGTTTTTGCTGAAGTGCATGAAAAATCCATCCGTACTAGCTACGTAGTTGGTATAGGGAAGAGTATTTTAGATACTCCTTTCCAGATAATTGTGGATATTCTTTGATACTACACCAAAGCTTAAAAGTGGTAATTTCCTAAATGTTAGCTGGAATGAGAAATTTCAAATTGCATCAATAACTTTTCATATGTCACATTAAATCCATAAGTCCCCCTCACACTTTGAATAGATCTTTTATCATTCATGATTTGGTAACATCGTGAATGGTAACATCTTATTATTATAACAATAATATAACATCTTATGATTATACGTAACATCTTATTATTATAAGAATAGCTCAGTTTTGCAGATCCCCAAGTGTCTGTGCATCTCTGTGGGGGGCTGTAGGTCTTTCTTTGAGGGCCACTGTCAAAGAGCCCTCATGGGGCTCCAGGAGTTTACTCTGCAGGAGAGGCAGAGCTAATGTTAGGTTTATTGCAAGGAAGAGAGACGCACTCAAACTCAAACTAGCTCAAGCGAAATGGAAGTTAGCTGAAGTTTACTCCAGGCAAGCTCTTAGAATTCACCTATTTTTCATGGAACTGAACTCTGAAGATTGAAGCTACTCCCTCACCTTGAATGAAATCACGTGGCCTCTCTTCTCTGCCCACATCTACTTCATTCTTCTGCATCTCTCCTAGCAAAGTGGTGGCTTCTCCATTCCACCGTAGCTCTGGTGTAAAGGTGGCTTTGATTTATCCAATTCTAGGAGACCTCAGGTCAAGCAACCATCTTCTCTCAGTATCTCATATTCTTGATTCCAAACTCCTGAGAGAGAGAATCTGATTAGCTCAACCTGATTTATGATGAGTCATGGGTCAACCCCTAGTCCCAGTACACTGGGTTAGCAGGTACAAACATGGCCCCCAACAGACAAGTCAAGATGTGTCCCCTCTATGAGGACTTTGAATTGTGCATAAAATAAAGTAAAAGCTTAAAATGTAGGAAGACAGAGAAAGCAATAAAAAGTGACATGTTATAGCAGAAACAGAAGAGAGGAAAAACCCAGTAGTGTTCAGCATGGCAATCTTGTGTTAATTAATATTTAGCAGTAGCAATAATAATAGATGGTGTTTATTGAGAGCCTATTTTGTGGCAGCCATTAAACTTGGAACACACTTTCCTCATTAAAAGTGAAAAATAACCCAAATCATAGGCTCTATTTTTATCCCTAATTTAGCATAGTAGTTAAGAGTCTGGGCTTTGGAGCCAAACCATTGGAGTCTGTGTAGTTGGATGGCTTTGGGTGAGTTCTTCAACTTTTCATTGGCTCATTTCTTTCACTCTTTTTCTCAGAGTCAAATAGCCTCTGATGAAAAGAAAGTGGAGTGTGAGTGGTGGGGCTGAGGGCAGACAGTCTAGATTTCTTACCTGACTCTCAAATGCAGACAGTAATGATCAGAGGAGAGCGAGAGGGAAGCCTGTGCTTGTTATGGACATGGTACATTAGAGTACATCAGAGCTCTGGCCAAGGCTCTCAGGTTCAAATCCCAGCCCTGCCATTTTCTAGCAGCTGACCTTGGGCAAGTTTCTCAAAAACTGTTGGCCAGGTGCCGTGGCTCACGCCTGTAATCCCAACACTTTGGGAGGCCGAGGCGGGCGGATTGCCTGAGCTCAGGAGTTCATGACCAGCCTGGGCAACATGGTGAAACCCCGTCTCTATGAAAAAAATACAAAAAATTAGCCGGGCATGGCAGCATGCACCTGTAGTCCTAGCTACTTGAGAGGCTGAGGCAGGAGAATTGTTTGAACCCAGGAGGTGGAGGTTGCAGTGAGCCAAGATCACGCCACTGCACTCCAGCCTGGGTGACAGAGCGAGACTCTGTCTCAAAAACAAAAAACAAAAAACCAAAAAAACAACTGTTTCCTCATCCACAAAATGAGGGAAATTGGCCTTCCTCATGGAGTTGCTGGGAGATCACATGAAGTGACAGATGTGACATCAATTTCACAACTATGTCTGCTGCTAGTGAAGGTGACCTGTGATCAGAGCTTTCTATGATCAAAGCAAGGCTGGTGCACACGCCACAGCTGTGCTCATCCAGTCTCAAAGTGCACTGGAATATGACACACATCCTTCTCTGTCACACTTTTCTTCCCCAGGTACAGGAGCCTTGACGTTCTAAGACCCGTTTCAAATGTCAATTGAGCATAGAGCCTATAAAATACCACATGTTATTAAACAGAAATGCTGCCTAAATATGAACTTCAACTGCAAGAACTTTTCTGTTTCCCTTTTAATAGACAATTTCTAATGCTGTTCCCCTTGGTCCTCCTCAGAAAGAAACCAGAACTGGGCACAGGGTCATCCACAAGCAAACATTCTCCAAGATGTGCCATGAAGCAGTCTTGCCCTTGCTCCCACTCCAAGAAGCCGTTTTTGCCTTTCTTGCTTTTTTTTTTTTTTTTTTTTTTTGAGATGGGGTCTTGCCCTGTTGCCCAGGCTGGAGTGCAGTGGTGTGATCTCAGTTCACTGCAACCTCCGCCTCCCGGGTTCAAGCAATTCTCCTGCCTCAGCCTCCTGAGCAGCTGGGACTACAGGTGTGTGCCACCACGCACAGCTAATTTTTGTATTTTTAGTAGAGATGGGGTTTCACCATATTGGCCAGGCTGGTCTCAAACTCCCAACCTCGTGACCCACCTGCCTCAGCCTCCCAAAGTGCTGGGATTACAGGTGTGAGCCACTGCGCCTGGCCCTTTCTTGCTCTTAAGATAGCTCTCTGATCAACTAGATCTTGTTAGACTCTTAACTGGCCAAGTTTCCACAATCAGGTAAAAAGCCCCCCATCTGCAAGGTGGGTGAGTCCAGGTGACTCAACCAACACCTCTAACAGTCTGTTATGGCAAATGGATTTTGTCCTCTGCTTTGCAGAATGTGGCCAACTCTGTCAGTGTTTGAGACACACGTCCCCCTAGGAAGCCCATATGTTACCATTTTACCTTTGAGATCAGTTGGCTTGCTGGCTTCTGTCCCAGTGCCTGGACTGCAAAAAAGACCATGTCTGACCAACAACAAGTTGCTCTCTATCCAACTCCTTGGATAGATTCAAGTCTCTTTGAATCAGGACAAGCAATGACTGGCAGGTGGGGAGACGTGTTTGAAACCCTTAGGCTCAACAGGCTTGAATGGCGAAGTCTTCTGAATGGCAGTTTTCATCCAGCATTATGCTTCTGTGCCAAATCCTTTCCTAAATGTCTCCAAAAGCATTCAAGGGCCCTGGCTAAGGAGAGAGGTGGCTGCAATGTCAGAGAGCCTGGTTCCCTGGGGACAGTGATGGTAAACAGATGTCCTGACAATTTCTGAGCAGCAGTGATTTAATTCCTGCCAATTGAGGGAGTGATGAACAACAGGTTAGTGAAGGAGGCACTGGAGTAATTCCTTGCAGGTGTCCAGCAGAGAGTGAGTTGTTATTCTCAGCAAAGGAAATGGACTCTGGGGATGTGCTGAAACAGCAGAGGGGTGGAGCTTGAGAAAACAGGACACAGGGCCTCAGATTCTGGGTTTGAGTCCCAATCGCCTATCTGCTAGCAATGGACAGTGGCCAAAACTGCTTCCTCATCTGTAAAATGGGTACACTATTACTACTACTACTTCCTCGCTTATTTAACAGGATTGTGGAGAGAAAGTGAGTTATAGGAAAACATGTTGGACAAACTCATATATGATTTCTGAGTTCTCCCATGGCCCCTTGCTCCTTTTGCTGTGTGTGTGAGAGAGTATGTGTGTGTGTGTGTATGTGTGTGTATATGTGTGTGTGTGTGTGAGAGAGAGAGAGAGAGAGAGAGAGACAGAGAGACAGAGAGAGAGAGAGTTTCCTGTGGCTGCTAACAAATTACCACAAACTTGGTAGCATAAAACATCTCTTTACACAGTTCTGGAGGTCAGGAGTTCAAAGTCAGTTTCCTGAGCACAAATCAAGGTGTGGGCACAGCTGTGCTCCCCCAGGAGGATGTCTGGGAGAGCCTGCTCCGTGGCCTCTTGGTCCATGGCTCAGCCTCTCTCCTCTAACACAGCAGTGGAGCATCCTGTGTCAGTGGTGATATCGTCACTTTCTGTGTCAGACCTCCCTCTGCCTCCCTGTTATAAGGACCCTTGTGATTGCATTTAGGGGCCCTCAAATAATCCAAGCTCCTCTCCCCAGCTCAAGATCCTGAATCATGTCTGCAGTCTCTTTTGCCATATAACGGCACATTCACAGGATCCAGGGATTAGAACGTGCACCTCTGGGAACCATTATTTAGCTGATCCCGCTATGCAGGAGGTGAGGGGAGGAGCCGGTGTGGAGATTGGAAGGGGATGGGCTCCCGTGTTCATGAGGAAGTGCACAGAGACCCTTCCAGCTTTTCATATTTCCAAGCAAATCCAACTGCTGTTCATTCAAAGTCTCTCTATGTATATACGGGGGCAGGCCGGATGTGAGTGGGGCTGACAGGCAGACACTCAGATCTGAACCTAACATCAATGCTTCTCAAAGTGGAGTCACTGGACCGGCAGCCTCGGCATCACCTGGGAACTTGTTAGAAGTGCAAAATTTTGGATTCTACTCCAGACCTCCTGGATCAGAGACCTGAGGTGGTTTTAAAAGGCCTCCAGGGGATTCTGATGCTGGCCTTTCATAGCTCAAGTTTGAGCAAGGGACCTTGGAGGAAAAGATAAGGCCTGGGATTGGATCCTGGAGCAGAGGTTCTCAGCGCTGGCTGCAGATTCTAACCACTGGGGGGGCCTTTGAAAAGTAGTGCATAAATCAGAGCCTCCGGGGATGGGGCCCACGCAAGGAAAGCTTTTTTTTTTAAAGTTCCCAGGTGATTCTTACCTGCAATCAGCTTTTAGAGCAGCTCACAGTGCACAGCAGCCACCCCACTCTTTGGCCTCTTGGGGAAGAATTGGGACTCACAAAATCAGCATTTCTGAAACTTAGGACAGCATCAGAATCACCTGGAGAGTCTAAGACACAGATTCCAAGGCCCACCCTCAAGTCACTCATGTAGTCTGGGGTAGGGCCTGAGACCTGGCATTTCTAACACATTTTGGGGTGACGTTGATGCTTTCAGTCCAGGAGCCACACTTGGAAGAATGTTGCATTCATGCACGAATATTTTTTATTATTATTATACTTTAAGTTCTGGGATACATTGTGCAGAACATGCAGGTTTGTTGCATAGGTATACACACGTGCCATGGTGGTTTGCTGCATCCATCAACCCGTTATCTACATTAGGTATTTCTCCTAATGTTATCCCTCCCCTAGCCCCCTACCCCCCAACAGGCCCTGGTGTGTGATGTTCCCCTCCCTGTGTCCATGTGTTCTCACTGTTCAACTCCCACTTATGAGTGAGAACATCCTGTATGATTTTAATACCAACAGCCTACTCAGAATACCTTTCCCAGAGCAAGTTAAAATCACAGAGCCTAAAAGCCTTAGGAATTACTTGATTTGCTTCTTTCCCCTGATTTTGTTTTTTAGGGCAAATGCCATTGGAACTTAGCTGTTGATATTATGGTGCTCATGACTTACAGATGCAAGACACCTTGTAGAGATGGAGTTTGAGAGGGTAGTGAAGAGAGAAGGTCATTGAAAATAGGTGGACTGGGGAAAGAAAACCAGAAATGACCCTAGACTGCTTCACAACTTTGCCAGTGTCTGACCATGGTTTCAGAGGGTAGGGGAAGAGGGAGAGAAGCAGTAGCAGTGATTCAGCATGATGCTCTTGATTTAGTGACTAACCCTCCAATGTTCTGAGATAGCAGTCAACTTTTCGTTATTAAGATAATTTTCAGTTTGAGTCAACAATTTAAATCAGCATCTCTCCAGACGTCACCTGGTGGTCCTCTCTGCCCCTTGACAGGCAGGTCCCGTTGCCTTGAAATCCTCCATCCCACGACTAGGGTTGAGTTGCCCTACTGAGTATTCCTGTTAATTCCCAAAAAACTTCAATCCTTGTAGGTCTTTACTAACTAAAATGGCTTGAAAGCTTTGACTTCTTAGATTCCTCTTTCTTTACCCCAATGCAAAACTCAGCCTCTTCATCGGTTTTCTATTAAAATTTTAAAAATTCACACCCACGAAGAGTTTGATTAAGGAGGCTTTGCTGAAAAAGGAAGCTTTCTCACATCTCATCACAATTTTCCTACCACTCTCCGCTTGACTTCCTGGGCCTTCCCTCTCCTGCTTCTTATTTGCATTCCTCTCATGAGCAAAACTTATCCTTGTACAAAACATATCCTGCTTTTTATCTCATATCTAGGGGATGAGGATTCGCCTTTTGCAGTAGGGAGCATGGAGGCTCAGCCTGGATTCCAGAAGCACTCATCAAACACATCTTCCAAATTCATTGTTAGATTTTTGATACAATTCAGAGAATTTCTGGTGAACAAAATTTTTCTTTACCTTGGCATAAATGTTAGCTATATTTATCCATTCCACTTTAAATAAACTTTATATTTTAAAATAATTTTAGATGTACAGGAAGTTGCAAAGCAAACACAGAGAGTTTTTATAGCCCCACACCCAGTTTCTCCTATTGTTAATATTTTACATTCCTATGGCACATTTGTCACAATTAATGAACTAACACTGATGCATAGTTATTATTAATTAAGTCCAGGCTTTACTCAGATTCCCTTCATTTTTGTTTTGTTTTGTTTTTTCGATGGAGTCTCACTCTGTTGCCCAGGCTGGAGTGCAATGGTACGATCTTGGCTCACTATAACCTTCGCCTCCTCAGTTCAAGCAGTTTTCCTGCCTCATCCTCCTGAGTGGCTGGGATTACAGGTGCCTGCCACCATGCCCAGCTAATTTTTGTATTTTTAGTAGAGATGGGGTTTCACCATGTTGGCCCGGCTAGTCTCGAACTCCTGACATCAAGTGATCTGCCCGCCTCAGCCTCCCAAAGTGCTGGGATTATAGGTGTGAGCCACTGCGCCTGGCCCCCCGCTTCGTTTTTTTATAATGTCTGTCTTCTGTCCCAGGATCCCATCCAGGATATATTATATTAAGTCCTCTTGTCTCCTTTGGCTCCTCTTGGCTCTGACGGTTTCTTAGACTTTGCTTGTCTTTGGTGACCTCTCCAGTCTTAAGGAGTGCTGGTCAGGTATTTTGCAGAAGGTCCTTCAATTTACTTTTGTCCGACATGTTTCTTATGATTAGACTGGGGTGAGGATTTTGGGAGGAAGATCTCAGAAGTAAAATGCCATTCTCACTGCATCGCATCAAGAGTCCATACATCAGCACGACTTGTCACTGTTGATGCTAGCCTTCATGACCTGGCTGAGGCAGTCTCCATCTCAACCCTGACATTTTCCACACCGTACTCATTGGAAAGAAGTCAGTAGGCACAGCCTACACTTACTTGTGGGAAGTTATGTCCCACCTCTTTGAGAAGCAAGTATCTACATAAATTATTTGAAATTCTGAATAGGAGATTTGTCTATTCTACCCTGTGTATTTAGCTATTCAATCACTTATTTATCTAACTACAGACACACAGTTGTTATTTTATACTTTGGGTTATAATCCAAATTACATTATTTACTTTGTTGCTCAAATTGTTCTGGGTTTAGCCATTGGGAACCCTTTCTGTTGGCTCCTGTGTTCTTTTGATGTAACCCCATGCTTTTGTGGTTTTTTTATTTGTTTTCTTTGTTTGTTTTGAAATGGAGTCTTGCTCTGTCACCCAGGCTGGAGTGCAATGGCATGATCTCAGCTCACTGCAACCTCTGCCTCCCGGGTTCAAGCGATTCTCCCACCTCAGCCTCCCAAGTGAATTTTTTTTTTTATTTTTAGTAGAGACAGGGTTTCACCACGTTGGTTAGGCTGGTCTTGAACTCCTGACCTCAAGAGATCCACCTGCCATGGCCTCCCAAGTGCTGGGATTACAGGCCTGAGCCACCACGCCTGGCCACATGCTTTTGTTTTCTGAGGTCCTTCTTATCTTCTGTGATTATGAGAGGTTCCAGGTTCATCTCCAGGTGCATTTCCCACCATAGCCTTAAACTGAGCCATTTCTCCAAGGAGCTCTGGTTCCTTTAATGGTATTAGAAACCAAAATCAGGGTGAGGAGTGTGCTTGTTGTTACCAGGGTTCATTGATTCTAGGCCCTTTCAGCAGACAAAGTTTGGAAATATATGAGGGTGTGTCTACCTGTGTGTATACACATATCCAGAATTATTTTCATAATTATCCACCTGTATCTACATTAAGCTAAACATGAGTCTAGATTAATGTCTCACACAAAGAACCACATGGTTCATTCTAGGCATTCCCTTGGCCTCCTGTAACCATTTACTCCAATAGAGAGAAACCTGCCTTCCACCATCCATCATCTTTTACTAATAATCTTAATCCAAGTATACATGTAGAGAGTATCAAAACTGTTAACCCAAAGCACATAAGAAACAACTTTATCAGCTGGAGTATAGTACCTCTGTATTGTTTCTTTTGTCTTTAGTCCTGCAGGCTCCATTGATTTCCAAAGTTACTTAGGTCTGCACCTTTTCTCCTGCCTCCTTCAGTGAGGTTATGCCACATTGTAATACAGTTAGATTCTTTTGCCACAGGCTGGATTCCATCTTGGGATTACCAATCTCCTAATTGATAAATCCATAGTGTCATGTCTCCACAAATACAATGCCTTATGAAATAATTTCATGGCCGTACAACAATTCTGGGTGCTTTCCTTATTCCTCCCGTCTTCTTCCCCAATCCCCTGATGAACGTGAATCTGTTTTCTATCTTTGTAATTCTTCCCTTACCAGAATATCATAAAATGAAATCATACAGTATGCAGTCTTTTCATGCTGTCTCCTTTCACTTAGCAATATGCATTCAAGATTCATCCACATTGTTGCTTGGACTGAGGGCCCATTCTTTTTAATTGTTATATAGTATTCCATTTTATAGATATACCACAGATTGTTTATTCATCCACCTCTTAAAGGACATCTCAGTTGCTTCCATGTTTTGGCAATCATCAATAAAGCTGCTATAAACATTTGAGTGCAAGTTGTTGTGCGGACATAAGTTTTCACAACAATCACGTAAATACTCTGGAGTGCAATTGCTGCATTATATAGTGAGAGTATGCTTAGTTTTGCAGAAACTCTCAGGCTGTCTTCCAAAGTGGCTATACCATTTCTCTTTCCCACCAGCAGTGAATGAGACTTCCTGTTGCTCCATATCCTCACCAGAAACTGCCATTGTCAGCTTTTGGGATTTTCGCCGTTCCAGTAGGTGTATACTTGTGTCCCATTTTTGTTCATTCCACTTTTAAAAATCCACATTGGAGCACGGCCAATTTGGAAACAATTTTTCGCTGGCCCTGTATTTGATGTTTTTTTTGTTTTTGTTTTTGTTTTCTTTGAGATGGAGTTTCACTGTTGTTGCCCAGGCTGGAGTGCAGTGGCACATGTTCTCAGCTCACTGTAACCTCCACCTCCCGGGCTCAAGCAGTTCTCCTGCCCCAGCCTCCTTAGTAGCTGGGATTACAGGCACCTGCCACCACGCCTGGCTAATTTTTTTGTATTTTTAGTAGAGACAGGGTTTCACCATGTTGGCCAGGCTGGTCTCGAACTCCTGACCTCAGGTGATCCACCCGCCTCCGTCTCCCAAAGTGCTGGGATTGCAGGCATGAGCCACCGTGCCCAGCTGACATTTATTTTTTAAGATGAGATTTTACGTGTCCTTTGCAGCAACATGGATGCAGCTGGAGGCCATTATCCTAAGTGAATTAACACAGGAACAGAAAATCAAACACCACATGTTCTCACTTATAAGTGGGAGCTAAACTTTGGGTACTCATGGACAAAACGATGACAACAATAGAAACTGGGGAAGAAACTGAGGCAGCAAGGGTTGAAAAACTATTGGGTACTATGCTCAGTACCTGGATGGTGGGATCAATTGTACCCCAAGCCTATGCATCACACATGTATACTCATATAACAAACCTGCATATATGCCCTCTGAATCTAAAATAAAAGTCTAAATTACGGCCGGGTGTGGTGACTCACGCCTGTAATCCCAGCACTTTGGTAGGCTGAGATGGGCAGATCACTTGAGGTCAAGAATTTGAGACCAGCCTGGCCAACATGGTGAAACCCCGTGTCTACTAAAATACACACAAAAAATTAGCCGGGCGTGGTGGCTGATGCCTGTAATCCCAGCTACTCAGGAGGCTGAGGCAGGAGAATCGCTTGAACCTAGAGGCGGAGGTTGCGGTGAGCCAGCCGAGATTGTGCCACTGCACTCCAGCTGGGGCGACAGAGCGAGACTCTGTCTCAAAAAAAAAAAAAAAAAAGTCTAAATTATTTTTTTAAAAGATATTTTTTTCAAGGCCAAAAGTCTTAATGGAAACAGCAGCAACTGATTCCTCAGTGTACCTGAATCCATGGACTTTGTTAGTATGTAAACAGAAGTGTCCGGTTGCTTAAGGCCCGTAAGGAAATAACAAAGTGAACAGAGAATGGGGGAGAATACAAGATCAGCTTTCATCAGAGCAAAAAATAATTTTTTAATACTTCATTAAAATAATTAGGCCAAGCATAGTGACTCACGCCTGTAATCCCAGCACTTTGGGAGACTGAGGCGGGTGGATTGCTTGAGCCAGGAGTTTCAGACCACCCTGGACAACATGGTGAAACCCTGTCTCTACAAAAAAAAATACAAAAATTAGTGGGGCATGCTGGCACATACCTGTCATCCTAGCTACTTAGGAGGCTCAGGCAGGAGTATTGCTTGAGCCCAGGAGGCAGAGGTTACAGTGAGCTGAGATCAAGCCGTTGCACTGTAGCCTGGGTGACAGAGTGAGACTCTATCTCAAAAAAATAATAATCACAGTTAAGGGAAACGCAGGTAAAGAGGCAAAAACCTGTTACTGATGGGATGCACTGGGAGATGGTGTGGAATTCCCACTGGGTACAGCACCATTTGTTTATGAACAAAGATTCAAAGGTAAAAGTCCACCCTCCATCTCTCATGAACTATTTCACAATTACAACATTCCCTGCAGTGTGATGCAAGTTTTCAACGCCCTGATGCTGAGAGCAGCTGGCTGGGGGTGGAGTGGGAGGGGAAGACAAGTGGGGACTGGAAGGGACAGCCCCAGCCAATCCCACACTCATCTCGCTGAGTAAAGACGAGCCCCTAAGCCACGGGGGCCTCTGCTTGGCTAGTTGCTCCGCCAGCCCATTAATACTCGACTACTTAGTACAGGGGCCAGGACAGGAACAGTGCCACCCCAGGCCTGGACAGCACAATGCCAGGTAGTGCTTCTGCTGCGCTGTGCCTGATTCACAGGCCTGATGGCTTCTCCAGGAGTCCCATCCTGAAGGCACGAGCTAGTCTATTTCAGGCAAGTTCTTCCTGTTTTCCAGCAGTCCTTGACTTACTTGGCTCCCCTCCCTCCTTCCTTACATTCCAGGCACAGATCTGTTTACACAACTGTACTTGATCTGAGAGAACAGTAGATGCCAGAAAAGGAAGCACAAGCTCCCGCAGCTCCCCAGCACCCCTGCCTTCTTCCTCACCCACCCTCTCCTTCCCACTCTTTCCCCTCTCCCCTTCCTCCTTGCCTTACTCACTGTTCATAAAATCTTTGGATCAGCCACAGAATCACATTCTGCAACTTGAATCAAGATCTCCGGTCTCAGAGGAGACACCGCTGCACCCTCTGCTGACCTAGAAAATCTCCCCATCCTTCCTGTACGTGACATGTCTATTTTTAAAAGCCAGGAATAATTTTCTATTCCAGAATTTTCAATTGCAGTTTTTAAAATCTACCTAAAATGACACGGATGGATCTCAAAGTATCATGTTATATATGAAAGAAACCAGACGTTCAAAAGTACACTGTATGATTCTATTTTATATGAAGTTCAAGAACAGGCAAAACAAAGCCATGGTGTTAGAGGTCGGAACTGTGATTAAACCTGGAGTGTGGGGTACTGGCTGGAAGAAACGCAAGGGCACATTCTGGATGTGGGAAATGTTTCGTATCTTGATCAGGGTTGTGGTTACATGAGGGGTGTGTGTGTGTGTGTGTGTGTGTGTGTGTGTGCGCGCGCCTAAAAAGTCATCAAGCCGTACACTACATTGTGCACTTTATATTAATTATATCTCAAAAAAGTACAGGAAAAAAAGTTTCCCTGAAGTGAATGGACTAAACTGTGAACACTGAGTGCAAAATAATAGATAGAAATCCCCCAGAGCCCTTCATAGAACAGAAGCCCAGAGAGGCTACATGGCTTGCCTGCAGACACACAGCCAGTTAGGGCCAGACTCTGATAAGAGGCAACAGAATATGCTGCCTAGTTCCCTATGGCTGGGATAATTTCTTCTATCTAGGTAGTTTTCTTATTTTCAAAGAGAAGTTTTAAGGCATTTTCTTATTAGAAGGGGATCGATCAGATTACAGCACCTGGACCCATCTATTCCATGAGATGTACGTCAGACTATGCTAAATACCTCATTCTACAATCTGTAGAATCCACACCCTGCCCAAGATTTTTGCTAGGAAAATTGGAGTGGTGGGGTGTGTCAGGATTTACTCCTCCTGTTCATATACTATAAGGTCCCAAATCTCTGTTCTTCTCAGACTAAAAAGAAAAAAAAATACAGCTTCTTCTTTGATTTCCACATGGAGTCACAGAGCAGATATTTATCATGTATTTTAATCCAGCCTTCCTAGATTTGAGACCTTGAACCCCTGGGAGTCTCTGTGCAGCTGGTTTGCTGTGCCAGCCTCTCTTGCCTCCAGGGCTCAGGCAAGTCTCCCAGGGGAACAGAGAGATGAACTCACCAGAGACCCTGAGTCGGGGGTAGTGACACTGGTGAAGGTGGTGGCAGCTACACACAGGTTTCAGAGAGAGCAGTGGCAGGGCCTTACGCAAGGTGGCCTATTTCCTGCCATAAAGGTTATCTCATCAGCTGGCTCTGGACGTGTTGGAGAAGCAACTCGGCTGGTTAATCCTAAGGGGAGGTGAGGTACGGAGGGCGTGGGTGTTGGTGGGAGACCAGGCAGCCACAGAGGCGGCCTTGGAGGCCTGCTTCCAACGAGATGGTGGTGCATACTGCAGCATCTATACTAGAAATGACCACAGTTTGGGCTCTACTGGGCCCATTCTGGGGTGATCTGGGCATGACCCTTTACCATAAAGCCTCTAGCCCAGTTCTCTGGTCCCCAGGAGTTCTTCGATCCAGCTAATATCCTTTACCAAATGCATTTGCTCCTCAACTAGCCAGAATAGGTTTCTGTTGCTTACAACTTGGAACCTGGCAGGATGGTGGTAATTTTGTATGTAATAAACCCTGCTGAAGATTTGGAGGAAACAGGATTGCTTATATCACACCAATGCAGACAAGCAAGTGTCCATCAAACCTGAGATGTCCATGTCCTCAAACCCCTATGGAAGCTCCACCAGGTACTTCTCCCCCATCATGCACCCTCACCCTGTCCTGAAAAGCCCCAGGCTCACCAGATCAGGCCAGCTTCTTTCACTATTTCCTCCCTTTCAGAAGCAAAGCAAAATTTCTCTCATTTTCTCCAGCCAGAGCGCTGGGGCCACCTCTGTGGCTGCCTGGTCTCCCACCAACACCCATGCCCTCTGTACCTCACCTTTCCTTAGCAGTTAACCAGGAGAGTTGGTTCTCCAAGAAGGCTGGAGCCAGCTAGTGAGGTAGTAACTTTTATGGCAGGAAATAGGTCACAGAGGTGTGAGGAGAGGTGTGGCCATACGGTGCCATGCCTTCTGTCCTCTTGTGTGGCAAGCCTAGAGGCCAAGTGATGATGGAGGCGCAAAAGATAGTGGGAGCCGAGATCCAAGTCACACCTTTAAGGAGAGCCATGCCTCCTCTTTCGACCAGGACAGACAAGGAAAAAACCTTTCGCCGTGTTGTTGGAGAAATTCAGACGTTGAGGGTGGCCATGTTTAGCCTTCCTGGGTAGTACACTAAATAAAGAAATGCTAGTCACATCCAGTGACCCATGGGGCATACACCTTGGTTGCTGAAACACTGAAAACATATTTTCTTTTTTAAAAACTGTTTATTTATTTACTTTTATTTTAATAAGATTCAGGAGTACAAGTGCAGTTTTGTCAGCACCACACTCTTAGCAACTGAGCTAACCGACCGCCTACAAGTGCAGTTTTGTTACACGCATATATTGCATGATGCTGAGGTTTGAACTGCTAGTGTACTCATCACCCAAAGAGCGAACACTGTACTCGAGAGGTAATTTTTTAACTCTCACCGCCCTGACCCTCCCCACTTTTGGAGTCTCCAGTGCCTATTATTCCACTCTGTGTATCCATGTGTACCATGGTTTAGTTCCCACTTATAAGTGAGAACATGCAGTATTCAATTTTCTGTCTCTGAGTTATTTCACTTACGGTAATGGCCTTTGGCTCCATCCATGTTGCTGCAAAAGACATGATTTCATTCTTTTTATGGTTACAAAGTATTCCATAGTGTATATATACCACATTTTTTTTTCTTTTCTTTTTTTTTTTCTGTGAGATGGAGTCTCACGCTGTTGCCCAGGCTAGAGTGCAATGGTAAGTAAGGTCTCAGCTCACTGCAACCTCTGTCTTCTGGGTTCAAGCGATTCTCCTGTCTCAGCCTCCTGAGTAGCTGGGACTACAGGTACATGCCACCACAACTGGCTAATTTTTGTATTTTTAGTAGAGACGGGGTTTCACTATGTTGGCCAGGCTGGTCTTGAACTCCTGACCTCAGGTGATCCGCCCACCTTGGCCTCCCAAAGTGCTGGGATTACAGGCATGAGCCACCGTGCATGGCCTATACCACATTTTCTTTATGCAGTCATCCATTGTCGGACACTTAGGTTGGTTCCATGGTTTGCTGTTGTGACTATTACTGCGATAATGTATGATTGCAGGTGTCCTTTTGATACGATGGTTTATTTTCCTTTGGGCAGATACCTAGTAGTGGGATTGCTGGATTGAATGGTAGTTCTACTTTTAGTTCTTTGGGGAATCTCCATACTGTGAAAACCTATTTTCTCATATAAAAACAGGGTCCCCATGACCAGGTACGAGAAGTATCCTGGTGGCATGGGAGATCAGATTGGAGCAGCTCCGAAGGATGCTCCTTCGAGGCCCAGCAGCCACGTGCCTCTTCCATTTCCCATGGCCTCTGCTCTTTGGAAGGTCTCTGTGTCAGTCACTTCCAACTTAATGTAACTTTTAAAAATGTGTTGTGAGTCCTTAGGTCTTGCATTCCATCCTTATCTCTCTTCAGGGAATCAAAGTACTTGGCTTTGGGGATTATGGGTTTCAGAAAGGAATTGAGGGGAGGTCCCTTGAGGAATACAACATCTTTTCTGCCTCGACAACACTCAAATGACCCATGTATGGTAAGTTGACTGTGGCTGTGAACCCATCACAATGTACACAGTAATGAGAACGATTCCTAAACCAACGATTTTTGTGGAACTTGGGAGTTCATTTTGCCAGCCTCTCTTCCTTCCAGGACGGGATTCCCCTCCCAGTTGCTGATAGTCACAATTCGAGGCCAAGTCAGGTCATCTTGCAATGCTGAGGACCTTTCCACACCCAGGGTGACCTCTCCCATGGCTGGACAATGATAATTTTGAAATTTCCCCTAGTTTTATCCCCAAGCCCAACCCTCTTTAATTCGTTGACTTAGTTCTACTACCATAAAACATTAGAGCCCCACCTGTAGCCCACTTAACCACATCCTTCTGTGTCCTAATCGCCTTTCTATTTCATGTCTTTTTCCAACCTTTCTTTTCTCTTTACTTTGATTTTATTATCTAGATGCTGGGATTTCATTTTGTCTTGTTGGGTCATATGAATCTTTGTAAGTTGCTGTTGATCCTTTTTGAAATAAAACAGGTTAAAGGAAAAGAAAAAGAAAGGATATTCTTTCTTTTTCATGTATTCTCCCATGAGATACACAGAATAAGTCAAAGCTTTTTTTCACATCAACCCGTCAAATATTTGAAGGCAGCTGGCCAATATCCCACGGGCCTCCTCTCCTAAAGACACACATTATGAATGGGTTCAGTTCTTCCAGAGATTAGAAGGTTTCCAGATTCTTCTCCATCGCAGGTTGGCCTCCTCCAGGGCTTCCCTGGTTAGCTAACGAGCTCCATTAAAATTCCCAGTGGGACTGAGGCCTGCTGAGACCTCATGTGAGGGGATGTGGGCAGTCTTGGTATTTCCTGCAGGCCTGACCCTGTGCGTCTGATACCAGGCTTCAGAGTGGGGCAGCTTCACCACCATCTGCTGCTGCAATGTACTTGAGCCCTTGCAGAAACTTGTGTCCACAGCTCTTTTTCTCACTACACAGGAATATTTCCTTTATTATCTTAAAGCAGTTTCTCAAACATTTAAAACCGATAGTTCCCTTTTCACATACCTAAAATTCTTATGCCTCCTTTTAATGTTATTTTAAGTTTCCAAGAGGCATTTTTTTTCAAATATAAAGTTATAATATTGCACATCCTCGTATGCATCCTCCCTCTACCTGCAGGGTGTAGCCTCTTCTGAGAAGCACTAGAGTCACATCTTCCACCTTCTGACCAAATGTGCCATCGTCCTGCTGGATCACCCACCTTCATCAGGGCTCTAAAGAGCATTTGGTTGGTTCCAAAAATAAAGACATTCCCAAGGAGGAATATTTGTTAATACTGGGAATTGCCCCCCAAAATATGAGGCAGAGTCTAAACTCAATGTCCCAAAAGGAGTGGACTGGAATAAATGCTCAGGCTCTCAGAGCACTTAACTGAAGGGGACTACACTCACTTATCAGGAAAAAAAAAAAAAAGTCAACCACCTTATTGCTTTCTAGTCACATTTTTATTCAGGCCCACACATGAGATCTGCTCCAGGGCAGAATTTTGCAAGGAAAAAGAGATGACACCTCTGTGAACAAGAAAATGCTTTTCCCTGGTGCCTATGGGCACATATGCTCAATATTTCTTTTTTTTTTTTTTTTTTTTTTGAGACGGAGTCTTGCTCTGTCCCCCAGGCTGGAGTGCAATGGCGCGATCTCAGCTCACTGCAAGCTCCGCCTCCCGGGTTCATGCCATTCTCCTGCCTCAGCCTCCCGAGTAGCTGGGACTACAGGCGCCCGCCAACACGTCCGGCTAATTTTTTGTATTTTTAGTAGAGACGGGGTTTCACCGTGTTAGCCAGGATGGTCTCCATCTCCTGACCTCGTGATCCGCCCGCCTCGGCCTCCCAAAGTGCTGGGATTACAGGCTTGAGCCACCGCGCCCGGCCAATATTTCTAATTTCTGAAACTCAAAGCAGTGAATAGTGGTTTATCACAAAGTTAAAGGCAGGATTTAAAATCTGGTATAGATCTCATTTGTAGCCAGAGGAGGTTGAGAAAGAAAGAAAACAAGAAAGGAGGAGAGAGAGAAGCAGAGAGAAAGATAGAGAAAGAGGCAGAGAGGGACAGCAAATGGGGAGAGAGAGATAGGAAAAGAGATGAAGACGTAGAAGGGGAGAGAGAGAAGGAGAAAGACAGAGACAGAGAGGAAAGAGAGACAGAGACAGACAGAGAGGGAGAGAGACAGAGAACATAATTGAAAAAGTAAGAAAGATCTCTCCCACCACACTGTCTGTCCTAACACCCCAAACTCAGCCCACATCCCAGAAAAAGACAGAGAATAAGGAAAGGGAAGGATACATCTAGAAATAGAGCGTCAGGTCAGAAGAGCTTAGTGAAGGACTCTTATGAGCTAAATTATGGTTCCATGAGCCAACCTTCACCATAGGTCCCTCTTGACTCCACACTCTCAGCCAAGCCACCTGCTAGATGCTCCTGGGGCCCCTGATTTCACAGGCCCCAAGGTCCTGCCTGAGGAACAGAACAGCCCAGGGTGGGGAATGAGGCAATCGAAACTAGGGAACTCCTTGAGCTGCTGGTGTAGGCGGAGGGCAGGAGGGAGAACACACCTCCTCACACACTTCTTACGTCTACCTTTTACCTTGCAGAAAAATGTCAAAAGTCTTATTTATTGTAGCCAGGAATGCAAGGCAGGTTTCAAATTTTGGAAAGGAAAGAGCAATCTCATGTTCATTTAAAATCATAACTTAAGTCATAATTCTCCCCCTTCCCCCTTCTACTCCCCAACTTTGGGCTAGCTGAAGCTGGTTTTAGGGCATTCCATTCCAAGTTTGCATTCACAGATTTGCAACTTGAGTGAGCTGAGCTGGGTAAAAGAATAACCCAGCTTCGGATGAGGACACCTGTGGGCGCTGCCTTGTCCTCATTCCTCAAGGGGAAGAGAGTGCAACAAGGATGCTTGCGGCTGCTCAGATGCTGGCTCAGGCACAAAGCATCTTCCAGCCCTGACAATGGTGCCATTTTTCTTCCAAGACCAATTGCTAAGTCCTGCAGGATTTCAGCCTTCATCAGAGATATTAAAAGTGAGCAAAAACCTTCCTGACACCAGTTCCCAGATCTAGGGAAAACACTCAAACTCCCTCTGGGAGGTTTCCTGGCTCCTCTGATGTGGTTGCAAGAAACAATCCAATAGTAGTTAGCCAATGTGATAGCAGAAATCCACAGCAGGCAGAATAATGGCCCCAAAGATGTCCACATCCTAATCTCTAGAACCTGTGAATATATTAGGTTACCTGTCAAATGGCTATGGAGGTTGCAGATGGAATTCAGACAGCTAATCAGCTGACTGTCTTGGATATGCAGGTGGGCCCAACGTGGTTGCAAGGGTCTTTATAAGTGGAAAAGGGAGGCAGAAGAGAGGGAACCAGGGAAATGCAGCATGAAGAGGACTCAGCCTGACTTTGCTGGCTCTGAAGGTGGAGGAAGGGGCCACAGCCAAGGAATGCAGGTGGCCTCTAGAAGCTGGAAAAGGCGAGGAAATGGATCATCACCTGGAAGGAAGATAGCACTGCCAACACCGTGATTCTGGCCTAGTGATTGCAGGAAGATTATTAAATCATAAACCAGTGAAATTTGGGGGGTGAGATAGGCTCAGAGTGTAAGAGGTAAAGGATAGGAATGACTATCACTTTTTATGTAGTTTTGACTTTGTTTTTTCTTTTGAGACAAGGTCTTGGTCTGTCTCCCAGGCTGGAGTGCAGGGGTACACTCACAGCTCACTGCAGCCTCAGTCTCCTGGGCTGAAGCAATCCATTCCTCATACCTCAGCCTCTTGAGTAGCTGGGACTACAGGTGTGCACCACCATGCCGGGCTAATTTTTGTATTTTTTGTAGAGATGGGATTGTGCCATGTTGCCGGGGCTGGTCTCAAACTCCTGAGCTCAAGCAATCTTCCTGCTGTGGCGTCCTGAAATGCTGGGATTACAGGCGTGAGCCACTGTGCCTTGCCAGTTTTGACTTTTGAATTATGTGTTTTACATATTCAAAAATAAAATTAAATCAATAAGTTTTTTAGAAGCACTCTAAACTTGGATAAACACAACACAATGATCATACTATCTACCAAACTGGTTACATAAGTACATAGAGAAAAAGAATTAAATAACTTAAAAGCTGAGCTCCAAGCATACACATTTAGTTGGACTTATTCTCAGGGTAAAAAGACCTGCAAAGAAATCTTGATCTTAGGAGTTTTGTTGTCAGTACTGGTATCGATATTGTGATTCTGGAATATTTTGAGTTATGTCCTAGAATAAAGCAATGAGTAAGGAAGAAGAAAGATACAAATATGGTGTGGAGGATATTGAGGAAGAACTCGGCAATGTATTTGTGTTGAATTGTCTTTTAATTGAAGGTATCAGTATAAATCTGTGATTCCAAAGATACATTCCTTAGTTCTCTCCACTGAAAGGGAGACACATTGAGGCCCTCATAGCAATGAGCATATGTAGGCCCCAGATCTTGGTTTCTTTCACCCGGATCTAAGTATCACTCTCTATCAAAAGGAACCAGGATTCCTTGGTAAATAGCTAATTTGGGTGTTGAGCAGGAAAAACATAAGGTGAGCCTGGAGGTACTCAAAGACCATAGTGACTGCTAAAAAGCGGCCCAGCTAGGAACCAAACCCAGGTCTTCAAATGTCAAACCCAACAATTATTTCTACTTCACTGCCCTGTATTTCCCACCATGAAATCTGCTCCCTACTTTACACAATCTATATTTTGGTATCACTTTTAAATATTAGAATTTTGTTACAGCCATCACAGTGGTATCTTTCTCATTTTATTTTCTTCTCCTTTAATAGAAATAAAGCTTTTGAAAAGCCAATCACCAGCCTACCCGAGCATCCAGGATTAGGGTCTGAACTTCTTTTATGTTCTTGAGCAGCGTTCCCCAGCCTTTTTGGCACCAGGGACGAGTTTCATGGAAGATAATCTTTCCACGGACAGGGATTAGGGGGAGTGTAGGGGTGGGGAAGGGTGGTTTTGGGATGAAACTGTTCCACTTCAGATCATCAGGTATTAGATTCTCATAAGGAGCGTGCAACCTAAATCCCTCGTATGTGCAGTTCACAATAGGGTTCGTGCTCCTTCGAGAACAAATGCCGGGCTGATCTGACAGGAGGCATGGCTCGGGCAGTAATGCTCGCTCGCTCACCTGCCACTCACCTCTTGCTGTGCAGCCCAGTTCCTAACAGGCCACAAATTGGTACCAGTCTGTAGCCTGGGGGTTGGGGACCCCTGTTCTTGAGCTCCAAAGCATGCCTGCTAAAACCCTGCTCTGAACATCCAGACCCAGCCTCGGGTAAAGAGACAACTCAGGGAGACGGATCCTTCTGCAGCATGGCCTCCTGGTTGAGGGTGGTTATTTTTTCTCTGCATTAGTTACCCTCATTCTTTATCTGGAGAAGGAGCAAATGGAAAATAGGGGACAGAGAATGAGACTTTTTTTTTTTAAATAAATTGAATATTGACCCTGGCTAACAAAGATTTTGGCAGCACAGATTGAAATGCATTCCTGAAACAGACTGGAAGATCTCCTTAATATGCATCAAGTGCACCAAATTCAAAAGCTATTACCTCCTACGTTTTCCTTCCATCCACAGGAGGCCCTGCCCTCCGTAAAACAAACAGTTGTCAGGGGGCCGATTCCCCAGTATGGTCACTGTGCAGTGCTTCAACATTTGTTATCACCACACCATTAATTTCCACACACATCTGCTTGAGGATTTCTTCCTGCCCCCGATGGCATGTTCATCTCCATCTAATTCACATTTTATTGCCCTTGTCTTGCCCCTAGCAAGCGTTATCAAGTGCTGTAAGCATTCCAGAGCTGTGCCAGGTGGCCGGGAGGCCCTCAGCCCCATTCCCTGTGGTTTGAGGCTGCACTTACAGCTTTAATTTCCAGTCAGCTGTAATTCTGGACCACAAATGGCCAAATTGAAACGGCTCACTCACTTCCAAAAAGCATCTCACCAGTAGCTCCTAATTACAGAGCCGAGTGCAAACAACACTGCCTTGCTTGGAAGAGAAGTGAGGGCTCTTTCTCTCTGCTTATTTCGGATACCCTGGGTCACTGAACAACTAAATCTACACTGGAGGATAGCTGCTCCCATTTCCCAGGGGGCCTGGCAGAGGTCCCAAAAGGCAATTTCCCAGGCATGCCTCGTGTGGAGGCCCTGAGAAACTTTGGCTGAAATCAAGCCCTGCCTGGGCTGCTGCAATATTTTCCAGCCAGTGCATCTCAAATGTGAGAAGTGCACAGATCATCTTAAAGGGAAAAAACTACACAAATTAAGAATACAACTCAAAGGACCCTCTTTAAACAGCACTGCAAAAAAAAAAAAAAAAAAACCCTAAAATCTCATTCCATGCAAATGCCCTTTAATTGCATTAGCACTGCAAGAGTTCTGTCTGTATAACTGGTATAATTTAGAATGTGCCTGCAGCCCTGGTGCAGTTTGGGAATGAACCTATGCCTTATTTTTAGAATTGTTCTGCAAGGAGTTATAAAAGGATTCACACTCATACCTTCTCATTGCACCAGGCAGACCCACCTCCTCTCAATTCTAACAATATCTCACCTAAAACCTGCTGTCTAGCATTTCTTTTGATCCTCACAACTATCCCTGAGCCTGGCAGGACTCCTCTAGAGTTTTCAGGAGAGGTGAGAGAAGTCACTGGCCCAGGGTCACAGGAGTAATAGCCACAAGGTTGGAGTTTATGCATTGCTGTTTTGGCAGAGCAAAAAGAATCCAACAGCAGTAATTTCTTATGGTTCAGCCTAATGGAAGCTGGCTCAGAGCCTGGGATTTCTGACTCCCCATGGAATGTTTTGCTGTTAAGCTGAGATACTTCTAAAACAAAGTTAGGTTTTTTAAGTAATTCATGGGACATCTTTGTAATGAATTACCAGGTACCCATTAACACTGGGTTTTAAAAGGATGTGGGAAATAAGTTTCTTTCTTTATATTTTTAGAAAAAACAAAACTAGGATTATAGAAATTTTACTTCTTAAATTTTTTTATTCACATGCCTTCTATCAAATGGAAGTATAAGGTAGATTGAGAGAAATCTAGCTTCACCCTTGCTCTCTCCACCTTCTCCTTCCTCTTAAAGATAAGGATGCTATTCATTATATAATCAATCCTTCTGTTTTATTTATATATATATTTTTATATCCCCTCTTTCTTAGACAAATGGCAGCATATTATATTTACTTTTCTATATTTTCTTTTTTCTTTTTTTGAGATAGAGTCTCGTTCATTCTTTTTCGCCCAGGATAGAGGGATGTAGTGGTGCAATGTCAGCTCAATGCACCTTCTGCCCCCAGGCTTAAGCTATTTTCCTGCCTCAGCCTCTGGAGTAGCTGGAATTACAGGCGTGTGCCACCATGCTTGGCTAATTTTTGTATTTTTAGTAGAGACAGGGTTTTTCCATGTTGGCCAGGCTGGTCTTGAATGCCTGACCTCAAGCGATCCACCTGCCTCGGCCTCCCAAAATGCTGGGATTATAGGCATCAGCCACTGCACCCGGCCTATATTTACTTTTCTCTACTTGCTTCTTTCAATTGACAATATATCCTGGAGAACCTGGCATGGCAGGATCTAGAGATATTCCTACCTTGTTTTGAAAGCTGCACACAACTCCGCCAGCCTCCGATTGGTGGACATTTGGGGCCATCACAAATAATGTTGCTGTGAATACACCTTTGCATATGTCTTTTGGGGGGTCTTGCCAATTTTTTTTTTTGAGACAGAGTCTTGCTTTGTTGCCCGGGCTGGAATGCAATGGCATGATCTCGGCTCACTGCAAGCTCCACCTCCCAGATTCACGCCATTCTTCTGCCTCAGCCTCCCGAGTAGCTGGGACTACAGGCACCCCCCACCATGCTCAGCTAATTTTTTGTATTTTTAGTAGAGACGGGGTTTCACCATGTTAGCCAGGATGGCCTCGATCTCCTGACCTCATGATCCGTCCACCTCAGTCTCTCAAAGTGCTGGGATTACAGGGGTGAGCCACTGTGTCCAGGGTCTTCCCAGTATTTAAATAGGTTCCTGGAAAGAACATTGCAAAAACAAACGGTGAATGCATAGAGAATTTTATTAGCCACTGTCAAAGCCTCATTTCACTTTCATAAACTGCCATTTCTCCAAGCCTGCCCTCACTGGGTACTACTCAACTTTGCGATTTGATTAATCTGATAGTAGGACTTGGTAACTCAGGATAGTTTTTATTTGCATTTCTCCTCTCTGGCCCACTTTTCTATAGGATTGTTGGTCTTCTCTATTTTCAGAAGTTTTTTCTTTATTAGAGCTATTGATCCTTTCAGGTGTGAGTTGCTGATATTTACTGCCAGTTTGCCATTTGTCTTTTTTCGTTGCTCGAGGTGTTTCTTGTCATACAGATTTTCTCTTTTAAAAATTGTATACAATCAAATATATAAATATTTTTCTATATTGCTTCTAGATTTTGAGTCATAGGTCAAAAGATCTCCCCTCTCCCAGGTTATGGAAGATAAGTTAACTTCAAAGGGAGTGAGACACAGACAAGAGAGTGCCAGAGCCAGACGGTGGGAGGAAGGACTTAGTGACTCCAGGGACACGGGAAGTGGGCTCCACAGGTAGTGGCTAAATAACAAGATGCCCAGCCTGTAGAGAGGCTCGTGAGTGAGCCAGGGCAGGTGATCAGGTGTCAAAGGAAGTCCTGTAGGGACCCTGAAGGGGCTGAGATGACACTAAAGATGGCCCCCAAGGAAAACACACATTCATAGGGAGCAGAGACAGTCCCAGGTTACACCAGAGTGGCCGCATGGCTGCTTCCACCTCTCCCCAGAACAGAAAGTGGAAGAATAAAGCCCACTCCCCTCTCCTTGCCCTGAGTTCTGGAGACGCAGGTCAGACCTGTGATGGGGGAGGAGAGTTTTGAATCAGATATAAGATTGAGGTGCTACCTTGAAGTTAACGAAATTTTTGTAACAGGAAGTGACCCTCAAATTATAGAATCTGCCCAAGGTGTTATGAATGGAGGCAAGACCCAGCTGGAGAGAGAGGTTTGATGTCGCGTAACTCAGGGCAGTGATTGGAAAGCTCAAAGTCATTTTATGACTGTGTTCTGGTTACATACACTTCATCTTATTTAATCCATAAAATAAGGTAGATATTACTGTCAAAATTTTATAGGGGAGAAACTGAGGCTCAAAGAGTTAAGTGGCTTTCCCAAGTTCCTCTCCTAGTGAAGGTGTAACTAGAATTACTAACCAGTTGTCTTTGATTCCAAAGCCCATGCTGATGTCGCCTCACAGTGTCTTCCCAACATGTGGCCTCAGCTGGCATATTGAACCTGGTCTGCAGGACAATTTTACTTCCAATGGTCCTCTGTTGAATAATTATGGTTAAATTTAAGAACATTAAAAATTAGCTGGGCGTGGTGATGTGCACCTGTAATCCCAGCAACTCAGGAGGCAGGAGAATCACCTGAACCTGAGAGATGGAGGTTGTAGTGAGCCGAGATCGCACCATTGCACTCCAGCCTGGGCAACAAGAGTGAAACTCTGTCTCCAAAAAAAAAAAAAAAGAACATGATCATCTCAAATGGATTATTGGAAAAGAGATACCGTATACTCAACAGTAACTCTCCCCAAATATAGAACAGGCTTATGCTGGAGATCTGAAAAATCAAAGTGGGGTATTTCTTCTCTGCTTTTAAAGAATAAAACAAATGTAAAAGTAATTTCCCTGTAGCTCCACAGTACAAAACCTAAATTTGGAAAGGTCTGCCCCAGAGTTTATCTATTTGGAAAAATAGGTAGCTAATGCCTGTGGCAAGTACTACATGGACAGGTACATATCTTTATATCTGGAAACATAATTAGATTAGTCTCTTAATGTCTGACCACCAGATATAGTTCCCAGAGCTAAAACAATTACACCCTAGAATGCATGCATTAAATCCAAAGGGCCACATCTTCAACTGAGCCAAAAAGGCACCACCTCAGAGGAGACAGAAAAACACAGAACATAAATATCTGAGTATACAGACGTTCCTCACCTGATGATGATGGGTCTATGTCTCTCCCAATAAGCCTATTGTGAGTGGAAAATATCATTAAGTTGAAAAAGCACTTCATACACCTATCCTACTGAACATCATAGCTCAGCCTAGCCTACCCTCAACATGCTCAGAACATGTACGTTAGCCTACAGCTGGGCAAACTCAGCTAACACAAAGCCTGTTTTATAGTAAAGTGTTGAATATCTCATGTAAGATTATTGTGCCACATATCACTAGCCCAGGACAAGATCAAAATTCAAAATCCAAATGAAGTATGGTTTCTACTGAGTCCATATCGCTCTTGCACCATTGGAATGTGGAACCATTGTTAAGTCAGGATCATTTGTAATTCAACCAGTTTCTTCTAAGCACTCTATGTTGGTGCAGACATTCTGCAAATAGCCCAATATCTCAGTCAGCAAGTACCTTTTGTGTGCCTCTGGGTACTGAGCTTGGTGCTAAGTACTGACAGGGACCAAAAGAGACAATGAGACAGTAAATTACATTAGGGACTTTAAAGCAAGTTATGATATAATGACAACACAGAAGTTAGGGATGAAACCCTTACATGTGAAATAGAGATAAGCTAGTCAGAGTGAGGGAGTGTATGCTGGAAGTGGATTCCCTTAAAGTAAGGACACAACCTTTTCTCCTTCCTGCTGGTTCAGGTATGTATGTGATGGTAAGAGTTGAGTTAACGATCTTGGACCCAGAGAGAACTCTATTTTGAGCATGGCAGGGCCACCCAACCAGCCCTGGACTGCTTACCTCCTCATAAATATGTGAAAGAGAAATATACTTCTAAATTGTTTAACACACTGCATTTTGGGGAGTCCTTATTCCAGCCAGCTAAACTATCCTAATTAATACAGGTGATCAATGGGGAAAGGAAGAGGGATTCATTAGTAACAAAAAAGGCCTTGTTGGGAAAAGATTAGTGTCTAGTGGAAGTAGAATTGTGAGCAAATAAGAACATTTTAAGTATGCTATAATAAAACCATGATGTGCGTGTGGTGACCCATTTTAGCCATTTGGCATTTGTTCCTCTACTCGAGAAGCCTAGATATAAACCAAGGTCCTGTCACGCACGTCCGTGTGAAAAGACCACCAAACAGGCTTTGTGTGAGCAACAAGGCTGTTTATTTCACCTGGGTGCAGGCGGGCTGAGTCTGAAAAGAGAGTCAGCAAAGGGAGATAGGGATGGGGCCGTCTTATAAGATTTGGGCAGGTAAAGGAAAATTACAGTCAAAGGGGGTTGTTCTCTAGTGGGCAGGGGTGGCGGTCACAAGGTGCTCAGTCGGGGAGCTTTGAGCCGGGATGAGCCAGGAGAAGGAATTTCACAAAGTAAGGTCATCAGTTAAGGCAGGGACTGGCCATTTTCACTTCCTTTGTGGTGGAATGTCATCAGTTAAGGCAGGAACAGGCCATTTTCACTTTTGTGATTCTTCACTTGCTTCGGACCATCTGGATGTATGCATGCAGGTCACAGGGGATACAATGGCTTAGCTTGGGCTCAGAGGCCTGACATTCCTGCCTTCTTATATTAATAAGAAAAATAACATAAAATAGTATTGAAGTGTTGGGGCAGCAAAAATTTTTTGGAGGGTGGCATGGAGAGATAATGGGCAATGTTTCTCAGGGCTGCTTTGAGCGGGGTTAGGGGCAGTGTGGGAACCTAGAGTGGGAGAGGTCAAGTTGAAGGAGGATTTTATGGTAAAGGGTGATATTGTGGGGTTGTTAGAAGGAGCATTTGTCTTATATAATGATTGGTGATGGCCTGGATACAGTTTTGGATGAATTGAGAAACTAAATGGAAGATACAAGGTCTGAATAAAAGAAGGAGAAAAATAGGTATTAAAGGATTAAGAATTGGGAGGACCCAGGACATCCAATTAGAGAGTGCACAAGGGGGTTCAGTGTAATTACTTGCATGGTTGGCAAGTTTTTGGGCTCTATCCTTGAGTTTTTTTATGTTGTCATACACCACGCCAGATTGATTTAGGTAAAAACAACACTCTTCATTTAAGAAAATACAGAGTCCTCCTTTTTCAGCAGTGAGTAAGTCAAGGCCATGGCGGTTTTGGAGGACAACTGCAGCTAAAGAGTCAACTTGGGCCTGGAGACTGATAAAGTTTGTGATATGTCTGTGATGCTAGCAGAGAAGTCATTAGAGAGGCTACGGAAGGTCGTGACAGAGGTTGAAATGTCTGCTATTCTAGTACTGAGAGCAATAGTGGAGGCAGAAAGTCCTAAACCTTGGACAAGCAAGGGAATTAGTGAAATAACTCTTTTTTGTCATGTCGGTGTCATGAGGGAAACAGGGAGCTCTTTGGTCCCATTTGCAAATTGAATTTTGGGAGTAAGGAAAACTAGTGTGCATGTGCCTGTCCAATTAGCAGGTAGACACATGTAGGTAGAGGATCCACAGAGGAAGAAGAGACCTTGTGCGAGACAAAACTAGAAGTGCAAAGTAAAAAGATGAGAAGGAGTGCTGAAAGGGGTGTCTTGTACCTAGACTCCTAGGGATCCAGCTAGGGCGGCAGCCATCAGAGGTTGTAATGGGGACTGATGGGGTAACTGCATAGAGGGGGAGGTTCAATTTTCATGGTGTATGAGAAAATGTTGAGTGTCTACAAGCAACCTTTCACTGTTACTTATGGGGCTGGGTATAAGTAAACAAGAAGAGGGCCTGGGAGGAGAGTCTGACGAGCAAGGGGAAGGTAGCCAAGGATGGAGTGAAATACAGGGTAAGTGTCTTCCTAAGCAATAATTACTGCTAATGTTTTTAAGTTTGCCAGTATTGATAGAGGGCTTATCTGTAATACAGAGCTGGAAGGCTCCAATTGTTTCAGTGATGTGTGTAGTTGGGCTTGGAGATGAAGAGTGAAGGAACATCGAGAAGGTGAAAGGTTACCCAGGGGAATTCCAGTGGGTCTTTCCTGAGAGATACATAAAGGAGCGGTCACAGGAATAGTAGTTTGTGTTGTGAGGGGTCCAAATATGGGGGGAGTAGAGTTGATATAAAGAGAAAGGTTTTTTAAGTAAGTGCAGAGGAGGGTGGCAGCTTGCTGATGTGAAATGTCTGGGCAGGTCTTGCTGGACCTGTCTAGAAAGTAAATGAGTTCTTCAGGAGGGTAAAGGTGAGGGCTGTTAAAGAAAGTTCGGAGGTATAGGGAGACAGGAGATGTTGCCCAGTCTGTATGTAAGGCGGGGACAGCTGTGTAGGTGCTGGAGGAAAGGGAAATGGAAAGCCAGCAATTGTTAGCTAAGGAGGGATTAGAAATGGCTAGGAGAGAGTGGGTAAGGTTGATAGTGTGGTGGAGATAGCCGGGGAGAGGTAGAGGGTGGCATAAGAATGGGAATGAGTATAAGACTGAGTATGAAAGTAAACAATAGAACTTCATCAGGGTGAAAGTATTGGAGGGTCCCCTGCCAGTGAAGATCATCTATCCACTCTAAGAGGGAGTTAAGAGTGGCAGTTTGGGGATAGCACCAAGAGATATCAGCTGTGATGGCTTGGAGAAACAGTGTAAACTGGCAGTGTAAACAAGAGTAGTGCATTTATAAGTAGTTGAGAATGGTGAATAGGAGTATGACTAGACAGAAGATAGTAGGGATGACTAGTTTTTGGGGCTCAGTCCAAGTAGTGGGGGTGACTTCGTAAAGCTCTGTTGCAAAAAGTAGGGTAAAGACAAACAGACCTAATAGAATGAAGGGATGTATTAGGCTGATAAGGGTTACTATTGTTCTTCAGAAATGTGAGTTTAAGGGAAGTAGGGGAGAGTACTTGCGACTTCCAGGAGGAAGAGGAGGGATTAGGCTGGCTGTCCAATGGACACAGCTTTATTCTGAAATGGTGTACCCAGTGAGGAGGATCCTGCAGATGGACAGCAGTTGAGGTACTATAGATGACTAAGTAGGTTCCGGTCCATCGAGGTTGTAGAGTTTGAGGGGTCAGATTCTTAACCAGAACTGATCAGCCAGCGAGGGTGTCTTCACATGGCTGAGAATCTGGAGTAGGCAAGAGAAGATTAGCAGCCTGGCGAATTTCTTGTCTAGCCTACTGGAGGACTGGAAGATAGTCACCTAGAGGGCTGGTGTCTGGGATGAGATTGGAGCTGAGAAAGAATGTGCATCCATATAAAAGTTCAAATGGACTGTACCCTGTAGCATCTTGAGGACAGGCTCTAACTCTGAAAAGGGCAAGAGGTAAAAGTACTGTCCAGTCCTTTTTAAGTTGGAGGCTGAGCTTGGTGAGGTGTGTCTTTAAAAGACCATTAGTCCATTCCACCTTTCCTGAAGATTGAGGATGATAAGGGATATGAAGGTTCCACTGAATACCAAGAGCCTGAGAAACTGCTTGGGTGATTTGACTAGTAAAGGCCAGTCCATTATCAGACTGTATAGAGGTGGGAAGGCCAAACTGAGGAATTATGTCTGACAGAAGGGAAGAAATGACCATGGTGGCCTTCTCAGACCCTGTGAGAAAGGCCTCTACCCATCCAGTGAAAGTGTCTACCCAGACCAAGAGGTATTTTAGTTTCCTGACTTGGGGTATGTGAGTAAAGTCAATTTGCCAGTCCTGGGCAGGGGCAAACCCCCAAGCTTGATGTGTAGGAAAGGGAGGGGGCCTGAACAATCCCTGAGGGGTGGTAGAATAGCAGATGGAACATTAAGAAGTGATTTCCTTGAGGATAGATTTCCACGATGGAAAGGAAATGAGAGGTTCTAAGAGACAGGCTAGCAGCTTGTAACCTACATGGAAGAGGTTATGAAATGACGACAGAACAGAATAGGCCTGTGAGGCTGGAATGAAATATTTTCCTTGGTCTAAGAACCATTTGCCTTCTGTGGGAAGAGATTGATAGGTGGAAGTTTCAGTGGGAGAGTAGGTGGGAGTGACCGATGAGAAGGAGAAAAACTGGCCATGAGGGATAGAAGTTGGAATGCTAGCTGCTTCTTTAGCCACCTTATCAGCATAAGCATTGCCTAGAGCAATGGGATTTGACGCCTTTTGATGGCCCCTGCAGTGAATGACTCCAGCTTCCTTTGGAAGTAAAGCGGCCTTGAGAAGAGTTTTTATTAAAGAGGCATTAATGTTAGAGGACCCTTGTGTAGTGAGGAAACCTTTCTACTCATATAACAGCATGGTGGTGCAGGATATGGAAGGCATATTTAGAGTCAGTATAAATATTGACATGTAGTCCTTTTGCAAGAGTGAAAGCCAGAGTTAAGGCAATGAGTTCGGCTTGCTGAGAGGTACTGCAGAGGGGCAGAGCGGTAGCCTCAATGATAGATATGGAAGATACTATAGAATAGCCTGCCTTTGCTGGTGAGTGACGATTAGGCCTGGTAGAACTGCCATCAATAAACCAAATGTGATCAGGATGAGGAACAGGAAAGAAGGAAATATGGAGAAATGGGATGAATGTCAGGTGGATCAGAGAGATACAGTCATGGGGGCTAGGTGTAGTATCCGGAATAATGTGGGAGGCCAGATTGAAGTCCAGGCCAGGAACAATGGTAATTGTGGGAGACTCAACAAAGAGTGAGTATAGCTGAAGGAGCCGGGGAGCAGAAAGTATATACATCAGGTGTGAGGAAGAAAATTGATTTTGGAACTTATGAGAGCCGTAGAGAGTGAGTTGAGCATAGTTTGTGATTTTGAGGGCCTCTAAAAGTGTTAGGGCAGCAGCAGCTGCTGCATGGAGACATGATGGCCAGCCTAAAACAGTAAGGTCAAGTTGTTTGGACAAAAAGGCTACAGGACACAGTCACAGTCCTTGTGTAAGAATTCTGACTGCACAGCCCTGTGCTTTGGCTGTGTGTAATGAAAAGGGTTGGGATGAGTCAGGGAGAGCTAGGATGGGGGCAGTCTCTAAAGCTGTCTTCAAGGAATGGGAAAGGATTTAGGCTCTATGGGGTGAGCTAGGTTTCCTTTTGTGAGTTTATATAATGGTTTTGTTAGGATGGCAAAACCAGGTATCCAAACGCAAAAGTATCCAACCATGCCTAGGAAGGAAAGGAGTTGTTGTTTTGTAGAAGGTGTTGGGGTTTGAGAGATCAGTCAGACACAATCGGCAGAGAGAGCACGTGTATTTTTATGAAGAATTATGCCAAGGTAGGTAATGGATGGAGAAAAAATTTAAGCTTTGGAGGGCGATATCCGATATCCCTTGGAGAATAAATGTTGAGGGAGCAGGAGGGAGCAGGAGGAGAAGATTCAAAGGAGGGGCTACAAAGTAGAAGGTCATAATATATTGAATAAGGTGAGAAGTGGAGGGGTGGAGAGAAATTAAATCATGAGAAAGAGCTTGGCTGAAGTAATGAGGGCTGTCCCTGAAACCTTGCGGCAGCACAGCCCAGGTAAGCTGCTGGGACTGATGGGTGTCAGGGTCAGTCCAGGTAAAAGCAAAGAAAGGCTGCAATGAGGGGTGCAGGGGAATAGTGAAAAAAGCATCTTTAAGATCAGGAATGGAATAGTGAGTTGTAGAGGAAGGTATTGAGGACAAAAGAGTGTATGGTTTGGGCACTACAGGGTGGATAGGCAAAACAATTTGGTTGATAAGGCACAGATCCTGAACTAACCCATAAGACTTATCTGGTTTTTGCACAGGTAAAATGGGGGAATTGTAAGGAGAGTTTATAGGTTTTAGAAGCCCATGCTGTAGCAGGTGAGTGATAACAGGATTTAATCCTTTTAAAGCGTCCTGCAGGATGGGATACTGGGGTTGAGCGGGGTAAGGGTGATTAGGTTTTAAGGGGATAGTAATGGGCATGTGATCAGTTGCCAGGGAGGGAGTAGAGGTGTCCCATATTTGTGGGTTAAGGTGGGGGCATACGAGAGGAAGATGTAAAGGAGGCTTTGGGTTGGGAAGAAGGGTGGCAATGAGATGCGGCTGTAGTCCAGGAATAGTCAGGGAAGCAGATAATTTGGTTAAAATGTCTCTGCCTAATAAGGGAACTGGGCAGGTGGGTATAACTAAAAAGGAGTGCATAAAAGAAGTTGTCCAAGTTGGCACCAGGGTGGAGGAGTTTTAAGACATTTTGAAGCTTGGCCATCAATACCCACAATAGTTATGGGGCAAGGGAAACAGTCCCTTTAAAAGAAGATAATGTGGAGTTGGTAGCCCCCATATCGATTAAACAGGGGACGGACTTACCCTCCACTGTAAGGGTTACCTGAAGCTTGGCATCCATGATAGTCCAGGGGGCTTCTGAGGCAATCAGGCAGTGTCAGTCTTCAGCTGCTAAGCCAAGGAGATCTGGGAAGGAGTCAGCCAAGGAACATTGGGTTTGGGCTCCAGGGGCTTTAGGAGCAGCGGCAATGTGAGTCAGACAGTCCGACCTCCAGTGGGGGCCCATACAGACAGGACACAGCTTAAGAGGAATCCCGGGCTGCAGGCATTCTGAGGCCCAGTGGCCAGGATTTTGGCATTTGAAGCATGATCCACGAGGAGGTTTTGAAGGAGCCCCTGGAAGCTGTGGCTTGGATGTTCTGAAGTTTTTGTATGCTGGAGACGTGGTTGTGGGTTGTCTTACAGTGGAGGCAAGTAGCTGTAACTCAGAGATGCGTTGTCATTTGGCTGCCTCTTCTCTATTATTGTACACCTTGAAGGCAAGGTTAATTAAGTCCTGTTGTGGGGTTTGAGGGCCAGAATCTAAATTTGGAGTTTTTTCCTAATGTCAGGAGTGGATTGGGTGATAAAATGCTTATTAAGAATAAGGTGGCCTTCGGGCCCCTCTGGGTCTAGGACTGTAAAATGTCTAAGGGTTGCTGCTAAGCGGGCCATGAGCTGGGCTGGGTTTTTGTCTTTACCTTGGGTAGTTTCTTTAAGTTTGTCATAATTAACAGCTTTGTAAGCTGCCTTTTTAAGCCCTTCAACTAGGCAGGAAATCATGTAATCTCGCCTAGCTATACCTGGGGAATCTGCCTGATAGTTCCATTGGGGATCCTCTTGGGGAACTGCTCTAATGCCTTCTTGGAAGTCTGGCTCATGGAGCCAGCAGTTGTCAGCATGAGATTGGGCTAGAGAAAAAATTCTTTCCTGTTCATCTGGGGAGAGGGTAGAAGTCAGGATGACATGTAAGTCACTCCAGGTTAAACTGTAGGACAGTTTGATATTGGAATTCCTGTATATATTTAGTGAGGTCTGATGAGAAAGAGCCTAAACACGGACTGATCTGAGAGAGGTCTGATAGAGAAAAAGGCACATGTACCCTGACTATGCCTTCAGCTCCAGGCACCTCTCTAAGAGGAAATTACTGGGCAGGTGGGGAAGAGCTTGTCACAGAACCAAACTGTAAGCCGGACTGGGTGTGAGGAGGGGAGGTGATAGAAGGATTATAGGGTGGAGGAGCAGAGGCTGAGGAAGAATTGGGACCTAGCTCAGCCTGGCGAGGAGCAGCCTGGGGAGGAAGGGAGAGGTCATATGGGTCTGTAGAAAAGGAAGATTGGAAAGACTCAGCGACACTTCAGGTTGGGACTGAGGGGACAGGCGGGAGGGAAAGAAAGAGGATTTGGGAGGAATCGCATTGGGAATAGAGACTAGGGAGGGAACGAAGTGTGAAAAATGCCTGGATGTAAGGCACCTCAGACCATTTGCCCATTTTTTGACAAAAATTATCTAGGTCTTGTAGGATGGAAAAATCAAAAGTGCCATTTTCTGGCCATTTAGAGCCATTGTCAAGTTTGTATTGGGGCCAAGCACTGTTGAAGAAAATAAGGCATTTAGGTTTTAGGTCAGGTGTGAGTTGAAGAGGTTTTAGGTTTTTAAGAACACAGGCTAAGGGAGAAGAGGGAGGAATAGAGGGTGGAAGGTTGCCCATAGTGAAGGAGGTAAGTTTAAAGAGAAAGGTAGAGACGTGAAGGGGGTGGGTGAGCAGCCAAAGCAGGCATCCCCACAATTGACTTGCCACCAAGGTAATGTGGGTGAATGATCAAGGCAGGCGTCCCCACAGTGGTTAGACACGAAGGGAAGGCTGTCTTCCCGAGTCCCTGACCAGCGCAGAGTTTTGGGTCCACAGATAAAATGTGTCTCCTTTGTCTCTGCTAGAGAGGACAAAGAACTGGAATTGGAAGGACAGGGAGATTGAAGGGTAGCAAGAGAGGGAGATTGAAGTGTAGCAAGAGAGGCTGGAGAAGTGAGTGAAAAGGCCATTTACCTGATTTGAAATTGGTGAGATGTTCCTTGGGCTGGTTGGTCTGCAGACCCGAGGTCGTAGGTGGGTTTCCTCATGGAGTGAGGGCAAGGACAGGTGACTGGTCTCCCAAAGGAGTCCTCCTGTCCTGGGTCTTTGGCACCAGTTGTCACACGCATCCGTGTGAAGAGACCACCAAACAGGCTTTGTGTGAGCAACAAGGCTGTTTATTTCACCTGGGTGCAGGCCAGCTGAGCCTGAAAAGAGAGTCAGTGAAGGGAGATAGGGGTGGGGCCATCTTATAAGATTTGGGTAGGTAGAGGAAAATTACAGTCAAAGGGGGTTGTTCTCTGGCGGGCAGGGTTGGGGGTCACAAGGCGCTCAGTGGGGGAGCTTTTGAGCCAGGATGAGCCAGGAGAAGGAATTTCACAAGGTAATATCATCAGTTAAGGCAGGGACCAGCCATTTTCACTTCTTTTGGGGTGGAATGTCATCAGTTAAGGCAGGAACAGGCAATTTTCACTTGTTTTGTGATTCTTCATTTGCTTCAGGCCATCTGGACGTATATGTGCAGGTCACAGGGGATACGATGGCTTAACTTGGGCTCAGAGGCCTGACAGGTCCCACATGGCCCAGTCTTATCTGAGCATTAGATTTAAAGAAACACTTTGGGCTTGGCATATATTAAAAGTAATTTCAGCCTTCCCTTTCCTCCTCAAAGAAATATTTTAAATGACTCAACTTATTCTGCACAACAATTTTATAAATTTCCTTTCTTCTCAAGTTTTCCTGCCCCCTGAAGTTGCTCCAGGGTTTCTCACTCCCTAAGTCTTTCACTGTAATGTCCTATGACTGGCTGTCTCAGAAACCAGGCCTAGTGGGTTTTCTCTTTCCTTCTCCTTCTGTGTCTCATAGTCCTGTGGTTGGTACTGAGACTTCCTCTTCTCTAATCGAACTGTGTCAAGCAGCTTTGGATGGTAAAAAGCTCTGGAAGAGCCAACAGGATAATTTCTTATAGGCAAGATTCTCTACTTCTTTACCCTAGCTTTTGAGAATCTGTAGATAGTTTTGCAGAGGAGACTCTTAAGGCGTTTATACTCTAAAGGGAAGTCGACCCGTACAGAAGCCTTTTCAAGATTAACAATTAAAACAATTAAAATCGTGATTATGTATTGGAAAAGAGGTCAGTCATGGAGGACAGGGACCTGTGCTCATGAGGACTGGGTGAGCAGAGCTTACTCCTGGGACTGCAATGGTCGAAGTTACAGCACAGTCACTCTTGGCCTAAGTGGCTCTCTGTTTACTCTAAGTCTGTCCTACTTGATAGTTGGTCACTGTTGGATACCTCTGCCTTGACCCAATTGCCTAGTCATTAGCCAAATGTCCCAGTGCATTTAACACTCTGATTGGCCAGAATCAAACATTGTCTCTTTGGCGATTGAAAATGGCCTCACTAATCTGTGCTTCCATGTTCATTGCAGTGTTATTCACAATGGTCAAGAATGGAAACAACCTAAGAGTCCATTGACAGGTGTATGAGTAAAGAAATTGTAATTAGATATATAATCATACCACATATATATATATATATATATGCACTATATATATATATACAGACACACAGACACACACACACACACAATGGAATACTAAGGAGGTCCTGCCATTTGTTGCAACATGGATGAACCTGCAGGACCTCATGCTAAGTGAAACAAGCCAGGCACAGGAAGAAAAACACTGCATGATCTCACTTATATGTAGAATGTATGAAAGTTGAAAGCACAGAAGCAGAGAGTAGAAGGGTGTTACCAGGAGCCGGGGGTGAGGGGAAATGGGGAGATATTGGTCACAGGGTGCATACTTGCAGTTATGAATGATTTTAGAGACCTAATGTACAGCATGGTGACCATAGTTAACAATCATATATTGAATACCAGAAATATGCTAAGAGAATAGATCTCAAGTATTCTTGTTGCCAGAAAGGGGTCCACATCTAGACCCCAAGAGAGGGTTCTTAGGCCTCACACTTGGAAGAATTCAGGGCGAGTCCATAAAGTGACAGCAAGTTTATTAAGAAAGTAAAGGAATAAAAGAAAAGCTACTCTGGCCGGGCACAGTGGTCCATGCCCAGCACTTTGGAAGCCTGAGGTGGGTGGATCACATAAGGCCAGGAGTTTGAGACCAGTCTGGCCAATATGGCAAAACTCCATTTCTACTAAAAATACAAAAATTAGCCAGGTGTGGTGCAGGTGCCTGTAATCCCAGCTAGTCAGGAGGCTGAAGCAGGAGAATCACTTCAACCCGAGAGGCAGAGGCTGCAGTGAGCCAAGATCACACCACTGCACTCCAGCCTGGGTGACAGAGCAATGCTCTGTCTCAGAAAAAAAAAAAAAAAAAAAAAAAAGAAGAATGGCTACTCCATAGGCAGAGCAGCAGCATGGGCTGCTCACCTGAGTATACTTACAGTTATTTCTTGATTACATACCAAACAAGGGTTGGATTATTCATGAGTTTTCTGGGAAAGAGGTGGGCAATTCCCAGAACTGAGAGTTCCTCCCCTTTTTAGACCATATAGGGTAATTTCTGGACATTGCCATGACATTTGTAAACTGTCTTGGCACTGGTGGGAGTGTCTTTTAATATGCTAATAAATTATAATTAGAGCATAATGAGCAGTGAGGACAGCCAGAGGTCACTCTGATCACCATCTTAGTTTGGGTGGGTTTTGGCCAGCTTCTTTACTGCTTGCTGTTCTATCAGCAAGGTCTTTGTGATCTGTATCTTGTGCCAATCTCCTGTCTCATCCTGTGACTAAGAACACCTAACCTCCTGGGAATGCAACCCAGTAGGTCTCAGCCTTATTTTATCCAGTCCCTACTCAAGGTAGAGTTGCTCTAGTTCAAACGCTGCTGACATTCTCACCACACACACAAAAGTAACTATGTGAGATGATACACATTCATTGTGGTAATCATTTCACAATGTACACACCAACACACTGAAGAAAGAAAAGACTGGAACTAAAATACTATGGTTTTCTCTGGGTGGTAGGATTATAAACAATTTTTAATTATTTCTTTTTATATACATTCTCCAATTTTTGTGCAATGAAATCTTTTTTCTTCTAATTAATGGTACCATTCCATGATATTATTTCAGTTCATTTTTGTTCACTTTTGTTCATTTTGCTTTGAAAGAGGAAAAGCATTGAGGACCAACAGATGGGTCTCCATGGAAGCCAGTATGGCACACTTTGCAGGGGACATTGGAGGAGGGAGAAGCCACCCCAGAAATGTTCAGTAAGGATTTGGGGAATATGTACAAATATTTGACTTAGGGTCTAGAATGAACACTTCTACCATTGCCTTGTGGGCTCTTTATCTAGGCTTATAGTCATTTTCTCATATGAAATCTTTCAAAAGAAAAATTACCTTAAGATAATCGTAAAGATTTCAAGTCATCATCTGTGTGGGCTGTTTATTTTCTCACCTGAAGTGATAATTGCCTCTTTGTGACATCATAATTGCTTGCTGGAGAACTGATTATCATGTCACCAACAGAAGATTAAGCCTTCAGGTAAGGGGAAGCTGCAGGAGTAGATGAGCCCCCAGGAAACCAGGATTCAATTTTCATGCAAATGTCAAAGTTAATAAAGGCAAAGGGAGGAAAGGTTGGCCATTTGACTTTCATAGCATGTCTGTTACTCTCACCAAATGGGTTCACAGTATTTTCTATGAGCTGCAAGTGTGCCTTTAATTTTCTCCAACCTAACCCCGACATACTGTCTGCTGATTAATTCCACGATAGAACACACACACATCACACTTCTTTCCTGCTGGGTGGGCCAAGGACAGACTGGTGCTAGATGTGGCTGGGGGATGGGAAAGCAGTGTGAAGCAAGCTTGAGGAAGTCGTGAATCTTTGACTCACATTCACTGTTTAAACATAAAATACAGCCAGCTATATTTAATTGAACTGTTGCCTTTCCTAGACAGAAAGAGTGCTTAAAGTGTTTCCCTACTGAAAGCAATTTTACTAATTTTATTTATTTATTTTTGTATTATGAAGTACACCACCTATTTTCTCCCTCCTTGGTGTTTATTTATTCTTAAAATCATTGCATATAAGGTAAAACCTTAAATAATGAAAGACCCAAGCGGTAGGCTATAGATTATAATTAACAAAATATGCTGGTTAACAGAAGATTAAAATGGAAATACTCTTGTTTTTATCTTTATCTTGAAAATAAAACCATTTACAAATGCAAGTTCTGGATAGATGGGCTGAGTTAACTGATATTTTTTTTTTTTTTGCATCTGTCCTTTAGATTAGGCCTAAGGTATTGTTTTCCACTTAAAAGGTCAGACCTTAACAACTGCAGGAAAGGCCTGTGGATTGCAACTATTACCTCACCATGGAAGGAGCGGGATCAAATGACGCTGGCTTATGCCAAGCTTTCATTTTTGAGATCGTAGGTTTCCTGTTAATCATATTTTCTTTCCTCAATCCTTTGAGCTTCTTCAGAAGGTAATTTCACCGTTGCCATTTCTATAACCCCTAACTCAAAATAGGCTAGATTCACGATGTGGTAACACACAACTCCAAATCTCAATGGCTTAGCACTAAAAGCTTATTTCTTGCTCCCCCAAAGCCCTTTATCCTCCACAGGCAGCTGTTGACTATGTGAGTCTTCAGGATCCAGACTTTTGTCAAACCCATAGCTCTGTCATCTTTATATGACGAGGCCACCACGCTTCACACCAAACGGAAGGCAAGAGATTGAAGAACTGCACAAGGGCTCCCCACTGCCATGGCTGGAAAGTAATCCACTTATTCCTCCTGCTCATGTTGTAGGACTTTTCCTCAGTTCAGCTAAAGATGGGGTCCTTGTCACATGACCATGAAAAATTAGGCTCGTGGACAATTTGAAGGGTGAGAAAAATGGGATTTACTGGGCAAAAAAGGAAACAGGAACTCTCAGCTGAGTGAGAGTCCTGCTAGTACATGCTTCCTGCCTGGCAGATTAAATTCCAGATTCCACCCAGGAAGAGGAGGAGCCAGGCTCTTCCCCACTGCAAATGGCAGAACTTCTGTGGCTCCACCCCAGTGCACATTACCAGTGTGCAGGCTGGTTGGAGTTATTCCGGGAACTCCTTTGCACTTGGCTGTCTCATTCACATATCTTTGGCCAGATGTAGTCATGTGGTCCCAGCCAGCTACAAAGGACTGGTAAGTGTAGTTTTACATGTTCCCATCAAGGAAGAATATAAAACAGACTTGGTGAACATACAGCATCGTCTCTTCTCTATCAGTCTTTTTAAACACTAAGTGAAAAGAAGTAAATGCCTTTTAATTGAGAGGTGTGGGAGCTTATGAACGGATGCACTCTATGGAACAAAGGGCAAGGTGTGGTCTTCAGACAACTGTCTAAAGTCATATGTATGCACCCCAGATCTATACAACCTGTACCTCTGGAGTGGGAGCCCAGGAATCTGCATCTTACTAACCTCTCCGTGTAAGTGTTCTGCATTAAACTTTGAGAAATAAATCAGATGCTCCTGGAAAAAAAAAGTAGGGGCAGAGTTCCACTGCCACAGAGGTTTCAAAACACTGAATTCTGTGTTGCCCACTTGGTTATTCACAACATGCTTTAATATGTAAAAGACTCTGACCAAGAGCCTTTAGAGGGTCTTCCAATCATGGCAGCGTGAAGAGGTCAGCAATCCTTGTCTGTACGAATGCATATAATACTGCACAGGATTGTCTGAAATAATACCCTTAGGGTACTAAAAGTCAAACAAAGATGGACAATGAGTAAGGACTCATTTTTTTTTTTTTTTGAGACAGAGTCTCACTCTGTCACCCAGGCTAGAAGGCAGTGGCACAGCCTTGGCTCACTGCAACCTCTGCCTCCCGGGTTCAAGCAATTCTCCTGCCTCAGCCTCCTGAGTAGTTGGGATTACAGGCACATGTCCATGCCCAGCAAATTTTCTGTATTTTAATAGAAATGGGGTTTCACCCATGTTGGCCAGGCTGGTCTCAAAATCCTGACCTCAGATGATCCACCCACCTTGCCCTCCCAGAGTGCTGGGATTACAGGGATGAGCCACCCCACCAGGTCTGAAGACACATTCTTAACAAAATTGCTAGAGCTTGTGTAAGAGTTTGTGGCCTTGTTGCCTGGGGCTGCTTCCCTACCCCCTTGTCCATAGCTTTGTTAGCAAAAGTAGTAGTTTGACCACAGTTGTGATGGTTGCAAAAATCAGCAGCTTTATTGCCAGAATAAATATTCCTTTTGGGGGCTGGAGTTGGGGTGAAAACTCCCTATGACTTTGTTGGCAAAGAGTGATGAACTTGATTGAGAAAGAAGAAGGTGAAAAAGATTCTCTCCTTCACCAAACTTTAGCTCCTCTGTGCCTCATTTAACCCTCACTGTTGGGTCTTCGCTTCATGCCTACACAACTCAATTTTAATGAGAAGCCTACTAAGTCATTTTAGCAAGAATCCCCCACCTCAATATCTGATCACTGTCAATATCTGATCAAATTCCTCATCCTGAGGCAGGAGAATAGGTCTGGAGGCAAGGAACCTAAGGCTGTTTCATGCTAACTTCCTTGAACTAAATTGAAAGGAAAATCCCTAGCTTTCCAAATTAAGTAACAAAAGGACCAGAGGCTACTCCCTTTCACCTTTCCTGTGAGGCAGATGGGAAATTTACTGTCTGCCACAAATCAGACTGATTGTGGGTGGAGTTTTGGTTTGCAATTTTGTAACTTCACCCTAGCCTCTGATTGGTTGCTTTTTGCAACCAATCAGATGTTTGCAGAGGAGTGTGACCTTTGTAATTCACTTCAGCCTCTGGTTGGCTGCTTTTTGCAACTGGTCAGACTGATTGCAGGCCACCACTTCACTTACATGTGGTGAGCATGAAGTGGCCAATAGGAAACTTCTAGGGGGTGTTTGGACCCAAGAAGATTCTGTATGCAGGCCCTTGAGCCACTGCTAGGGTCTGCTCCCACACTGTGGAGTGTACTTTCATTTTCAATAAATCCCTGCTTTTGTTCTTTTGTTGCTTCATTCTTTCTTTGCTTTGCTGGGAGTTTTGTCCAATTCTTTGTTAAAAATGCCAAGAACCTGGACAAGTTTCAGTCATGACCCTCTACCAGTGACAAACCCATGTCATCTCTTAAATGATGCCTGATCCCTATGGCCTGCTGTATTAATCTGTTCTCACACTGCTAATAAAGACATACCCAAGACTGGGTAATTTATAAAGGAAAGTGGTTTAATTGACTCACAGTTCCACATGGCTTGGGAGGTCTCACAGTTATGGTGGAAGCGAAAGAGGAGCAAAGGCACATCTTTCATGGTGGTAGGCAAAAGAGCATGTGCAGGTGAACTCCCCTTTATAAAACCATCAGACTTTGTGAGACTTATTCATTATCATGAGAACAACATGGGAAAGACCTGCCCTCGTGATTCAATTACTTCCCACTGGGTCCTTCTCACAACACATGGGAATTGTGAGAGCTACAATTCAAGATGAGATTTGGGTGGGTGGGGACACAGTCAAACTATATAATTCTGCCCCTGCCCCTTCCCAAATTTCATGTCCTCACATTTAAAAACCAATCATGCCTTCCCAACAGTCCCCCAAAGTCTTTACTCATTTCAGCATTAACTAAAAAGTCCACAATCCAAAGTATCATCCAAGACAAGGCTAGTCCCTTCCACCTATGGGCCTGTAAAATCAAAAAACAAGTTAGTTACTTCCTAGATATAATGAGGGTAAATGCATTGGGTAAATAGACCCATTCCAAATGGGAGAAAGTGGCTAAAATGAAGGGGCTACAGGATCAATGCAAGTCTGAAATCCAGAAGGACAGCCACATCTTAAAGCTCTGAAATGATCTCCTTTGACTTCATGTCTCACATCCCAGTCATGCTGATGCAAGAGGTGGGCTCCCTTGGCCTCAGGCAGCTCTGCCCCTGTGGCTTTGCATGGTACAGTCTCCCTCCAGGCTGCTTTCACTGGCTGGTGTTGAGTGTCTGTGGCTTTTCTAGGGGCATGGTACAAGCTGTTGGTGAATCTACCATTCTGGGGTCTGGAGGATGGTGGCCCTCTTCTCACAGCTCCACTAGTTAGCTCCCCAGTAGGGACTCTGTGTGGGGGCTTCAACCCCACATTTCCCTTCTGCACTGCCCTAGCAGAGGTTCTCCATGAGGGCCCCGCCCCTGCAGCAAACTTCTGCCTGGATATCCAGGCATTTCCATACATCCTCTGAAATCTAGACAGAGGGTCCAAAACCTCAGTTCTTGACTTCTGTGCACCCACAGGATTAATACCATGTGTAAACTGCCAAGGCTTGGGGATTGTACCCAATGAAGCCATGGACTGAGCTGTACCTTGGCCCCTTAAAGACATGGCTAGAGCAGCTGACACATAGAGGACCAAGTCCCTAGGTGGCACACAGCATGGGGGCCTGGGCCTGGCCCATGAAACCATTTTTCCCCCTAGTCCTCTAGATCTATGATGGGAGGGCTGCCACAAAGGTATCTAACATTCCCTGGAGACATTTTCCCCATTGTCTTGGTGATTAACTTTCATCTCTTTGTTACTTATGGAAATTTCTGTGGCAGGCTTGAATTTCTCCCCAGAAAATAAGATTTTCTTTTCTATCGCATTGTCAGGCTGCAAATTTTCCAATTATGTTCTGCTTCCTCTTGAACACTTTGTTCCTTAGAATTTTTTTTCCACAAGATACCCTAAATCATCTCTCTCAAGTTCAAAGTTCCACAAATCTATAGGGCAGGGGCAAAATGCCTCCAGTCTCTTTGCTAAAGCACAGCAAAAGTGACCTTTACTCCAGTTCTCAACAAGTTCCTCTTCTCCATCTGAGACCACCTCAGCCTGGACCTTATTTTCCATATCACTATTAGCATTTTGGGCAAAACCATTCAACAAGTCTCTAGGAAGTTCCAAATTTTCCCACATATTCCTGTCTTCTTCTGAGCCCTCCAAACTGTTTCAAGCACTGTCTGTTATCTGGTTCCAAAATCACTTCCACATTTTTGGGTATCTTAACAGCAGCACCCCACTCCACTAGTACCAATTTACTGTATTAATCTGTTCTCACATGCTAATAAAGACATACCCGAGACTGGGTAATTTAGGAAAAAAGGCTAATTGACTCACAGTTCCACATGGCTGGGGAGGTCACACAATCATGGCGGAAGTGAAGGAGGAGCAAAGGCACCTCTTACTATGGCAACAGGCAAGAGAGTGTGTGCAGGGGAACAGCACTTTATAAAACCATCAGATCTTGTGAGACTTATTCAGCATCTTGAGAACAGCACAGGAAAAACCCGCCCCCATGATTCAATTTCCTCCCACCAGGTCCCTCCCACAACAGGTGGGAATTATGGGAGCAGCAATTCAAGATGAGATTTGGGTCAGGACACAGCCAAACCATATCACCTACCTTTAGCAATAATACTTTTAGGTTAGTTTAGTAAGAATTTTCACTACCCTTGATGTCTCCTATTAGTAATTTTTTCATAAACCATATCCCTACAACTTCCTCCTTGGCTAAAAATTCTCAATTGTCTTTGCTGTATTTGGAATTGAGCATACCATATACTGAGGTCTCTTGTCCCCTTTTGCAATAGTTCCTGAATAAAATCTGTTTTACTGCTTTGGTTAGTGTCCAGCTCTGGTTTCTTTTACAAAGGAAAGCCTGCTGTTTCACTAGCCTGAGACTGGGGACCTGATTAAAGCAAGCAATGAGACAACTAGCAACTTAACAAGAAAGTATTAGAAATAAGAGAGCCACAGAAGAACTAAGATAAGCCCTTCACATGGTCCTGGGCAACTGGAAAACTATTCAGCATGGAGGAGAAACTAAAGAGAGCCTGATAAAAATTGAAAGCCTAGGGATACTTAAAACTATGAGGCATTCTTTGGCCTACACATAGATACCTCAGCAGAGGGTGTAAACCTTAAAGACTCGAAGTGTTTGAGCACCATCGAAAACATTGGCTAACTGTAGAGCTATGCAGATATGGGGCAACTTTTAGGTAAGGCCAAAAAATATAAAGAAGCATAAAAACATTAGTAGATTCATATCTGGCACACCATAGTGGAGACAGACTTCAGAGTTTAAATGCTGGCAATGATGAACAACAACAACCTTAAGAAAAATAAAACAAAATCTACAGTTGCTACAATATATTATACAAAATGTCCAATTTTAGTTTAAAAATTACTAGACTGAAAAAAAAGCCCAATAATGTGTGACTCATATTAAGGAAGAAAAGTAGCCAAAAGGCACTGACTCTGGATGAGCATAGAGTTTGGATTTAATAGACAAAGGTTTCAAAGTATCTGTTATAAATATATTCAAAGAATTAAAGGAAAATATCACGATGACTCAATAAAGAATCTCAATAGTGAAATAGAAACTATAAACAAATTAAAAGCTAGTTTTAAAGTTGAAAACAATAACAAAAATGAAAACAAAACACTTAGATGGACTCAACCGCAAATTGCAGATAACAGAATAATAAATAAATAAATTTAAAGGTTGATCAATATTAACTACCCAGTCTGAAGAACAGAGAGTAAAAATATTGAAGAAGAATAAACAGAGCCTCAGATATTTATAGGAAAACATCAAGTATACTAGGAGAAAAGAAGAAGGAAGAATCAGAAAAATATTTGGAAAAATAATTACTAAAAACTTCACAATTTGACAATAAACATTATAGGTTCAAGATGCTCAACAATCCTTAGATAGAAAAAACATAGAGATCCCCAGCTGGACAGATAGTCATATAGTTGTAAGCAAAAGAAAATGAGAAATTGTTGAAAGCAGCAAAAGAAAAGGACTTCTCGCATATAGTGGACCATTAATAAGATTAACAATTGTTTTCTCATCAGAAACAATGAAGGCCAGAAGGCCAGAAATTGCATGTCTAACATGCTAAAACTCAGCTGTCAACCAAGAATTCTACATCCAGTGTGATTCTTCTTCAAACATGAACGTGAAAGTGAGGCATTCCCAGATGAACAAAAACTGAAATAACCCTTGCTGGCAGACCAGTTCTTTAAGAAATATGAATGGAAGTTCTTCATAATAAAATAAATTAGGTCCATAGGAATGCTTAAAGAACACAAGAAATGGTAAATATATGGCCAAATATAAGACTTTATTTTTTGATTTCTTTGATAATTGTAAGATTATTTAAAGCAATAATTCTGACATTTTATTGCTGAGTTTACAACATACGTAAATCAATCTTTATGATGATTACAGTACAAAAAATAAACAGAGAAAATTGAGTTATGCTGGAGGAAAGTTGGTATATATTATTGAAATTAAATCAGTAGTAACCTGAAGAAGATTGTAATACACTGAAGATGCAGTTGTAATTCTAAGAACAATGACTGTAAAGAAATACAGAACCAAAAACATAGCTAAAAATAAAATAATTAAAAATGGAACACCTACAAATATTTGTTTAACACAAGACAATAGAAAGATGCTCTGTACTACCTTTACAACTTTTCTGTAATTTCAAACTATTCTAACACACATAAAAGTTTATTTTAAAAGAGGAGCAGAGAAACAAAACTGACATGAGATATATGGAGAATAAAACAAAATAATAGGGATAAATCCTATCTCATCATTAAAATATTTACTGTGAATAGACTAAGCACTCTTATCAAAAGACAAAGATTGTCAGAATGAATAAACAATGAAGATCCAATGATACGCTCTCTTCAAGAGGCATATTTTATATTTAAATACAGAATAGAAAAAGTTACACAGAAAGAGTCATCATCAGAGAGCTGAAATGGCTATATTAATATCAGACAAAATTGAGTTCAAGAAAAGGCATATTTTAGAGGCAAAAAGGAACATTTCATTATGATAAAAGAGTCAATGCATCAAGAAGAAATAACAATGACCAATGTGTATGCACTTGACAACAGAGGTCAAAATTACATGAAGCAAAATCTAAATAATTGAAAAAAGAATTAATTCAATATAGTTGGAGATTTGCATATTCCTTTCTCAATAATTGATGTAACAGTTAAACAGAAAAATAAGAAAGTATATAACAATACTATAAACCAAATTGACCAACTGGCACATTATAATGCTCCACTGAACAGAAGAGTATATACATTCTTCTCAAATGCACATGGGATTAACCAGGAGTTGGCAGATTTTTTTAGTAAAGGGCCAGATAGTAAATATTACAGGCTCTGCAGGCCATGTATGGTCTCTATCACATATTCTTCTTTGTGTTTTTTGTTTGTTTGTTTTTTACAACACTTTAAAAAGGTAAAACAAACAAACAAACAAAAAAACAACCATTCTTAATTCCCAGCCTATACTAAAACAGACTGAAAGCCAGATTTGGCTCAAGGATCACAGTTAGCTAACCCCTGAGCTAACCTGAGCAAGAAAAGAAAGAAGACACAAATTGACCAAATCAAGAGTGTCAGAGGAAACATCACTACAGACCCTATGGTAATTAAAAGGATTAGAAGAGGTTAGTATGAACAACTTGATGTTAACATATTAGACCATTTTTATGAAAAAGAAAAAATTCCTAGAAAGATGCAAATCTTATAAAACCTTTTAAAATTATTAGATTTCTTCTATGATTTGAATTAGAAATTTAAAATCTTCTGCAAAAAAAGCCCAGGTCCAGATGGCTTCACTGGTGAATTCTACTATACATTTAAGGAAGAAATAATACCAATCTTACATAAACTCTCTCAGAAAATAGAGAAGGAGGGAATGTTTTCTGGCACATTTTAAGATGCCTGTATTATCTCATACTAAATCCAGACAAAGATATGACAACAAAAGACAACTACATATTCTGTTCCTCATGGATACAGATGCAAAATTATTTTTAAAATTTAGTAAACTGAATCCAGCAGCATATTAAAAGGATTATATACAGCTATTAAGTGGATTTTATCCCAGAAATGCAAGATTGGTTTAATGTTTGAAAATCACTTAATATAATGCACCACATTAATAAAAAAAAAGAACAGAAAATGTGTGATCAAAATAGACGCAGAAAAATCCTCTAACAAAATTTAGCACTTATTCATGATAAAAACTCCCACCAAACCAGCAGTAGAAGAACTCTGTTTAACCTAATAAAGAACATCTTCAAAAAGCCACCACTAACAACAAACTTAATAGTGAAAGACAGACTTAATCTCCTAGTTGGGAACAAGGCAAGAATGTCCACCACTACTTCCATGGAACATTGTACTGAAAATTTAAGCCACAGCAATTAAGCAAGAAAAAGAAATAAAAGGTATCCAGATCAGAAAGGAAGAAGTAAAGGTATCACTATTTTCAGATGACTTTATCTTGCATATAGACATTTTTGAGGAAATGACTAATAAATTATTAGTGCTAATAAGCAACTTCAACAAGACTGCCAGATATAAGATCAATCTATAAAAATTAATTGTATTTCTATGCACTAGCAATTAACAATTTCAAAATAAAATTAAGAAAGCAATTTTATTTACAACATCAAAAAGAATAAAATACTTAAGAATAAATTTAAAGAAAAAAGAGTATTTGTACACTGAAAACTATGAAACAGTGTTGAAAGAAATTAAAGAAGACCTAAATAAACAGAAGGATACCACATGTTCATGGATTGGAAGATTTACTATTGTTGAGATGGCAATACTCCCCCAAATTAATCTACAGATTCTATGCAATCTCTATCAAAATTTCAGTTGTCGGCCAGGTGCGGTGGTTCACTCCTGTTAGCCCAGCACTTTGGGAGGCTGAGGTGGGTGGATCACCTGAGGTTAGGAGTTCGAGACCAGCCTGGCTAACATGGCGAAATCCTGTCTTTACTAAAAACATAAAAAGCCACACATGGTGGTGGGTGCCTGTAATCCCAGCTACTTGGAAGGCTGAGGCAGGAGCATCACTTGAATCTGGGAGGTGGAGGTTGCAATGAGCGAAGATTGCACCATTGCACTCCAGCCTGGGCAATAAGAGCGAAACTCCATCTCAAAACAAACAAACAAACAAAAAACAAAAACAAACTCAGTTGACTTACTTGCATAAATTGATAAGCTGGTTCTAAAATTCATGTGGTAATTCAGGGACCCTCTATAACCAACAGAGAAGAAAAATGTTGGAGGACTCATGACAGCTGTAAAACCTATTACAAAACTATCATAATCAATACTGTATAGGTACTAGCAGAAACATAAATCAATGGAATAGAATGCAGAATCTGGAAATAAACCGGCACATTTATGGTTGATTGATTTTCAACAAGTATGCTAAGACAATTCAATAAAGAAAGCATAGTATTTTCAACCAATGGTAGGAGGACAACTGGATATCCACATACCAACAAATAAAGTTGGTCCCCTTCTTCACTTTATACACAAAAATAGACTCAAAATGAATTATTAACCTAAATGCAAAAGTTAAAACCATAAAACTCTTAGGAGAAAATATAAGAGCAAATTTAATGACCTTGTGCTAGCAAAGCCTTCTTAGATATGATACCAAAAAGATGAGTGACAAAAGAAAAACTAGATAATATGGACTTTCTCAAAATTTAAAATTTTTGTGCTCCAATGAATACCATCAAGAAAGTGACAGGACAACACACAGGAGAAAAAATAGAAATATAACAGAAAAAATAGATAAAAGAAAAATAACTAATTTTTTAAAGGGCAAATAATTTGAATAGACATTTCTCCAGAAAAGATAAACAAATGGCTGATAAACACAAGAAAAGATGCTGAACATCATTAGCCATCACGGACCTACAAATCTAAACACATGTAAATACTACTTTATACCTGCTACAATGGCTATGGTCAAAAAGACAGATGTAACAAGTGTTGGCAAGGATATGGAGAAATCATAGCACTCATACACTGCTGATGGGAATATAAAATAGTACAACCACTTTGGAAAACAGTCTAGTAGTTAAACATGAAATCACCATGTGACCTCCAGCAAGTCCACTATCCAAATTGTTCCCACTCCCCAGATATACCCAAAAGAAATGAAAACATATGTCCACACAGAAACTCATACATTAATATTTGTAGAAGCATTAATCATAACAAAGAGTGGAAACAACCCAAACGTTCATCAACTGATGAATGGTTAAGTAAAGTGGGGCACCTCTACACAATGGAATATTATTCAGTAATAAAAAGAAGCATGTGCTGACATATGCTACAACATGAGTGAAATTTAAAAACATCATGCTGAGTGAAAGAAGCCAGCTACAAAACACCACATAGGGTATTGTTTCATTTATATTGAATTCCAGCATAGGAAATTCATAGAGACAGAAAGCAGATTAGTGGTTGCCTGGGGCTGGGGAAAGAAGGGGTAGAGGGTGGGACCGGAGGGAGGTAGGGGCAACTGAGGTGAAATGGGAAGTGATTACTCAACATTTATTTATTTATTTGAGATGGGGTCTCACTCTGTTAACCAGGCTGGAGTGCAGTGGTGTAATCTTGGCTCACTGCAGACTCTGCCTCCCAAGCTCAAGCAATCGTCCCACCTCAGCCTCCTGAGTAGCTGGGACCAGCCTTGTTCTGGGATTACACCATGCCTGGCAGGGATTGATTACTAATGGTGTGCACATTCTTTGGGGGTTGATGAAAATATTTTAAAATTGTTATTATAGTTGCACAACTCTATACACATATTAAAATTCATTTGCCCGGGCACAGTGGCTCATGCCTATAATCCTAGCATTTTGGGAGGCTGAGGTGGGAAGATCACCTGAGGTCAGGAGTTTGAGACCGGCCTGTTGAACATGGTGAAACACTGTCTCTACTAAAAATATGAAAATTAGCTGGGTGTGGTGGTTGGCACCTGTAATCCCAGCTACTTGGGAGGCTGAGGCAGAAGAATTGCTTGAGCCCAGGATATGGGGGTTTCAGTGAGATGAGATCACACCACCGCACTCCAGCCTGGGCGACAGAATGAGACTCTGTCTCTAAATAAATAAATAAATAAATAAATATTCATCGAATTGTTAAAAAGAAAAGCCAAAGTGAATGTATAGGTGTACTATGGATTTTATACTCTAATTGGTCTTACAGGGTCTAAATACTGAGCGTCTGGTGTGTCCATGCACTGCATTAGGCAGTGGGAATATAAAAACAAGCTTATTGCTTACAGAGTGCAGAGCAGTACATAGTACATATCATGAACTCAAATGTTAGTACAACATTGACAAATCTAAAAATAGAGAATTTTAAAAATAACACAGAACAAATTCCACATATTTTTCTTGTGCTCTATTCTGCCTCTTTCTGTCCACTAATTTTGAAGCCACTTCAGAATCCTTCAGACTTCTAAGGGTATCTGTATGAACTGCTAGTTAACCAGGGTTTCTGGTGCTAGGATGCCACATACGAGTGGTAACCTGTAAAAAGCTAGACCTCTCTGACCAGGTGTCGAGGATTAGCTTTAAGCCCACAGGAAGTATTTTGGCTTCATGATGCTGGGTTGTTCAATGTATTTTCCAGATTGCATTGGCTATAAATTTCCATTAGTGTATAGCAGGTTTATATTCTTCTCTGAAAGCTGCTGATATATTGCTAAAGCTGGTGCCAGCCTGCTCTGCAACTCCCCAAGCCACGTTGGAGGCACAGCTGCCCACAGACACAGCACAGCACCAAGTGCCCCAACAGGCTGGTGGCCACAACTGGGTTCAAATCATTAGCTTTGTCTCCACCAGCCTCTCTTCCCATGTTAACCCCTAATAACTAGAAGATGATTCCTTCTGCTACCCTTCCCACCTTCTCTCCAGGAGCCTGGGATAAGGCTTCAATAAAAAATCTCTACATGTATCTCTCATAAGCTTCTTAGAGAAAGGTGTCTCTGTGCAGCCCAGGCACAGAACTGTCTGTAAGATGTGTAACTGCCAGTGTTATGTTTGGTACAGGTAACCTCTCTTAGCCAGAGACTCAAAAACTGGGACTTTCAAAAACAAAATAATTTTTTTTTCCTGCCATCTATTGCTAGTAGAAGAAAGCAGGCTGTAATAACAAAAAAATTGTGCCAGGAATTTTTTTTTTTAAGATTTTGTAAAAACTGTCCAGGATAGTTATAGACAGAAGTGATCTTTACATGCATGGCTTAATTTGTAGAGGAGTGTGGTCAGCTTGCCACACTCTTACGAAAGTTCACCTCTAGAGATTTGTTTTTCAGCTCAACACTTTCCCAATGTGAAAATGTAAATACAATAAGTTACATGGCTTTTACTACTGTTGAAGCAGTGCCATTTCTCTGGGGTAGCACCTGAGGTTTGTTGTCTCATGCCAAGGAAAACAAGGATGCTGACAAACAAGAAGTGAGGTTAAGAGCAAAGGTTTTAACAGTTGAAAGAAAGAGAAAAGATCTCTCTCCTGAAGAGAGAGAGGGGCCCCCAAGTGGGTCTTCCAGTTCTGTGGTGAAATGCACGGGGTTTCACATACAAGCTTGAGGAGGCAGTGTCTGATTTACATAGGGGCCAAAAGATTGGTTGGACCAGGTGTTCTATTTACACAGCGTGCAAAGAGGCTGGCCGCCCCGACATAAATCTTTCAATATGCAGATAATTTCTTTACCTGGCCAGTGCCATGTTGCCTGCTTTTTTACTGTACATGTGGTGACAGAGAAAAGGGAAGATGGAGCCCCTATGTTGAACATACCCGGCTTCCAGGTAGCCTTTTCCTATTGGCACAGCTGCCGGTGTTCACCCGTGCAAGCTTCCAGATTGCTTATCTATGTCTGCAGCTTGATTTTACAGGCTGCTCTCTGTCAGAAAAGAAATTTTTGAGGACTGCTCCTTGTTAAAAGGGAAACCTTAGTGAGGACTCTCTTACCCCTCATTAACTGCCTAAATAATTTCTTTTTAGCTGCTGTATCACTGTCATATGAAGGAGTTAACTGGTCTTCTCCTGTGACAGCTCATTACTTTTGGGAACTTGTTCTGCAAGAGGATACAAGGGCACCAGCCCAAAAGTTTCTGATGAGGACACTAGTGGATGTCACCCACTGCCTTGTGATGGTGTTGGTGCTGAGTAGCTGGGGTGGGACCCGAGGGGTGGGTGGCCCGTCTGAGGTCACAAGGTGCCTCTCAGGAGAGAGAACAAACATGAGACAAAAACGAGGAAGAGAGTGCTGAAAGGAAGGAGGAGATACACCTACCTCCAAATACACCCAGAGATGCCCGGGGCCCCTGAAGCATGCCTCTCCACCAGAAGGTGCCATTTCCAAGCTGTCTAGTATGGCAGCCAAGGCTATGGATGAGGGACCTAACCCTAGCTCACCACCATCCTTGTCACTCTGAGCTGTCACCTCTTGAAACTCCTAGAGATTCCTTGAGCTCCGCCTGAAGCTCCCTCCATATGCCCGACCCTTTATCCCAGATTGTTCCTACTTCCGTTTCAGAAATTCATCCCTGGCTCCTCCCTCAGATTGTGACAGATGACCCCCCATGTCCACCGCACTGGCTTCTCACTCAGGACCTCAGCCACCCTGCCTGCTGTGTGCTCCCTCAGTGACCCCTTTCTGGCAACATTAGACCCCGAGGGCCTGGTGTTGTTATTCACATTTCCCTTCCCAGTGCCCAGCATAGAAGAGACCCTAACAAATAATAATGAGAAAAATGGTTTGTGAACAAAGGAGTTGAATATCTTACTGTATCATACTTACAAAAATACAGTAGCAAATCAGTCTTTATTGCTCTGAGTAAATACAGCACTAAATTTGGGAAAATATGTATTATTTTCCAAGGGCTTTGCCACAGATGTGCTCCTTTGGTGTGAATAGCCAGGGTGTTGCACGCTGGGTGTAAGAAGCACACTAACCTCCATGATGCTTGATTGGCCCAAGAAGAAGAATAAACATGAGTTTCAGAGTCAGTGGGAATTTATGGCTGGCCCAAATCTGGGGAACACGCAAGCAGTTGGTGGAAACAGAATGATGAAATGTGTTTCACATGTGTGAACTGACAGGCTGGGAAAGGTGAAAGGAGATTGCCCTGAGGAGCGAGCCAGCATCTGGGATGGGAAGCATGGGCATGCCTAAGTCCTACCACAATCTCAGCACGGCTAGTAAACTCACCTCTTCCCTTGTAACTGTCATTCTCAGTGACGGGGAGATGGCAGGTGGGGTGCAGAGGGTAAGGTCAAAGACTGGGGAAGGCTGAGCCATGAGCTGCAGGAAGGCAGGATTGAAAATCTCCTCACCTGACAGATGAAGGGCACGGAGCAGGGCGATTGCATTTTCTGCTCTAAAAGACCTTGGAAATGAGACAGTTCTGCTCTCCCACCATCTCCTGGAGAGTTCAAAGCCTCCACACACACGAGTTCTCAATTCTCAAGGCACTCAAGCAAGGCAAAATATATCTTTCCCACCTGTAGTTCCATTGACAAATTATTTACAAAGCTAAAAAGGTTTTGCTCATCCTTTGAAGACATTCCTTTTGTTCCTTGCCATGTTACTAAAAAGCAAAAGCAAACTCAAATTGCAGAAATAACTCTACAGTATACCATGTGGGTCAGATAATGTTTGTTAATTCAGTCATCTGGACCCTTTCCGTGTAAAATTGTTCTTGGCTAACATGTATGGATGAATTATGGGGTTGAGATTTCACCTGGCAACACCATAAATCACACAAAATAACTGGAGACTGTGAGGCTGAATTTCTCCTATGTCTTTCCTGTGAGAGAGGGCAGGGGATCACTCAACTTGGAAGCATGGCACCTTGAGAAGGCCAGGCCACTCCATTGCCCGGGCTCCCCTTGACTAAAGGGGACATCCCTGGATCTTGGACCAGTCTTTTCCATAGGAGTCCCCATGCCCAGTCAAGTCTGGGAAGATCAAACCAAATCCTGAAAGACTAAGGCACTAACAGTAACGATGAAGACTTTCCAAATCTCCAAGGATAACAGACTATCAGAGATCATGACTAATTGACAATTTTTTTTTTGAGATGGAGTCTCACTCTGTTGCCCAGGCTGAGTGCAGTGGCACAATCTCAGCTCACTGCAACCTCTGCCTCCCAGGTTCAAGTGATTTTCATACCCCAGCCTCCCAAATATCAGGGATTATAAGCCTGTGCCACCATGCCCAGCTTATTTTTGTATTTTTAGTAGAGATGGCATTTCACCACATTGGCCAGGCTGGTCTTGAACTCCTCAAGTGATCCCTGCCTACCTTGGCCTCCCAAAGTGCTGGGATTAAAGGCATGAACCACCAGCACCCGGCTAATTGATGATTTTTCTTTGTGATTTTTAAACCTTATTTAACTTGATTACCTCTCTTGAATATTTTAAAATTTAAATGGCTTAAATAATAAATGAGCAAGTAAGCAGCAAATAAACTAGAAAAAAAATCATTTGGCTTAGGGATTCCAATACTATAAAATTTTAATTAAGCACAAATTAATTTACTAAAACTCTAAGTTAGCTAGCATTTTCTGTCCACCAGTATGCCTTTTATAATCACATGTTGTTAAGGTCAGTTTGCCCACATCCTTATTTACGGTGTTACTCTGTCTGGATTTCTGTAGCCCTGCATTGGGATACCTTTGATTGACTGGATAAATTCACTACTAGCATGTTTTTCTTTCAAACATTGCGTTTGAAAAATAACGTATACATGCACTGCCCCAAGAGAGGTACAATGGAGGCAGCTGAGTTTAGAAGATGTGCAATACTGTAATGCAATTCTGACACTGACCAATCACAGCTAGAACAGACTGCACAGGTCTAAGGAAACAGTCCCCAGAAAGACTCCCCTCACTTCAGACACCAGCCACAAGTTCTATGGTTCCCATACTTCTGATCAACTGGCCACAACTACAGGAAGTTCTCCTGACCCCCTCAAGTGTGATGATTTACTAGAAAAACTCACAGAACTCAGGAAAGCATAGTACTTAGGATCAATTATAGTTCATTATAAAGGATACAAATTAGGACCACCATAAGATGAGCTCTGGGATGATTTTTAAACATGAAGCTTCTGTGTCCTTGGCCCATGAATTCAAGATGCACTACCCTCCTAGCACATCAATGTGTTCAGGAAGCTCTACAGGGCTTCAGTGTCCAGAGTTTTTACTGTAGTTTTATTAAGTAGACATGATTGACTGATGTTGGGGTGGCCAGAACCAACACCAGGCCATGGGGGCAATGAAGTCCAGCGGAGTCAAAGGAATGAGAAAAGACAAGTTTAGAGTGCATGAAGTAGTGGGACCAGGAGGCCAACACTAGTATGGAGGCTGTGAAGGCCCCGAGCTCTGGGAGCCCATGCTATTTATTGGTGATCATAGAAGCAGGTGGTGAGGATGTGGGGGTTGAAAAGAAGCGGTGCATCAAGCACATGAGCTATAGCTGTGACGGTTTAGCATTTCCTTTGAAGTATATGGAACATATTCTGCCACTTGAGATAATGGGGAACATGTTCTTCTAGTTTAAGATACAATCATTTTATGAGCCTGGGAGTGCTAGAAGCAAGAAGCCAGTGAGTCTAGACACATTGCAAAGGCAACGAGGGGTTTTATACCCTGAGCCCTGGAGTCCATCCAAGCCACGAAGGGTTTTATGCCCTGGGCTTAGATTGTGGTGTGGCAGGGCAGACTTCCACCCTTTAGCACAGAGCTTGGTGTTCCAAAGGCCATGAGGGGCTTTAGACCCTGGACCACAGACATGTTCCAAGACTCTTTTACATCATGTCAGACAGGCAAGCCCTGCCTCAGCTTCTCCCAAAATGCCCCCCCTTTTTTTCATAAAACCACCACAGCTATCATTGCTTGTTCTCGACAGCAGCTTTCTTTCCAGAGGTAGCTTCCACTTCTGCAGACTAAAAGGAGACAGCACAAGCACATAATTATTAGGATAGAATTTACAAATGTAGAGCTTCCAATGGCCTTAATCCATTTCATAGGATTGATTGCAGACAATCCATCGGCTGCCTTGTTCAAGATGTCAGTTCCAGGGTGCAGGACTAAGTGAGCTTAAGAAGCTTCAAAAACCTGCTCTTTTAGCTTCACAATACTGAGGGTGAGATTTTTCATCTCTGCTCTCCAGATGGCATTTAATCTTTTCCCATTGGTGTTCTGTCTCATTATAACTCTGGGGAGTAAAACAAAAGTCGGATGTATTCCAATCACATTGCATGTGGATTCTACTTTCTAAATTCATAATACAATCTCCCATCCAAATCACTGTCTGATGGAGATCATTAATTTGGTTAACTATTTTTGATCTATTTGAACCTGAGAATTCCATAATTTTGTGGAATTCTTTTGCCACTTATTGACAAATTCAGCAGTTTGCACAGATTAGTGTAGAGCCACACCAGCTACTGCGGCAGTGGTAGTAACAGCAATGAGGCCAATTATAGCAAATATAAGAGCATCCATAAATCTTTTGGAATGGGATAAGAATTTTTTAAGGATCTTAGTTATAATATGAATAGATGATGATGCCTCCCATGGTCTATTTAGGGACACAGGGATCCAAACTCCTTCCCTGGCTCTAATTAATAAAATAGTTTGATTTTTATCAAAGGTTGAGTTAATGCAGGTAAACAAGTGACATTTGGAGCATGTAATAAAGCGTGTATTTATATCAAGAGTAACATTTCCTATTGCTAGCATAAAAGGTGGCTGAACACAACTTTGAATCCAAAAGGTCCTGTTGGAAAGAAAAGAAAGAACGTATTTATTTTTACCTCCCTCCCCACTATATTTATTATATTTGCCCTCCAAAATTTTGATTGAACTTTGAGCTATAGTTAATTTCCATAATTCTGAATGTTCTTGTCCTATGGCAGGAGGTATCGTTTTTGGACTAGGGGTGACAATGCCAGCGGGACTCCATATGATAGGGGAATCAGCTTCTGTCCGAACATACTGTGTATGATTCCATTGCCAACGATTCCACTGGTTTATTACATTTGTTCAACAAGAGGGCCTTCCAGTGTAATTTTCTTTAAAAATCCCCTTTGGGGACCAATCAATGACGATTCCATAGGAATTATTTTGTAGCACCTCAGCCTGACTTGCTATACAATCTTCCCAAGTTCAAGTGTCCACACCTTCAAACCAAACTCTGTTTTGCCCATATTCAAGCTTATTCAGATGGAACTGCAGAATTTTAGGATTGGAATGATTATATTTTAAACTATGCCTTGAAATAATGTGCAGAATGGCCTGTGATTTATTTTTTCCAGGAACTATTGCCAACCAGGCTTGTGTGTTAATTTGTAAGCATCCAACAGCAGGTCCCAGGCATATTGGAGGATATTTACATCCTATGGATATATTCATTTTCATCCCTTCCTCATTAGGATGCATTGGCCTTTGGTTATCTATGGGATCAGGCATCCAGGTACTGTTGTTGGTGTACTTCTCAATAACAGGATCCATCCAACTCACAGACCTAATTAAAGGAGGAAATGGGACATACACCCAGTAAGTGAAATCTGAGTTGCTCCTAAAGTAGGGAAGGTTACCACCATGGTAAGTACCACCAGCATGGCCACCATCAGGTTACTAGTTGTTTATGTTCTGTGCTTTTAAGTTGTCCTCTGCCATCTTCACCAACTTCTTGATTTGTCCTCATGTTGGAGGATTTGCCTGACAAGTATTCTCAGTTTTCTCCTTCATCTCTGAGATGTTTATTCGTGCCATCACTCGTATTGGGAGTTCTGGCCCTTCCCAGAGTCCTCTCTTCCTGCTGTGGCTCATGATAGATCTTCAGATGTTTGGTGGGCACTCCATTGTTGCAATAAATCTCTACCCCATAAATTGACAGGAATAGGTGTAATAATAGGTTGAATTGTCCCTTCCTGGCCATCTGGCCCTTGACATGGTAAAATCAAGGGACTCTGGCAGTCCCTACACCAACAATACCCATGGAAGTCTTTTGTTTAGGCAAGTGTCAGGGCCATTGATTTAAAGCAACAATTGAGACATCAGCTCCAGTATCTACTAGTCCTTCAAATTCCTTTCCCTGAATAGTTACTGTACAAATAGGTTTTTTTGTCAGACACTTGATTAACCCAATATACAGCCTTTCCTGCTGGATTAGTACTACCAAAGCCTCCTGTTCTTTTCACTGTGATGCTTCCTAGTTTTGTGTAAGGTAACAGCAACCACTGAGCAATTCTTTCTCCTGGGGAGGCAGACCACGGAGTTGAGGAACTAATAACTAGTTGAGTCTCTCCAGTATAATCAGAATCAATTATTCCTGTATGTACAGTGACACCTTTCAAATTTAGACTAGACCTCCCAAGTGATAGACCAACTGTTCCTGAGTGTAAGGGTCCCCTAACTCCTGTAGAGACCTTTTTTGGTGGCTCTCCAGGAAGCAGGGAGATGAGAATTGTGCTGCAAAGGTCTATGGCAGCACTGCCTGCTGTGGCAGGGGACAATTGTTGTATGTTTGTAAGGGCACTGGCTGTGCCAGATATGCCTCAGTTTGTTGAGGGGTCCAAGACCGGCCCCTCTTCCTGTTTCCAGAAAAAGGTTGTCCATCCCTGTAGCACTTATCCTTTCCCATGCCCGTAAGCACACAGAGCACAGCTGAACAATGGCAACATCCTCCATTACTGCTTGATTTTCTAATCTGCTCCAATTAGGGTCGACTCCCATTAACTGTTCAAAGGCAATAGGCACAGGTGGCTGCACTTGTGTGTTTTCTCTTGCCTGATTTTGAGCTTTGTCAGCCCACCAGGTTTTAAACTGTAAATACTGAGATGGAGTGAAAACAGATTTTGTTAAAGTATTCCAATCATATGGTATTAACCTATTATCAAGAGCCACATTTTTTAACAAAGTTTGCACAAAAGGAGAGTTTGGCCCGTATTGACTAATGGCCTGCTTGAATTCCTTTAACAACTTAAATGAAACGGTGGCCCAATTAGCTATATTCTGTCCTCCTTGCTGGGTTATAGTAACTGGAAATTGCCATACTTCAAGGTCTCCCTCGGCTCTAGCCTTTTGAATAGAGTTTTGTATAGCACCACCAATTGCTCCGTGTTTTAATGTTGCAACTACTGGAGCAGTAAGTTTTGCAGCTAATTCATCTTTTCACCCATTAAGGGGAGAGGGAGGAAGTGGTCATTCACTTATTTCAGCAGGTGGAGCCGACGGGCTAGTAAAACATACTTTTTCCATTTCCTTTTCTTTTCTTTAATTTCCTCGTTTCTGTTCTTCACATTTAGAATCTGAAGTTAGTTTTTTACAGTCGTCCTCCCCTTCCTCATGTGACTCTGCCTCATCATCTGTTTGAAATGGCTCAAGAGCTGCCTTTATTAGTGCCTACATTGACCACATGGAAACTGGAATTTTTGCCCCCTCTTTATACGCCTTTTAAAAATCTCTTCCAATTCTATCCCATTCATCCAACTCTATGGTCCCTTGTTCTGGGAACCATGGGCAAAACTGCTTTACTGTACTAAAAAGTGATAACAAATTCTGAGTACTAACTTTCACTCCCCCTTTTCATAATAAATGCCTTAAGAAATTCAAATAAGCAGTATATTTGCTTTCATTCAGTCCCATTGTTACCCTGGTTCTTCCGAGTGCTCAGCTTTCCTGCTGAGCTTCTTTCAGTTGTCCTCAGGTGTCCTTTAATGATGCATCCTCTGCTTTCACATGCTCTAGCATTCCTTCACTGGAGTCTTCATCACCCCACATCGGGTGCCAGGAATGTTGGGGTGGCTGGACCCAACACCAGGCCATGGGGGTGACAAAGTCCAGCGGACTCAAAGGAATGAAAAAAGACAAGTTTAGAGTGCATAAAGTGGGACCAGGGGGCCAACGCTAGTATGGAGGCTGTGAAGGTCCCAAGCTCTGGGAGCCCATGCTATTTATTGGTGATCAAAGAAGCAGGTGATGAGGATGTGGGGGTTGAAAGGAAGCAGTGCATCAAGCACATGAGCTGTAGCTGTGACTGTTTAGCATTTCCTTTGAAGCATATGGAACATGTTCTACCACTTGAGATAATGGGGAACATGTTCTAGTTTAAGAGACAATCATTTTATGAGCCTGGGAGTGCTAGAAGCAAGAAGCCAGCAAGTCTAGACACATTCCAGAGGCCATGAGGGGTTTTATATCCTGAGCCCTGGATTCCATCCAAGCCATGAAGGGTTGTATGCCCTGGGCTTAGATTGTGGTGCAGCAGGACAGACTTCCACCCTTTAGCACAGAGCTTGGTGTTCCAAAGACCATAAGGGATTTTAGACCCTGGATCCCAGAGATGTTCCAAGACTCTTTTACATTATGTCAGACATGGAAGCCCTGCCTCAGCTTTCCTCCCAACAGATTGATTCACCGGTTGTGTGGATGAACTCCATATCCAGCCCCTGTCTCTTCCCTGCAGGTCAGGTTGATATCATATGGTACAGAACCCAATCCTGTAATCACATGGTTGGTCTTCTAGCATGACCAGCACTTACTGTGGGTCATCTCATTAGCATAAACTTAGCAGTGGTCCCAGGGGCTTACCAGGAATAACAAAGACACACCTATTACCTGGGAAATTCTAAGGGTTTAGATGCTCCCTCCCAGAAACCCAGGACACATATCAAATTATTTATTATACAAGAAAAAGAACTACCTTAGACAGCAAGACACCCAACTTTTAGGCCTTACTTCACTACTCACCAGTTCAGTAGTGAAACCTGAACAAATGCTGAAGTTGATCTGATAAGTGATTACTTCGAGATATGGGTTAGTAAGGAACAAGTCAAAACATATGAAGTAAACTGAGTCATTTGTTTACCTGATCCATTTATTTATTCATCTACTTATTCAGCAGATACACAAAAAGCTAGTAAGTGCTAGGCATAATTTACATTGCCACCAAGTGCGACCTGTAATTGAGTTCATAAGGCTAGTGGGTAGGTTTTCCCCAGGAATGATACCTTTAAATCCAAAAAGAAAAAAAATAGAAGACATCCTCCTGAAACACTGGAAATTAGTTAAGGGCAAGGTGCAGAACAGGGTGGAGAGGTGGCTAACATGATCAGATGCCCCCAGTTTGGGCATAGTCAGGAAAACAGTGAGTGCAGCTGGATGCCTACTATCAAGCCATTCCTTGAATCCTCATATCAACCCACAGGCTTTGCATTCTCATCATGGGCGAGGCAAGCCGGGGGGCAGAGCTGCCCTTGTGACTGTCAGTGTGGCCAAACCAACAAGTGAGGGACTGAGACTGAACCCAGGCTTCCTGACCCCAAGACCACCTCTCCTTCCATCATTTCATGCCTAACTTTGCTCTCACTTAACATTGTTCCCCAGGTTGGCATCTCTTCTGAAGTTTGGTTTCAGGATGTTCAAGAGCTTCGAAGGGAAGTAATTTCTGTTGCAACTTGGATAGCAGTTGGGCCACATTCAAGGAAAAATGATAACTGTATCCTTTCTCAGTCAGATCTGGGAATGTATCTTTGTCTGTTTTCTTTTTTCCACTTGGAAAGAAGATCCAAGTGAGGACTAAGTTCTGATTTCTTTTATCTTGCCCAAATTCCTATCTAAGGGGTGTGGAGAGTCTTGCCATACAAACCATCAATTCTCATCAGATGGGTTTTATTTGAACCTGTATATTGTGACTTACTTTTTGATCTGACTCTGGCATAACATTACATGACAAATAAGAAAATCGAACTGTTTTTACCCCAAACCATGTTTCTTTGCCCTATTTTAAAATGGTCCTACAAAGCTGTACTTTGTGGGGGAAAATTTTCATCTGTAAAGAATCTCTATTAATATAGCTAGATCTTTTTCTTCCAGGCCTACCCAATCCTGAAGAGATTAACTGAGAGTCTAGCACCTTTTCAAGGCCTGAATAGGAAACCTAAGTTATCTATTGTCTCTAAGGCAGCCACTATGAGACTTCAAAAGAACTTTGGTCTCCACAACCTTTAATCTTAACCTGAAAATTTCTTTTCTATTGATTCCAAGTCTTTAGACAAACTCAACCAATTGTCAACCAGAAAATGTTTAAACGTACCTATAGTCTGGAAGCCCCTGCTTCGAATTGTCCCACATTTCTGGACCAAACTAATGTATTTCTCAAATGTATTTGATTGATGTCTCATCCCTCCCTAAAATGTATAAAACCAAGCTGTGCCCCAACCACCTTGGGCACAAGTTCTCAGGACCTCCTTAGGACTGTGTCACGGGCCATGATCACTCATATTTGGCTCAGAATAAATCTCTTCAAATATTTTACAGAGTTTCACTGTTTTTTTTTGACACAGGCATCTTTTTTATACATGTCCACTCCTCCAGACAGGGGTTGTAATACCTAGCCCCCAGTATTTGTTACTATTACTGCATATCAGATTATCCCCAAAACCAAGCAGCTGGAGTGTCAATGAGTGTCAACAAGTGACAACAAAAAGAGTCAAACTCCATAAAATATTTGAAGAGATTTATTCTGAGCAAAATATGAGTGACCATGGCACATGACACAGCCCTAAGGGGGTCCTGAGAACATGTGCCCAAGGTTGTTGGGGCACAGCTTGGTTTTATGTATTTTAGGGAGACATGAAACATCAATCAAATACATGTAAGAAATACATTTGTTTGGTTCAGAAAGGCAGGACAACTCAAAGGGGGGGCTTCCAGGCTATAGGTAAATTTAAACATTTTCTGGCTGACAATTGGTTGAGTTTATCTGAAGACCTGGGATCAATGGAAAGGAATGTTCAGGTTAAGGTAAAGTATTGTGGAGACCAAGTTTTACTGTGCAGAGGAATCTCTCAGATAGCAGACTTCAGAGATAGAGCAGGTTGTAAAATGTTTCTTATTGGACCTAAAAGGGTGCCTGGGTCTTAGTTGATTGTCTCCTTGATCTGGAAAGAAATGAAGGAAAACAAAGGGGAAAAGGGATTATCTATAGGATGTAAATGTTTCCCACAAGAGACTTTGTAGGGCAATTACAAAGTATGGCAAGGAAATATATTTTAGGGTTAAATATTTTTTTCCTTGTCTCATAATATTATGCCAGAGTCAGATCGAGAAGTAAGTCACAATATATAGGTTCAAATAAAACCCATCTGTTGAGAATTGATGGTTTGTAAGGCATGGCTCCCTAGACCTCTTAGGTAGGAATTTGGGCAAGATAAAAAAACCAGAGCTTGTTCCTCACAAGGAACATTTGTTATCTCACACAGCTTGAGATGGTCACAGTCCAGCAGTCCCTTAACTGGGAAGTTCTGTTGTAGGACCTCTTATGAAGTTGCAGTAAAAGTATTGACAGGGGCTTCCATCATCTGAAGGCTTGACTGGGGTAAAAGCTCCCAGCTTCTTACCATGTGGACATCTCTGTATGACTGTCACAGCATGGCAGCTGGCTTCCCCAAGAATGAGTGACTGTGGGATCTGGGGCTGGCTCAATCCAGTCAGAAGCCTCACTATCTTTACAACCTAGTCTCAGAAGTAACATACCATCTACTTTGGGAGGCTGAGGTGTTTGGATCACTTGAGGTCAGAAGTTTGAGACCAGCCTGGCCAATACAGTGAAACCTCATCTCTGAAAAATACAAAAATTAGCCAGGCATGCTGGTGCATGCCTGTAGTCCCAGCTACTTGGGAGGCTGAGGTAAGGGAGGAGACCACCCCTCATATTGTCTTATGTCTAATTTCTCCCTCCAAAGAAAGAAGAAGTAAAAACCCAGAGGCAGAAATGAAATCCACAGGCAGACAGCCCGGCGCCATGCCCTGGGCCTGGTAGTTAAAGATTGACCCTGACCTAACTGTTTATATTATCTATAGATTCCAGACACTGTATGGAAAAGCATTGTGAAAATCCCTGTCCTGTTCTGTTCCGTTCTGATTACCACTGCATGCAGCCCCCAGACACTTACCCCCTGCTTGCTCAATCAATCATGACCGTCTCATGTGGACCCCCTTAGAGTTGTAAGCCCTTAAAAGGGACAGGAATTGCTCACTCAGGGAGCTCAGTTTTTGAGACATGAGTCTTTCCGACCCTTCTGGCCAAACAAAGCCCCTCCTTCTTTAACTCAGTGTCTGAGGGGTTTTGTCTGTGGCTCATCCTGCTACATTTCTTGGTTCCCTGACTGAGAAATGAGGTGATTAATGGATGGACAGTTGAGGCAGCCCCTTAGGTGGCTTAGGCCTCCCCTGCGGAGGATCCCTGCAGGAGACTCTGGCCAGCTTGCGCAATGTGCGTCCTGAGAGCACTCCCAGGTAGGCATTTGGCCCAGTGGAACACCTCACCAGAGCGGTGCATGGCAGGCCCCCAGAGGATCAACACAGTGGCTGAACACCAGGAAGGAACTGGCGTTTGGAGTCCATACATCTGAAACTTGGTAAGACTGGTCTTTGGAACTTGCCCACTCCATTTGAGTGGAAGCGTGGCCTGATCACCCACAACATGCCTGTACTGGCATTTTGGTTTTGGTTTTGGTTTTGATCTGACTTGGATTTCTTGATACTCTGACTTTGGTTTTGATTCTGGTTTGGTATAAACTAAAAGTATGTGTGTGCTCTTTTTACCTGTTCTTTGTTTTGTGGTGTGTGTGTGGTGTGAGTGTGGTGTGAGTGTGGTGTTTTGTCTCGAGGAAGCATGGGTCAGGCACAAAGTAAGCCCACCCCACCAGCAACTATGTTGAAAATTTTCAAGAAAGGATTTAAGGGAGATTATGGTGTTACTACGACAGATGTGTGGTGGTACTATGGTGGACCTTTACTGGGCACTCTGCCGAATAACCATAGTGGAACTTGTGCTTTAGTCCAATTGGCTATCCCTTTCACCCTGGCATTTCATCAACCAGAGGGAGGAAAAATAAGGCACCATAAAGTGAGAGAAGCCCCTTACGGGTCTTTCGACTCTCACATCTATTTAGACGCAATTGGAGTCCCACAGGGAATACCAGATCAGTTTAAATCTTGAAATCAAATAGCTGCAGGATTTGAGTCAATATTTTGGTGGGTGACAGTTAATAAAAATGTAGATTAGATAAACTACATCTATTACAACCAACAGCAATAAGCTTTTCATGAGTTAAAAGAAAAACTCATGTCAGCCCCAGCCCTGGAGCTACCTGACCTGACAAAACCCTTTACACTCTATGTGTCAGAAAGAGAAGAAATGGCAGTTGGAATTTTAACCCAGACTGTGGGGCCCTGGCCAAGGCCAGTGGCCTATCTCTCAAAACAACTAGATGGGATTTCCAGAGGCTGGCCCCCACGTCTAAGGGCCCTGGCAGCAACAGCCCTGTTAGCACAAGAAGCAGACAAACTAACCCTTGGGCAAAACCTGAATATAAATGCCCCCCATGCTGTGGTAACTTTGATGACTACCAAAGGACATCATTGGCTAACAAATGCTAGATTAACCAAGTACCAAAGCTTGCTATGTGAAAATCCCCACAGAACCATTGAAGTTTGCAACACTCTAAACCCTGCCACCTTGCTCCCAGTATCAGAGAGCCCAGTTGAACATAACTGTGTAGAGATATTGGACTCAGTTTATTCTAGTGGGCCCAACCTCTGAGACCATCCTTGAATATCAGTGGACTGGGAACTGTACACGGATGGGAGCAGCTTCTCCAACCCTTGCAAAATGACTCTGAAGAAGACAACAAGCCCTGCTCCAGTCACACCCGGAAGCTGACTGGTCCATGCATGGCCGAAGCATGAGGAAACTCTTCGCAGGACTCATTTTCCTTAAAATTAGGACTCGTACAGTAAGGACTTCAACTGACCTTCCTCAGACTGAGGACTGCTCCCAGTGTATACATTAAGTCACTGAGGTAGGACAAAAAGTTGCTACAGTCCTATTATTTTATGGTTATTATAAGTGTACTGGGACTCTAAAAAGAACTTGTTTGTATAATGTTATTCTATACAAGATATGTAGCCCAGGAAATGACCAACTTGATGTGTGTTATGACCCATCTGAGCCTCCCATGACCACAGTTTTTAAAATAAAATTAAAGACTGAGGACTGGTAGGGGCTCATAAATGATACAAGTAAAGTGTTAGTCAAAACAGAAGAAAAAGCGGTGCCCAAACAAGTCACCTTGAAATTTGATGCCTGCGCTGTCATTAATAGCAATAAGTTAGGAAGGGGATATGACTCTTTAAACTAGTAAAAAGACTACATGACCAAAAATAAGTACATTTGTCATTAATTAGGACTGTGTAAAAATGAATGTGGATACTCGTCTTGTGTCATTTGGGCTACTTGGATAAAAAATGAAAAGGATCCAGTCCACCTTCAGAAAGGAAAAAATGGCCCTTCCTGTACTAAGGGACAATGTAACCCCTTAGAGCTAGTAATAACAAATCCCCTTGATCCTCGCAGGAAAAAAGGGGAGTGTGAGACCTTAGGAATTGATGGGGCCAGACTGGATCCTCAAGTAAATATCTTGGTTTGAGACGAAGTTTATAAATGCTCTCCTGAGCTAGTATTTCAAACCATCTATGATGAACTGAATATGCCAGTACCAGAAATTCCAGGAAAAACAAATTTATTTTTGCAATTAGTCAACCATGTAGCCCAGTCTCTCAATGTCATTTCATGTGCAGAAACTGTAATGGGAGATCAATGGCCATGGGAAGCCCAAGAATTAGTACCTACAGATCCAGTTCCTAATGAATTCCCAGCTCAAAAGAATCACCCTGATAACTTCTGGGTCCTAAAATCCTCAATCATTAGACAATACTGTATAGCAAGAGTGGGGAAGGACTTCACCCTTCCTGTAGGAAGACTCCGCTGCCTTAGGCAAAAACTGTATTATAGTACTACAAAAACAGCCACCTAGTGGAGTTCAAACCACACTAAGAAAAATCCATTTAGTAAATTCCCAAAGTTGAAAACTGTGTGGACCCACCTGGAGTCCCACCAGGACTGGACAGCCCCCACTGGATTATACTCGATATATGGGCATAGAGCTTATGCCAAATCACCCGACCAGTGGGCCAATTGGCACTATTGAACCGTCTTTCTTCCCACTGCCCATAAAGACAGGCAAACTCCTGGGCTTCCCTGTCTATGCTTCCCGTGAAAAGAGAAGCAAATCTATAGGAAATTGGAAAGATGATAAATGGCTCCCTGAGAGAATCATACAATCTCATAGGCCTGCTACTTGGGCACAAGATGGCTTGTGGGGATACCAGACCCCCATTTACATGCTCAACCGAATCATACAGTTACAAGCTGTCTTAGAAATAATCACTAATAAGATGAGCAGAGCCTTGACTATTCTGGCCTGGCAAGAAACTCAGATGAGAAATGCTATCTATCAAAATAGATTGGCTCTCGACTACTTGCTAGCAGCTAAAGGAGGGGTCTGTGGGAAATTTAACCTTACTAATTGCTGTCTACACATAGATAATCAAGGGCAAAGAGTTGAAGACATAGAGATATGACAAAATTGGCACATGTGTCCGTGCAAGTGTGGCATGGATTTGATCCTGGGGCCAAGTTTGGAAAATGGTTCCCAGGGCTATGGTTTAAAACTCTTATAATAAGAGTTATAATAGCAATAGGAACCTGCTTACTGCTCCCTTGTTTGCTACCTGTACTTCTTCAAATGATAAAAAGCTTAATTGCTATCTTAGTTTACCAAAATGCTTCAGCACAAGTGTACTATATGAATCACTGTTGATCTGTATTGCAAGAAGACATGGGTAGTGAAAATAAAAGTGAGAACTCCCACTAATGAGTAAGGTTCTCAAAGGGGGGTAATAAGAGAGGATACCACCCCTCATATTGTCTTATGCCCAATTTCTGCCTCCAAAGAAAGAAGAAGTAAAAACTAAAAGGCAGAAATGATATCCACAGGCAGACAGCCCGGCGCCATGTCCTGGGCCTGGTTAAAGATTGATGCCTGACCTAACTGGTTATGTTATCTATAGATTCCAGACATTGTATGGAAAAGCATCGTGAAAATTTCTGTCCTGTCCTGTTCCATTCTGATTACCAGTGCATGCAGCCCCCAGTCATGTACCCCCTGCTTGCTCGATTGATCACAACCCTCTCACATGGACTCCCTTAAAGTTGTAAGCCCTTAAAAGGGACAGGAATTGCTCACTCAGGGAGCTCGGTTTTTGAGACATGAGTCTTGCTGATGCTTCTGGCCAAATAAAGCCCTTCCTTCTTTAACTCAGTGTCTGAGGGGTTTTGTCTGTGGCTCATCCTGCTAGAGGCAGGAGAATCACTTGAAGGTTGCAGGAGGTGGAGGTTGCAATGAGCCAAGATTGTGCTACAGCACTCTGGCCTGGGCAACAAAGTAAGACTCAGTCTCAAAAAAAAAAAAAAAAAAAAAAAAAAGAAGTAACATACCATCACTTCTGTTGTCTTTTGGTCACACAGACTGACCCTGACACATGGGAGGGGTCATCCTAGAGACTGGCAATCACAGCCCATGCTTTGGCCACCAGTGATTCACGTTCTTCTGCATGATAGACACACCAGCCCTACCTAGATCTTCCCCCTTGCTCGCCCAGCAAAATCTTATCCCCATCACAGAATCAGCTCAAAGTCCAAAATCTCACTCTCAAAATCAGATCCAAGTGTGAAAGAAGTTCCTCAGGTGTAGTTCCTCAGACATAATTCTCAATCTGAAGACCTGTGACATAAGCAGACAAGATATCCATCTGTTCCACACACACCCAACATTGGTGTAATAGGCAGGGAATAACTGTATAGACATTCTTGTTTTGAAAGAGGGAAAATGGGAGCAAAAGGGAGTCATGGTCCATAGCAGTCCCTCTGGGCAATGGTGGGAGTCCTGTGCTCAGGACTCAGTCCTACACTGCCCAGAAATAGCTCCATAGCTCTTAATTCCATTTTCTGAGCTCTTGGACCCACCTCTGAGTCATCTATTTTTTCATGACAGGTACTATGTATGGTTTTCTCAGCTTCTTCTTCTGCTTAAAGAAATTAGGGGTCCAAAGTTCTCTCTTCTTTGTGAACTGTCTGTGTCAGTCCAAGCTAGATGTGCTTCTGGTGATGTAAGTCTCTTAAAAACATTGTGGGTCTCATGTGAATCTCACTGGGGTTTACTCCATTAGACAAAAGTGACACCCACAATTCTCTTTGATGTAAATCCTTCTCCATTTTGGATTTCTGCTGAGGAACAGCTCCCTTAAGCATCATAGAAGCTCTCTTGTGTAATGGAGAGGATCTGTGAAGCATACATTTAAAATTTTAGAGGGCCTTTTGCCTGGCTTAATGGTATTCAGAGGCACCATCTTTGATCTTTCTGAGGTCTTAACAAAGGATTTTTCAGTCACACACTTGGCTTCATCTCTGAACTGTGCTTTTCTGAGAGTTTCCTGTGTTTGATCTTTGCTCAGAAGGCATTTCTTAATTTTAGCATCAATTGCCATCTGAAGAGGGTGGGAATCTTCAAAAACAGCAAATTTTGGCTCCTTTCTCTTCAATGTATCTCTCTTCTCTCATATTTTACCATAAGCAATAAGAAGACACCAAGCGGTACCTTCAACTCTCTGCCTTGAACAACATCCTTGGCTAGATCCCCTAGTTTATTAAATCATCTCTTAACTCCTGAATTACTGCATGCAGTGGTGTTGCTCAGCTTTCTACCACCACATAACAAGGATCTCATTTTCTCTCACATCCAGTCAAATTTTCCTCACTTTCCTTTATGACCCTACCAGTTGCCTCCTCAAATTCAAATGCTACTGATAGCCTGTCCCAAGCAATTTAGGCTTATGTGAATGCTTTCCATAAGACCTCCCAGCTAGTGCCCATTGCCTGGTTCTAAAGACACTCATGTTTTAGGTATGTGTTGTAGCAGTGCTCTACTTCCACATACCAAAATTAGTATTAGTTATTGCTTGCTGAGTAACCTCAACACAGAGTATCTAGAGATAACGAATGTTTTTGTTACAAGGTTTCTGAGTCAGGAATCTGGGAGTGGCTTTGGTGGGTGGTGCTGGCTCAGGGTCTCTGATAAGATTGCAATCAAGCTATGGCTGGAGCTGTAGCATCTGAGTGCTTGACCGGGGCTGGGGATCATGTGCTTGCTGGTAGGAGGCTTCAGTTCCTTGCCACGCAGGCCTCTCTATAGGGCTAAACATGACATAGAGGCTGATGTCTTCCAGAGAGCATATTCCAAGGGGCAGGGGAGAGTGAGGGCAAGACAGAAACTGAGTGTATTCTGCAACCTAAACTCAGAAGTGACATGACTTGGTACAGCATGGGAGGTGACACACAAAGACACTATGGAAAGTGGAGATACTTAGGGACCTGGTGGCAATCATGCTAATTGCTGACACCTGCTCTTACTGCTAAGCCCCTGCAGCAGGCCCCCAGCAGGTCCTTGAGTCTGCTCAGAGCTTGTCTTAGATAGACCCACTACTAATATCAAGGGGCTGGACTGCTTCCTCCTGTGAATGCTGTACACATAATTTTAATGTAGCAATTCACCTTTTAAATATAGCCATAAGCTATTTTCTCCACTTTACTGCCAGAGGGCAATGCTCTCTGAGGACTTCACATGGCAAGGAGGCCTAGATGGATACCTAATTTTCTCCCATAGCAGTAGCACACCTCCAACTCTGCAGTCTGACTTGTGATTCTGAATTTAATATGGGATCAACTTATTGTTGGAGGGAGCCATCCTGATAGAGGCACCATTGTGTGCACTTTTTTTTTTTTTTTTGAGACAGAGTCTCACTCTGTTGCCAGGCTAGAGTACAGTGGTGCGATCTTGGCTCACCGCAATCTCCACCTCCTGGGTTCAAGCGATTCTTCCACCTCAGCCTCCTGAATAGCTGGGACTACAGGGGCGTGCCACCATGCCCAGCTAATTTTTTTTTTTTTTTTTTTTTTTTTGAGACGGAGTCTTTCTCTGTCCCCCAGGCTGGAGTGCACTGGCGCGATCTCGCCTTACTGCAAGCTCCGCCTCCCGGGTTCACACCATTCTCCTGCCTCAGCCTACCAAGTAGCTAATTTTTGTATTTTCAGTAGAGATAGGGTTTCACTATGTTGGCCAGGATGGTTTCAATCTCTTGACCCCGTAATCTGCCTGCCTCGGCCTCCCAAAGTGCTGGGGGATTACAGGCATGAACCACTGTGCCCAGCCACGGTGTGCACCTTTTACTTTTGAGTACAAAAGTTCTGGCTAGTCCTGCATCAAAGTGTTGCATCAGAACATGCAATGTAAAAGTCTTCCTGGCTGGGCGTGGTGGCTCATGTCTGTAGTCCCAGCACTTTGGGAGGCTGAAGTGGGCAGATCACCTGAGGTCAGGAGTTTGAGACCAGCCTGGCCAACATGGTGAAAGCTTGTCTCTACTAAAAATACAAAAAGGTAGCCGGGTGTGGTGGCGCGCACCTGTAGTTTCAGTAACTGGAATGGCTGAGACACGAAAATCTCTTGAACTTGGGAGGAGGAAGTTGCAGTGAGCCCAGATTGCTCCAGCCTGGGTGACAGCAAGACTCCATCTAAAAACAAAAGCAAAAACAACAACAACAAAAAAAACCGTCTTCCGAAGGCACAGATGCTGAAGAGGCTCTGTTCTTCATTCAGTTCTCCAGAGGGGAACATGAGGGTTGTTTCTGGGGCTTGCCCATGCAAGGAGACCTCATCCTGGATTCAGCTGCCCCCTCTCTCTCCAGGTCAAACCCTTCAGGCAAGGAGCCAGGGTCTTCTCTGTGGATCTGAGCAGGCCGGAGGTCCCAGGCCTGTATGGGGAGACAGGCCTCTGTTAAGGCAGCCTGTGGGAGTGCACATTCTTTGGGGAAGCCCCACATGAATTGCAGGGAACAAGGGAGCTGGTGCAGCCCATGAAAATATTTGTTTTTAATTTTCTTGATTTTTTAGACCATAGAAGTATTACATGTTTGTTAACACGTAATGTTTGTTAACATTTTAAGTATTACATATGTAAAGCATAAATTCTTACACAAGAGTATAATATTCTAGCATTTTGTTCATGTGTGTATGCATATATATGTTTATATAATTTTGAAATATTCATTTAGCAGATATTTATGTGCACTGCACACTGGGGATATAATAAAACAATCAGACATTATAGAGCTTACATACTTATCTGGAGAAAAAAACAATGAGCTTAATAAATGAAAAATTATGTAAGATATGAGAAGGAACTAAATGTTCTGGGGAAATTAAGCATGGAGAAGGAGAAGGAAAGGCAGAGTGAGAGAGGATTAGTTTTAAATAGAATGATTATGAAAGGCAGCACTAAGAAGGTAACATTTGAGCAAAGACCTGAAGGAGCAACCCACGTGAATACCCAGGGCAAAAATCATTCCAGGCAGCAGGAACCACAGGTGCAACTGTCCCGGGGCAGAAACACATCTGGTGAGTTCAAGGACCAGTTACAAGGATGACATGTCTGGAGCAGAGAAGGCAGAGGAGAAGGAACAGGAAGAGAGAGTCAGAGAGCTGTTGGGTGGCAGGAAAGGGGAGGCATTTGAAGAGTCTTGTATTTTACTCTGAGAGAGATGGAGCACCATTGAGGAATACAGAACAGAGAAACAACATGATCTCACTTCAGCTTTAAAAAGATCACCGTGCCTGCAGGTGACCACAGACTGTAGGAAGGCAAGGCAGAGGCAGAGACCAGTGAATTTAACCCGGTGGGCTCAGGTACAGAGGAGGTGGGAGGTCAGATTTAACCAGGGCTGGCATTTAGCTGAATGAGACAAATTGAGAAAGACACAAAGGGACTGAGGCTAACACAAGAATGGGAAAATGATTGGCACTACAGCCCATCAGGGCTGGGGAAGAGGGAAGTGAGGCTGGGGAGAGGGAGAAAAGATGTGGGACCATGGCTTAGAAGGGATGCCTAAGTGGTGGAAGGTGTGTGTGGGTTGTAAGTTTGAAAGGGATTAAAAAGTTAATGGAATTGGAGAAAGAGAGGAGTGCATGGGAAAGAAAAGCTGGGGTTACTGGAGAATGGAACACCCCAGATCAAGATTCTAAATAGCATTGCAGTTTTTGGTAATATCATCATCAAGGGTATGACCATGAGCTGGGGTGGGGAGGAGAACTTGATTACGGGAGGAAAGGAGGTCAAAAACTGAAAGGCCAGATTGTAGAAGGATTCCAAGCATGGAGAGAGTTGGCCAGGAGCTCGAATGTCCAGAAAAAGGGGGCTAATGACTTTAGGGTAGGAATTTGATGGCTGCAAAGAAAACTAATCATGAATTCTAGCAGTTCCAGCTTCAAAGACAGAGGATTTTAGGGAGCACTGAGGGAGAATGGTCTGCAAGTGGCGTTGAGGAGCCTGGAGGACCCCCGCCCACTTCCAGACCTGAGGGACTCATTTGATACATACTGCTCTACAAGCCATAGGCACAATTAATGTCACAGTTCGTTTTTATAGCTGTTTCATTTCCCATTTCATAAGTATCTCATGATGCATTTCACTGTCTCCTCTTGAAGGTCACTGAGGTTGTTTCAAATTTCCTCTTGTCATTACAAGCAATCCTGAAATTGCCATCTTTGTTAATAATTACAGTGCCCATTAAGGCCAGGCAAATGGGAAGCAGGAACCTGGGGCCTCCGAATTGCCCACTGCTCACTAATGACTGGGCTGAGAAGGCGCAGCCTGCTCGCAGCCCCGTGCCCTGATGGGGATGCCTTGCAATCCGGTTTAATTTCCCACATCCTCCTTTATCTGGGCTCACTTTCTTTGGAACCCTGCCCAGGGGTCTCTAGAGAGACTGCGTGGGTTGTTCCTCTGTCTGCATGATGATTTGTGCAGCATGAAGTCCGCCTGACAACCTAGGGAACTGAAAATATAGGACATCTGCCAACCTCTTGGTGGACACCTGAGAGGGAGTGGAGAGGACTGATTTCAGGCTCAGAAACACAGCATTTTATGAAGAGAAGGACAAATTCGCATGTCAGCATCTTGAGAGAAAACCCTAGACATGGAAAGGAATCCATTTGGGTGGAAGGAGCCATGGTTGCCAGCTAGGACCTGGGTTCTAGGGCTGCTTCTGCCACAATCTCTCCACAGACCTTGGGCAAACTCCCCACCCTTCTCAGAGCCCAAGTCCCCATTTCTAAGTTGGAAACTGGGATCCAGAGGACGGAGCACTATCACTGAGAGGGAACCAGCCGGAGCTGGCTTTCTAGCCAGGTGTCCTGATTTTCCTCAGTAAAGAGCCTACTGGAAGTTGATTCCTCTTTCCCACCCAGGTCCATAAGCCCTTACCCAAAGCCTTAACCATTTTCGGAATCGAAAACACTGCAGCTCTGGAGGAGTAGCACGCTGCACGTGCTATTTTACATGACGCCCTGGTGGAGGGGTGGCTGGGGCAGCACCCATCACCAAACTCATGAATATGCTTCAGAGAAATGTGTGCATGTTCACTCCCAGTGGGATCAGTGAAAATGAGAGATAGCATTACGTTGGGTCAGCTCGGGTTTTGCTGTCCAATGAGCCATGGAAAGACTTCTCCTTTTAGGTCCAGTTTTTCCCTCTGGCATAGAAAAGGCAATGGCAGCAGACCTGGAGAGAAGGCATCTCATGTGGAGAGAAGGCATCCACAGAACGTGGGGGTCCTGGGCTCCTGCTTCTCTCAGAGCCAGGGCATGCCATGCCCTGAGCAAGAATGCAAATGTTGCGAAAATGTCACATCTGATACTTGTGCATGTTATCCTCCTCCTGAAGAAAGCACCTGTCCTCAGAATGAGCCCAGAACACCTCAGGGTGCCCTGTTCCCCTCTCTGCCCACGGGCTCCCTCCTGGGCTTCAGGAGGGGATAGAGTATCCATCTGTCTGTTGCCTCTACTGTTCCCATGCAGCAGCCTCCTGCATATCACAGTGACATGACCCTGCTCTCCTCTGAACCCAGGTGCAGCAAAGGGAGCCAGGAAGACCTTGGTTCCTCACATGTCTCTTTTGCTCTTGGTCTGAGATGCACCCAGCAAGGGCAGTCAGAACTCAGGCTTCGATGACACCTCCTGGCATTTTGCTGTGAAAGCGGCTGCAGCTGAATTGCTTCCTGGTAAACCACAGTGCCTGACTTTGGATTCCAGTACTGGATCCACCACCTGTAAGGCAGCTTTGATTCCCCTGTCTGTAGCGTGGGGGTGATAATAGCCAATACTCAGCATGGTTTCATCAGCTCATGCACATAAAATGAACAGCACACTTCTTGTCATTGTGGCCCCCCTACAAATCAATGTTAGTTTTCTTTCCCCTTTAACTCTGAGTCTAAACAAAAAGGAACTACATTCAGTTAACTCACTTTCACCATTTGTTTAGAAGTCATCTACTTCCTTTCATGCTATTTTTGAATGGTTTTAAAAAACTATAACCACTAGGGCAATTAAACTTCTGAAGAGATACTTGGAAACGGTTTTGGAACTAATGTATCCCTCAGACATCTTAGTGAGGGAGACTTACTCCTGGTAACCTTTTGCATTGATCTTCTCAGCATTTGCCTTAGAAAGCTTTCAAAAGTAGATGTTATCATTTTTGTACAGGACACTAGCAAGTGAAAAAAAAAAAAGGACACGTGCATTAGTTTCCTCTGCTGTCTGTGCACATTGAGTCACCAGCTGAAGGTGGAGGTAACATGGGCTGCAGAGGGCCTACCTCGCTCTCTAGGGAAGCTCCTGTTGCTCCAGCTCATTCAAGTCCCCAGCTCAATGGGCTTCTGCGTGGTGGGGGCTCTGGCATCCTGACACTGAATGCCAAGCAGAGGTGGCCATCTCTCCAGAAACTTATGTAGAGAAAGGCTCTTGCTGGGGACAGAGCAGAAAGGGGGCGGTGTGGCCACCTAGGGCTCAGGGGTTGGAATGGGACTTCCAACTACATTCCCATCACCCTCATATCCCATCACCCTGGATATGAGTGAATCTCACCTTTTATGTCACTACTTATTGTTTCTGAGTCTTGGTTTTCTCATCTATAAAATAAAGATAATACCATCTACCTCAGAGGGTTCTTGCAAGTTAGAGAGCACACTCATGTAGTGCCTGGTGTGTAACTGTATCTGCTGTTATTATGGTGGTGCTGCTTACAACTAGAAGAGGGGAACCTCCAATTCAGAAGTCCAGAATGTTTATTTGGCAGGATCGATCCAACATAACTGCAGAGGAATCTCCATGTGACTAATATTGAGGGTCACTTTCCAGCTTTCAGCATTAGCAGGATTTCAGGGGTTCCCAAGGTGGTCCCCATGAAGTGAGCTGGAGGCAGTGAAACAGTGGAGTCACCAATATACTTGTCACAACCTTAATGAAGTCTTCATTAGAGGTGGCATACAATTTGTCCTCAAGTCTGCATGGATTTTTGCATGTGAATGAATATATATACTTGCTAGCCAAATGAAACAATAAACATGGAAATGCTTTGAACAGAACAACATCAACGTGTCCATATTCAGGGAAGATATTGTTTTTATGTGCAGACACCAACCTATGAATAACCAGACTGGTGGTGCACTGTACTAGCAGATAGTTTGTGTCTTCCTGACTCTTTCTGGTTAGGGACACTTCCTTTGTGTCCCTAGCACACCTACGTGCTGCAAGTGGACATAACTGATCTTCCAAAGCTTGGCCTCCAGGTCTCATCAGCTAGATTTGCTGGGTGTATTTGTCAGAATAGGCATGATTCTGCTCCAATTACCAATTAATGCCTCGTGTCTCTGTGGCTTAGTACAATGAATGTGTATTTGTCATTCATGTCCAGCCTGATGCAAGGCAGGGGCCCCTTCTGTGCACTCTGGGTCCCGAGGCTCCCTCACGCTAACCAGTGCTTCCCCCGCCTTCCATGGGTGATGCAGGGACCTGGCCCAGCTGCACCAGGCTGGGAAATGGAGGGCTGGCATGGTATTTGGTGAGCTCCTGAATCTCAGAGACCTGGCACTGGCAAAACTAGAGTGGCCTGCCTTTCTTCCAGCAACATCTTCTTGCTAAATGTGCATCCATATGTCCCACATTTCTAGCGAAGATACAAGAGGGCCTGCTGCTCCATCCTCCATGGGCTGCCTGGACTCATGTGGTATTGCCCTGTGGTTTCCTTGTGAAAGGCACGCCCTGGGGGAGGTGCCAGACTCTCCTCTGGGGTGTGGAGGGAAAGAACTACAGCTTCAGAAATTTTTAATGAAAAAATTGTGTTCAGAATGAAATGGAGATGGTTATTTTAGAGATCGAGGAGGTAACTTCTTGACTGGCTAAAATACCATATTTAGTTCCTTTCAATATTCTGTGATTATTCTCCTCTCATGACAGAGGTTTACTCAAATGTATGTAGTTTTTTGTTGTTGTTGTTGTTTTAATGAGGCCCTCAGGTCTTTGGAAATGGCATCACGCTTCACACTAATCTCTTAGTGTTATGCTCACCTTTAAATTTAAAAAAGAAATTTTGAAGTATTTATCTCCACTATGTTGTAAAATTTTCCACAATGGCAAATGCAAGCCATTTAGTCTTGCAGGGAAGGAGAAGCAAGACTGACGATGTCCACGCTGGAGAGCTGCCTATCTTCCTTTTTCTTCTCTTTCTTTTTCATTTGTTGGGCAGTGGGTAGTGGCAGTGGAAGTGAGGAGACAGAGGGCAGTGTCTATACTCTCTGGGCCCCTGAGCAAATCCCATCACTGTCCAAAAGATGGAGCTGTGATCCTGTAGCCAGGGTGGAGCCCTGTGGACCCTGCTGGAGATCCTGTTCCTAGAGGGAAGGCCAAAAATCACTTGTTGCTCATGCTCGGAGTATGATACCTTAAACAGAGAAAAACGATCCTTAAAGGTAGGAGGAAGCCAAAGATGGCAAGAGGACGAATGGCTTCTGCAACGGATCATCGAATATTACAGTCCTGTCACTTGGGCAGAGGATGGTTCATGAGGTTATCACACTCCCATATTTTTGCTAAATAGAATAATTAGACTACAGGCAGTTCTAGAGATAATCACTAACCAAACCACCTCAGCCCTGGAAATGCTCGCACAACAACAAAACCAAATGCACCTGACAATTTATCAAAACAGACTAGCACTAGACTACTTATTAGCAGAAGAAGGTGGGGTCTGTGGTAAGTTTAATATCTCTAATTGCTGTCTTAACATAGACGATAATGGAAAAGCAGTTCTAGAAATTGCTTCCAACATCAGAAAAGTAGCCCAAGTACCAATCCAAACCTGGAAGGGATGGGACCTGGCAAACCTTCTGGGAGGCTGGTTCTCTAATTTAGGAGGACTTAAAACACGGGTAGGGACAGTAATCTTCATCAGTGGGCTCCTCCTGTTTCTCCTGTGTTATATACATTGATAATAAAAGCCATTAAAACTCTTGTTGAAACTACAGTTAACCACCAGACAATCCAGATGATGCTCCTGCTACAATGACACAGTGGATACCAACCCATCTCTCAAGAATACCCAAAAAATTAAGGTTTTCTTTTTCCAAGGTGCCCACACCACCCCCTAGGTCACGCCTGCAGTAGTTATTGAGAAACTTGCCCCTTTTCCCTTTTTTCTATAACCAAATAGACAGGAATGAAAGATTCTCTCTGGGTCCTGAAAGCTTGAAGGGATGAGTTACTCCTCCCTTCTCAGGCCCAGTCCAAAGGCACAAGGCCATGTGTGTCAGCAAGATAGCAGAATCAGGAAGAGAGCCAGCTGGAAGACATCTACCGTGGCTGGAAGACACGTACCGATGAAGATTGAGAAGGAGGCCGTCTGGGTACTACGTAGCAATCACGTCAGACTGGGACACTTCCTGTTTACAGAGGACTATAAAACTCCTGTCATGTCCTTCTTGGGGCTGATGTCATTTTAGGCCTCAGCCCACCTGCACCCAGGGGCTCATTAAAACAGCATGTTGCTACACACACACACACACACACACACACACACACACACACACACACACGAAATCACTTGTTGCTTCTTCTACCTGAACATTTCAGACATGGCTGCCCTGGCATCAGTGTACCATTATGAAAATCATGGCAATTTTCAATGCTGGCCTTCAAAAGCTGGTGAAGAGTGAGAAAATGCTTTCATTTTCTCCCCAAACACAGTCTGACAGTATCTTTTGCTTTAACTGAAATTCAGGGTCTGAAGTTAGCAAAGTCACCCGTGCTGCAGGACACTGCCTGGCTGGTGGGCAGTCGGCCTGTTGTGAAGTGTGGTCCGAACTTAACCTTGAAAGTGGGGTAATAATGATCAACCCATCACCCTGCTTACCTTGAGGCTGCTTAAGATCTAATAAGGAAAGCTTTGGAAATCCCTGGAGCCCATGGACACAGGAGGGCCCACTGGCTGTCCAGGTGGCCACTTGGGTCTCTCTCCATCAGCAGCCCCCCTTCTTAGCCTGAGCAGACACCCCCAGCTGCCTGGGGATGCCAACTGCCTGTGGTACCATCAGTAATCTCTCCTGCCTCTATTCACATGTTAAATGCACTTTTTCAAAGCCTATTCAGTCTCTGGTAACTGCAACATTTGATAAGTATTTGAATGAGGACTTTAGAAACCAGGTTCCAATTTAATTTAAAACTTTTTACTTTCAGTTAATTATAATTTCTCTAAAATTGAAATTTCTGGCAAGGCTCAGGGGAGGCCAGGTAGACCTATTTAAGCATAGGAAGTCAATTAGACACTCTTAAAACCAGTGGTTTGCAACCTTGGCTACATATTAGAACAATCTGGGAAGCTTTCAAAACTCCTGATACCACAGTGGGGCACCCCTGGCCAGGGCCACAGTATGAGTTTTCAGGGCTCCTTCATCTGTAAAAATATATTGAGATATTTTATGACTGCTTTGGTATAAAGACAAATATGTTAATTTTGCATATTAAATCTTTTGTGTGTTCTAGGCACCATGCCTAGTGGGTAAGTCAACCCTGCAGAGAAGGAGTTTATGGGGTGAACCCAGCCTTTAGCATTTTCTTAAGCTCCCTTAGGTCATCCTATTGCAAAGTCAAGGTAGATAACCATTTTCAACCATCTAGGACAGGAGGCCTACTTGGCTGGACTTGTCCTGGTGATCCAAAATAGCCTGGAGAGGTCTGTTTCCTTTAGTTCTAATGGACGCTGTCCAGCAAAGGTCAGCCTGACCTTGGCCCTGCCTGCCCCAGGCCCTGCCTGCCCCAGGCCCTGAAATTCTGGTGAAATCAAACATCCCTCACTCCCACCTTTGGGATTCTGACCTGTACCTGCTGCCAATGAACCCTCCATCTCAGAGCTGGAAAAACAGAAGGACATTGTAGACCCATGTAATTTCTAGTTGCAGAAGCAGTCTTGTTACTGTAGTACCTGGTTCAAGGTCATGTAAATGACCAAAGCTAGAACTGGGCCCAAGCCCTATCTACACATCTCACTCTAGGCAACCCCTCAAGAATGAACCTCATTGCCCAAATGGGCAAAACCAGTATGCTCTCTTGAGGGTGTAACTTGCTTGGTCCTTCTCTCTGCCCAAGAGCAGGCCCAGTGGTGAAACCATGAGGGGCCAGTTGCTCTCTGGTTGGCACTAGCTATAGCTTGTCTGAGAATAGGGTGAATAAGAACCAAAGTGGAAGCCTCCAGAGGCAACACCAGAAGGCTGCTTATTACACCATGTTGATGCCAGGCTCAGAGGGAAGAGGAGATGAATGTTAGTGATGGCCACAAGAGAGCTGCAGATGTTCTGAAAGATGGGGCACAGCTGCTTTAACTGCCTTCACACCCATGGAATCCCTTCCCTCCTCTCCACTTTCCCTCTCTCCCTGCTTCCTTCTTTCCCTCCTTCTTTCTTTTCTTCCTTCCCTGCATCAACAAACACCTGTTGAGAACCTATTTCTAAATGCGTGGGAGACTGCAGGAGGTGTCTAACAAGGAAGAAACACATCAAGCCGTCAGGGTCTATGGGGAGAAAGCCCAGCACGTAGGTAAATTACAAAACATCAGCAGCAGGTCAGATATATGGGAGCATAGGGCAGGGGGCATGTCATGGCCCTGGGGCTTGCTGAAGACAGGGTCTTATAGGTAGTGCCATTTGAGCTGATTTTTGAAGAAGGCTCTTTGGTTGTCATGGAGATGAGGCTGGCAGGTGAGCCTGCAGAAGATGTGAAATTGAAAGGGAATTTGAGTGTTCGCCAGTGCTGTTGACTCAAGTGCTTCCCATTAGGAGTTGGGGCATTAATGAAATGCAACCACCTCAGTCATTTTCTTGATATCCTTTCTGCAAATACAGCTAAGAGCTAGAGCTGGGCATTTAGCTAAAGGACCTTTTTTTTTTTGCTTCCGTGTATACCCCCTGAAAGCAATTACACCGTTGTCAAAAAGCCCTGCATTTTCACAGGTTCCTCAGAGCAATTCAGTGAAGAAACGGGACAGGTGCATGGAGCAAGTGAAGAAATGGCTTGCAGGGAGCAGAGCTGGAAAGTTGATGGGCGCTGCATGTTTTCCTTAGGGGTTCCTCAGCCACCTCAAGCCTGTCTGCACAGCAGCCACAGTCCTCTCAGAACTCATCACTGTCTTCTAGTTATTTTACTATCTTCTCAAAGCAATGCCTAATGAAGTACAGCACAGATCAAGGGCCTTAAAATGGTTTTTATTTTGCATTACTTTTGTTTTGTTCTGTTTTATTTTTTGTTGTTTGTTTCTTTGTTTTTTGAGACGGAGTCTAGCTCTGTTGCTTAGGCTGGAGTGCAGTGGCACGATCTTGGCTCACTGCAAGCTCCACCTCCCAGGTTCACGCCATTCTCCTGCCTCAGCCTCCCAAGTAGCTGGGACTACAGGGGCCTGCCACCATGCCCGGCAATTGTTTTTGTATTTTTAGTAGAGACAGGGTTTCACCATGTTAGCCAGAATGGTCGCGATCTCCTGACCTTGTGATCCACCTGCCTCGACCTCCCAAAGTACTGGGATTACAGGCGTGAGCCACAGCGCCTGGCCTGCATTACCATTTTTGACCATGCATAACAGGAGGTTGAAGAGAAATATTCCATTGTGCTTGAGTGATGGGCTTTTTTTCCTTCTCTCTCTCATATTTTTTAACCTTTTATTTTAAAATAATCACAGACTCACAGTGATTTGGAAAAATAATACAGAAACCCCCATGTACCCTTCTCCCAGCTTCCTCCAATGGTTACATCTTGTATGGTATAGACACACAATGGAATATCATAGTCTAATGAGAACAAAGTTTCTCCAACTACTCACAACAGTATGAAGGAATGCATTCAGAAGCATAATATTGTACAGCATCAAACCCAGGTTGACATCAGTGCAATGCTATTAGCTTGACTATAGACCTTATTCAGATTTCATCAGTTTTTACACACACCTATTTGTGTGTAGTTTTATGCAAATTTATCACATTTAAAAATTCATGTTCTCAGATTTTAATAACTTTTTATAATAAGAATATATTTGTTTCATAATAAAGAAGAAGGCTTTACTTTTCAACTTTTCTGGGAATCTCTCCAAGAAAAAAGAAATCCTAAATATGTAAATTCCTAGACACAAAGTTTTTTATTGCTAAGTTACTTACAATATAAAAAAATTAAATCACCCAAGCATCTCACCAGAAGTAAATATAATTAACCAGAGAACTTCTGCTGAATGGACTATTGGGCAATGATTTGAAATGTTTATGAGAAAGGATGTGATAACACAGAAAGATGCTTATGATGAGGTTAAGTAAAAACCAAGCTACAAAACTGTACAACAGTGTGATGATGACTATGTAAAAAGAAATCAATGCATGGAGGAAAAACAGGGGGCAAACACTGATACGGTTTGGATTTGTGCCCCCACTCAAATCTCCTGTTGAATTGCAATCCCCACATGTCAGGGGAGGGTCCTGGTGGGAGGTGATTGGATCATGGGCGCAGATTTCCCCCATGCTGTTCTCGTGATAGTAAGTGAGTTCTTATGAGATCTGGATCTGATGGTTTAAAAGTGTAGCACTTCTGCCTTCGCTCGCTGTCTCTCCTGCTTCGCCATGGTAAGATGTACTTGCTCGCCCTTTGCCTTTTGCCATGATTGTAAGTTTCCTGAGGCTTCCCCAGCCATGTGGAACTGTGAGTCAATTAAACCTCTTTTCTTTATAAATTACCCAGTCTCAGGTAGTTCTTTATAGCAGTGTGAGAATGAACTAATACATACACCAAAACTGTCCTTCTCTCTACTTTTCCTATATTTTCCTAAATTTTGTTATTGAGAAGGGATTTTCAGATTTTAACATGCATCCACTGGTGATCTTAAAATACAGATTCTGATTCAGTAGGTTTGAGGTTTGAGGCAGGGTCTAAGATTCTGTGTTTCTCAGGAGCTCCCCGATGACATAGAGGCTGCCGTTATATAAGAGACACTATGTTTAAACAATGATTATTTTAAAAGTGGACCTTTGGGAATAATAATAAAGGGCTTCTTATGTTGAAAAACCAGCCTCAAATGCCAAAGCATACTCCCCCCCCCACAAAAAAAAACACAAAAAAAGTTCAATAATATCACCTCTTTTTACAGTCTTCACTTGGATTTTCCAAGTAAAGGACAATGGAAACTGGGCTTGTCAAGCCCTAGAGAGTGAGATTCTTCTTTTGTTCTGAATTATCTACTGAGACGGGAAGAGTTTTCCACCCATTGTTGGGTGTACTCACCTTCAATTCAAGGCGTGACTCTTGTCGAGTCTGCTTTTCTTGGGAGACCTTATTTTGTTCCCATATAATCATAATGCCTAAGAACAGGTATCTACCGAGAACCACCTAGAGGATGAAAAAGCACAGCCCACAGGCACTCCTCAGACAGGTAACCAACCCTCATGTTCAACAACCACCTCCTTGTTAAGAAAGGTAATGTGAGGAATTGTAGACCCCGTTTATCTCTTGGCAGCCTGAACTGTGAAGCACTTTATTTTTCTTTTAATCTTTCAGCAGGAGCTGTTTCTGTTCTGGCTTTGCCAAATAGATTACAAAAAAGTAAAGTTCTATTTTTAAAAAATCAGCCAGTCTTCCTTATGAGCCAATCAAGCAATATATAACAGCTTTCATTTATTTTGTAATTTATAGATCTCAGTGCTCTTCTAGAGATATTATTTGACTTTGATAGCATGTTTCTTATTTTTAAAGTAAAGCATTTTCCATGTTGAATATATAGATTTTTAAAAAGGCAAAAATAAGAAAAATTCTTTTATAACATTACTACTCATAATGGTGTACTATAATCTTTTTTTCCCAAATAGAATACATGTGTGTCTCTTTTTTATGAAGCTGTATCATATTGTTTTGTATAATATCCGCTCTATCTCACTTGATCCTCAGAGTAGCCCTGGGAGGAGGCAGGGCAGGTATTACTAATTCCATGCCATTGGAATGGATTCATCAATGATAAATTCAGTTGCAGAAACTCCTCTTTCTAAGGCTTGGTCCAGTACCTTCTCCAGAACCATGCACGGTGAAGGCTGATCACAGCCTAAATAGTTCTACAAATATATCTACATAAAAGAGAGTGATAAAGAAGGAGAAAGAACGTTTCCTAGATATTAGTTGCATGAAATGAAATTTATGGATTGGCCCCGTCTTTAAAGAGGTGGCTGCATTAAACCATATTTGGTTTCCATCCAGCCTAGAAAGTGACACTAATCAGAAGTATATTAAAACCAGACAGCTAACAGACAAATTGTGGTGTCTGCCCACAGTGAAATGCGATAGACATCTCACAATATGAACGAATGCTTTCAGAAACATTACACTAGATGAAAGAAGCTTGGCACAAAAGGATACACACTGCACGGCTACATTTACATAAGAGCAGAAACAGGCAAACTGACTCTCTGGGGTCAGAGGTCAGGGGAGTGGTGAACATAACGGACTGGGGGTTGTGGTGACTGAAGGGCCCAGGCAGGACTCTGGAAGCACTGGTAACAGTTTGTCACTTGATCTGGATGAACACCAGTGTGTTCCATTTTGGAAATCCTTTGAGCTGTACTTACCCTAAGTTTTCAAAAGCCTCTTAGTTTCCGGTAGGTTGTACCTGCCTTTGCAACTCTCACAGAATCCACCCATTTGTTCAGGCAGGGATCATTTGCCTTCCATTTTTATCATTTCAGGCCTCACACATGCAAATCTAACTGGCCAGGACTGACCGTGAAGGAGGGAGAGCTCTGGTCCATGGGTCTCCCCTCCCCACCAGGCAGGCTTTGGTCAACAGCGCTCAGAATGAAAGGAAGGTGGTGGTGCTGGCTTTCAAGTCTCCTCCAAACACAACGAACCCGGGTCTGCCTGTCCTCCATTAGCTTTTGCTCATTGGAGAGGGATAACACACCGCTAAGAAAAAGACTTGTTCTGAGAGTGAGGACTGCCCCCGGATTTTGTAACCAGTTGCAACCACCTGAAAGCAGCTCTGGGGAAGAGGTCATTGAAGAGTCTCTCCAGGTGAGGGTTTTGTCTTAGATCACCTGCTGTTTTTCAACAATGAGGAAGACTAAAATAGTCCCAGCATTTCTATTAAAATGCTCTGTTCTCACTGCTGACAGTCGGTGTAGCAGAACCAAACAAACCTGGGACTCAGTTCAGTTCTGCCCCCAAACCAGGTAGGTGAGCAGAGGCAAGTCAGTGACCTCCAAGCCTTAGTTTCCACAACTCTAGAATGGAGATAAGTAACCCTACTTTGGGTGATTCAAGGAGATAGTGTATATTGAAAGAGACTAGTATACAGGTTGGCAGATAGTGAGCTATTCATAAACTCCTCTCAGAAATAATATTCCAGCCGGGTGTGGTGGCTCATGCCTGTAATCCTAGCACTTTGGGAGGCCAAGGAAGGAGGGTCGCTTGAGCTCACGAGTTCGAGACCAGCCTGGGCAACATAATGAGACCTTGTCTCTAAAAATTATAATAATAATAATTAGCTTGGCATGGTGGCATGCACCTGTAGTCCCAGCTACTTTGGAGGCTGAGGTGGAAGGATTGTTCGAGCCCAGCAGGTCAAGGCTGCAGTGAGCCATGATTGTGCCACTGCACTCCAGCGTGGGAGACAGAGTGAGACCCTGTCTCAAAAAAAAAAAAAGTAATATTCCCCTGGGCTTTCATTCATTCAGCAAACACAGATGTGCACCTGCTAGGCACTGGGGACACAGGAGATGCACCAGGAGGAGGTACACGAGGCCCTGCCTCCTGGAGCTTACACGCTGCAGGGCGGAAGGCAGCAAATAGGGAGGCAGACACATGAACATACTTTACTTGAATGCGATGAGTGGTTGTGAAGGAAATAAATAAAGTTGTCAGATGAAGAGAATGGTGGAGTTCCATCCACTCGACACAGTGGGTCGGGGAAGTGTCTCTGAGAAGTCAGTGTGACCTGAGGCCCTGGGATTAGGGACAAACTAGTCCCATGATGAATGGAGACTGGGGTGCAGAGGAAATGCAGGGGCAACCTCTGGGAATAGGAGAGGGCTTGGCATTGTGGGGTACAGCAACGAGGTCAGTGTGGCTGGAGGGTGGTGGAGAGGATGGGAGATGGTGGGGCTAAAGGATCAGGTAGAATCCGCACCCTGGGGCAGGGCCTCTGGAGGCCATCGTGAGGGGTTTGGGAGTTTGGCGCTGAGCAGGAAGGAAGGCTATGCTGGCTCTCAGCTGGTGTGATGTAATACGACTGGCATTTTAGGCCCCTTGATTTGGATACTGTATGGAGAAGAGACAGCAGAAGAGCAAATGGAGGGGCCTGAATGAGGTGGTTGCGATTATCCTGGGAGGAGGGGCGGTGACTTAGTCTAAGGAGGATGGAGGTCAAGGAGATGGAGGGACATGGACAGACTGGAGAGAGGTTCTGAGGTAGGAGAGACAGGAGATGAGGAAAGGAGAAAGAAAAGAGGGCTCCTAGACCATGGAGACACCCAGGAGGATGAGAGCTGCTGCCTCAAATGGAAAAGAGCAGCAGGTTTGGGTGGTGGAAGGGGACAAAGGTGGACTCAGGCAGGAGGTAGGAATTTGAACTGGGAGCTCAGTGGAGGGAGTGGAAACAGAAATTTGGGACTTCTCCACATAGATACCTTTAAAGCCTAGGATATTGGGTGAGCTCCCTTAGAAGAACAAGGCCTGACTCCAGCCACGAGGATCTCCAACCTTTAAAGCCATGCCAAGGAGACGCCAGCACAGGAAACTAAGAAATAGCAACCGATGCAGGAGAAAGATGGGATGCATGCTGTCTCAGGAGCCCAGGGCGAGGGCTTCCAAAACAGCGAGGGACGGGGGCCCTGCATGAAGCCTGGAGTCTGAGGAGAACAGAGCAATGTTCTCAAGTTATAGCATGGGGTTGAAGGTGAACTTGACATGGATTTCAGTGGATGGTGGGTGTGGAACCCCAACTGAAGCTGTGGAGGAATGAATTGGGTGAGGCAGGGTGCTAAAGTTGGCGTCCCCACTGGGGACGTGTGTGGGGTTCCTAACCTCTCCAGGAGGCTGGCAGCTCTCGCTGCCAGTCCCCTATGTTCCCACCTGTAGTCAGAGGAGCAGCTCAAGGGCATGGGACATACCCTGGACCCTACAGGGAGAAGCTCTGAGCTGCTGAGGCCGCACAGCCACCACTCACATTCTGAACATGCCCTCTTGCTGGGAGTGGTGTTAGCAGGAACATTGATTCCCACAAAACTCTAAATAGCAGATGTGGGATGAGTACGGAATGCTAGCCTTTCTCTGTTTTATAGCCAAAGGAAAATTTTCTGGAAGCCATAACCTCTTTGGGTGGATCTGAAAGGAGGGAGGATGTGGCTTAAGTTGTCTGGTGCAAAGTTTTCCAGGTGTTGTGAAAGACGTATTTATTGGGGCTGGGAGTGAAAACAAGGAAGAAAGGGTAGAGCTGTAATGTTGATGGGAAATGTTTGTAAATGGAGATTTTTTTTTTCTTTTATTAGGTGGAAAGTGAAGTAAATGAACTCTGGAGTGGTGTCTTCCAACTCTCACTTCCAACTCTCCTGTGTTTGTAGACTCCATGTTCCTAAACAAGGGAAAATACAGCTACAACCTCCAACGGACAAGAGCTTATTCATTCCCTTAATTTATCTTTATTGAGGATGTTCAATGTATAGTGTAAAAAAAGTTGAAAGTGAATAAAGGAAGCTGAAGATGTTTAAAGATATAGTTGAGAAATCTAAAGCCTAATGAATTGTTTTAGAAGAAGAGTTTAAACAAAATAGGACTACTCAGGAGGCTGAGGCAGGAGGGTCACTTGAGCCCGAGAGTTCAAGGCTGCAGTGAGCTATGATTATGCTGCTGCACTCCAGCCCGGGCAATGGGGCAAGACCCTGTATCTAGAAGAAGAAGAAGGAGAAGGAGAAGGAGAAGGAGAAGGAGAAGGAGGAGGAATATAAATAGATAAGAGGCAGATAAGCTGTATTTATAGGATTCCATACATAATCAAGAACCCTGAGCAACTGTGGCCTCAGCACGATAGATATTGATTTCTCTCACACATAGAAGAAATCAAGCAGGGGATGAGGTAGCCAGCTGTGTTGGTGGCTCTATGAATTTGCCAGGGACCTACCCTGTCACACTCAACCTAGTCCCATCCTCATGGTCCAGAACAGAGCTGGAACTTGAGCTGCTTTGGCTGAGCTCTTCAGAGAGAATGGCATGAGGGCTTCACTGTAAGGGGATCACAGGCATTGCTCATGTGTCTTCTAAGCTAGAACATTCATCCATGGCCATGAGTAGCTGCAAGGGAGTCTGGGCATGTCTGTGGGTTAGGCAGCAATATGGGTGTTACTATTCTGAGAGAAGGGGAGAAAGTCTGGCACAGAGGCTAATCTACAAAAATCAGAATATGCAAAACAGATGTAAAATTGATGATGATTTACTTTACAAGTGATGTCTTATCTTGCCTCCATTAGCACAAGCCACAGTCCTTGACTCAGCATTTGAGCCCCTCTGCCTAAGTGCCTGAATCTACCTCTCCAAACTTATCTCCCTGTTCACATCCCAAACAGCCCTGGACTTCTGCTAAGCTGGTGATCCCTTAGTTCTGGGTCTCTGCTTGCTTTGTGCTAGCTTGAGTTTCAATTCATACACAAAGGACCGGATGAAACCACTGTGTGAATCTAAGTGGGCAAAAAAAGGAGCAATCTTCAGGAGGGAAGCACATATGCATGCCCATGTGCTGTAAGTGACTAGTGGAGTCCACTGCACACAAGATCAGAGATGGGTTGGAAAGCTGGTGGACCAGACACACGGAAGTGGGGACCTGGCACATGGCTGTTGCAGTACTCCCCTGGGAAGATAGGTTCCCAGGGGCTTGCCCCATCCTGGAGAAGAGGTGGCTCCCAGAGATAGCCTCACATGCCAGCAGGGTAACTGATCTTGTCATTATCCCCATTTCCAAGCTCACCTCTTTATGTTCAAAGAGAGATACATTTCTTTGACCAAGGAAGGCTTGTCTGTTTGCAAACACTTGACAGGAACATCTGTCACTCTTGTGGGGCTCTTACAGGTTCCAAATGTCCCTCACAGGGTTTCATTACCTCAACCTTCTAGATTATATTGAAAAGGGGAGGCATATACATGTGTGCTTGCAGTTGAAGGAAGAAACCCAGGCTTAACTTTCTACAGATTCTCAAAGATGTCTGTGACCCTGAAAGATTAAGAAGAAGGAATTAATTTGTGTTCCAGGGCTGGCTGAGCCTTGCAGCATGACAGTAATCCTGGGGAACTGAAGATCCACACCTTTGAAAAAAGAGCTGGAGAAAGAGACCCCGTGGCCACAGGTCCCAGCAGTCTTGCTCAGTGACCCCACCACATGGAATGCCAGAGACCAAGCCAGATTCCAGATGTAGTGCAGGGCAGCCGGGCACATAGCTGTGCCACCCTCACTGGCATACATTGTCAACCAGGAGGCAGATGCATAGGTCTCTGAATGGATGTGTGAGGGTGACTTTTGAACATTTTCATTCTGCACTTAGCTGAGCTAAGCTTTGAACTGGTGGTGGTGGAGTAAAACAAGGACCTAGCAAAGTGTTTCTTAAATGGTCATTTAAAAACTCTCCTAGCTTGTTGCTGTTAAATTGGACCTTACTATTTATGTGATACCTGGATTTTAGTACATTGCTTTTTGTAAGCCATTAACCATGTAAAATGATCCAGAGTCAATTTAGAGTTGAATAAGAGCTAATATTACAACCCCCATTTAATATTTTGGTTACATAGAAAGTTTTATTTTTAATAAAACAGGACATGTAATGGAAAGGAAAGCCAGGGGCCTGCATGCAATTACATTAAATACGCTCTGACTTTTAATAACACCATATTCACATGACTTGGGCAACAGCATTGAATGCTGTATTTTCATGCCACACATGTGACCCAGGACTTTATAAAAATATAAGTCATGTTTAATCGTACAATATGAAAAGCCATTCTCATGTCAATGGACTTCCTTCAAATTTCCACAGTTCAATAAAGGGCCCAAGAGCTACACTGAAGAAATCATGGGAATTAGAAATAGAAAAGATCTATTTACTTATAGGACATGATTTTAGATTCCTGTCTTATTCATGCAGTCATTCACTAAACATTTATTCAACACCTACATTTGGAAACATCATCCCAAACTCAGAAATAAGAAGTGACTGACAGCATGTCCTTCCATTGTCATGCCATGGCCTGCCAGGATTTTCAAATCTCTGGGAGAATAAATCTGTGTTTGACACTGTTGCTCACTGATTAGAGCCCAGTCTCTGTGATGTTACCTGTAGATTTCTGTCCATTAGAGAAGCTGTGGTTTCATTGCTCCATAGAACATTAACCAATGTTCTATATAACCTAGCAATCATATTCTAACACTCTGTTCCCAGAAACCTTCTAGAAATACCCAATTCTTAAAAATGCTTTCTGAATAGGCATTACTATTATATGTGTTCCCTTGTTCGTAATGAAATCTCTCTTTGACACACGTATTCTAGATTGGTGTTTTAGTCTATTTGTGCTGCTGTAACAGAATACCACAGAAAGGTACATACTTTATAAAGAACAGAATTTTCTTTCTACTCTTTCTGGGGTCTAGGAAGTCCAAGATTAAAGCATTGGCATCTGGTGTGGGCCTTCTTGTTCTGTTCTCACATGGCAGAAGTGGACGGGCAAGAGAGAACAAATGCCGTGTGCTTAACGTAGCAGAAGAGCAGAAAAGCAAGCCAGCCAAACACAGCTGGAGCCCCTTTTATAAGGGCCTTAATCCCACTTATGGGGAAAAAGCTGCCATGGTCTAATCATCTCTTAAAGACTTCACCTTTTAATACGATCACATTGGCAACACCTGGATTTTGGAGGGGACACATTTAAACCGCAGCAATTGAGATGACATCACATTTTTGACTTTTCGAAAGTTATACTCTGTGCTGTGAAAGGTTTACAGATCTATAAATGACAACTCCCTGCCCTCAAAGTCTGTCCACAACAGCTGTAATATTAGAAAGTGATCAGTGCCACAGGGAAGGATGGAGGAAGTAGGAAGCAGAACAGAAGCTTGATTGGCAGCTGGAAGCTTAGGGAAATCTTTATGAAAGAAAGAGAATGCTTGGCCAGCCCAGGCAGTGAGCAGAGGCATTAGGCTATGACGTCCCTGTCCTTTGGGGAAGTTTAATATCATCCCTCTTCCTGTTATCTCTTCATCTTTCTTTTTGTTTTCTTTCAATCCCAGATCTTCCTTTTCCTTGCTCATCTTTGCCCTTCCTCAGCTGCTCCATTTCTCTTTCCTCTGGACCCCATCCTTCTTGCCACTTACTTCAGAAGATAAGTATTTTGAAGAACTGGGCTGGGACCTCTCTGCAGATAGGGAGCTGAGCAGGGAGCCCATGCCACTCTCGGGGGCCTCCTGTGCTGTGGGTGGAAGGGAGCTCGTTTTAGAAGAAAAAGCTCCAGAGGATCAGAGGATGAAAAAAGAGCCAGGGAGTCAGGCAATCTATATTTATTTAAAATGGTTTCATGGAGTTGGCCATTCTCTTTAACAGGCAATTTAAAACAATATCAATATTTATAGGCACTTATGCAGCAGGTGCTGAGGCAGCCAGCACCTTCCCGAGGCAGCCAGGATTATAAAGACACTGGTCTGATCCTTTGAATGAGGAGAGCACATTGCTCCCTGGAGCTGAAATCACTCTTCCAGGGCCCTGGGGGGCCATTTGGAGTTCAGGAAGTGGAGCAAAACTCAATGGTCCCTAAGAACCCTGCCAGGGTAGTGTAGCTCCCTGAAGCAAGCCACTCCTTTTCATCCTTCCCATCTATTAAGGCTCATTCTCTCTGATTAAGCCGGGGGGCCTCAGTGCAGCACAGGGACCACAGATCATTCTCCTAAAGATGAGCAAATGGCTCCAGGATGGGACAGGGCAGAAACAAAGTCCCCATCTCCAAGTCTAAGCTGAACCTTAGCCTTGGAGTGCAATAAACACTCAACGACAGGGAGAAACAAACTCTAGGGGTGCCCTCCGGGTGACGCTTGGGCCAAGATCACTTACGAAGCACCGTTTCATCCCCAGGCCTCATGGGTGTTTCAGGGACCACTTTGCTTAGGCAGTTACAGGCTATCTGGCCAGTAGCCCCAAACAAGTGTTCTGCAATTTGCCTCTTTAGCAGTGCACAATAAGAGATTTATGAAATTCAGCAGAAGAGTGATAGCCCCTATGCAAAGCTTCTCACAAACGTGGCCTCTGAAAACCCCTTCCTTGATGAAAGGGATCTTTTTCAATGCTCTCCTCTTCTCTCTCCTCCTCTGGGCATGTAAACAAGACATCTCAGGCAGGATTCAGAAACACAGAAGCAATCACACAGCAGCTCCATGCTTGAGGAGCTTGCAGTCCAGCTGTGGAGCTAGGCTCAGGAGACGGCGGTGCTTAGCTGGGCAAAGGACATTGCAGCCTCCAGGAGGTGGTGAGGATCTGTGGCCCAGGCTTTCGGAGCAGCTCATTGAAAAGGATAAACTGTGGCAATCAGGAAGCAATTTCCAAAGAACTGACGTTCCTTGCTTGAGTGTCTCACACGCCATGAGAAGGACTGAAGATCACAGCTTTCCTTTCTTAAAATCTGTAGCAGACAGTGTTGCTTCCCACCCTCCCCATCCCTTACCACCTCAAAGCACCCCAGGGCAGCACCATCATTCTTTTACCTGAGAAAGTGGGTTTCTCCTTGCAGCCTACACAGAGGCATGGACTGGGACAGTCTCCAACCCATGCCAAATGGTGGAGTCATTTAGGAAATACCCCAGCGTCCTCACCCCAGGGCAGGAGGACTCAGAGGTGTATGTTCCACTCTGGCTTCCTGAACTCCCAGAGGGACTAAGCTCCTAGTGTCCAGGGCAGTAATCAGCTTCACTTCCTTCCTGGCAGACTTCCCTCCTGTCTCTCCCATTCCCACCCCCATCAGGGTTTTCTCCACCTTCATAGTAAAGGCACTCCCATTCTTGTATCTGGGTCTGCTTCTGGGGCAGCACAAAGCGAAGACATCCCTACTTTTCCTTATTTCTCTCTTCCTTCAGATTCGCATCCCTTCCTCTAGAAAGTCTCCAAGGAAATCTTCTCCCCCAGCCCCAGGCAAAGTTATACTCCTCTCCCACAGGCAGGCAGGAGCAAAAGAAGGCAGGGAATATTTACCTTTCCATTCCTTTGGTCTGCCCATTTAAAATATAGCGCTAACCAAAGTCTGGGATTATGTAAAGAAACCAACGAAGGGAGGTGAACCGAGTGGAGTTTTGACAAATAACAATAATAACAAATATCTAGTCAGGACGTATGTCTTAGTCTGTTCAGAATGCCATAACTAAATACTATAAATTGGGTGGCTTATCAACAAGAGGAATGGGTTTGTGGAGGCTGGAAGTTCAAGATCAAGGTGCCACCAGATGGGGTGTCTGCTGAGGGTGCTCTTCCTGGTTCATAAACGGCCTCTTCTCCTTTAGTCCTCACTGGTGGAAGGGAAGAACTCTGGTCACTTTGGCCTCTTATAAGAGCACTGACTGCACTCATGAGGGCCAACCTTCATGACCAAGTCCCCTTCCAAAAGCCCCACTCCCTAATACCACCACCTTGGGGGTTAGGTTTCAGCATATGGATTTAGGGAGACATAACATTCAGACCACAGTAACCTCGTAACCTGCCTGATCAGGCCTCCCCTGGCGGCAGCAGGAGACCCAGTGTTTGAATCCGGAGTTCTGCTCCCCTCACCCAACTCCTGCACTGCCTCCCTGGAAGGGAGAGAGCAGGAAAGGAGCTCTGGGCAGGAGAAGGGGTGAAAAGGCAGGAGGAAGGGAGCTGGCTGTGGAGCTTCCAGGGCTGGTAAAGGCACGACTGATGACTGTCATGCTTGGGAAAGAGGAGGGACCCATCTTAGGCTCAAGAAGGAAAGCCCTGGGGTTGTCTAGGCTCTGTCCCTTGGGGGAAGAATGTTCATCATGCACTTGTGCAAAACACCAGCATCAGCACCAGGATGCTCCTTGTTGTCATCAGAAAATGAAGACAGAGTCTCAGCGTCCTGGCTGCCATTCTTAATCTGCACCTCCCCACGCTTATCCCAGCAGAGTGTCATTGTGGTGATGTTCAGACAAGAGAATTCTGCCCTGGTGCCTGGCGTCTGAGCTTCTTAGCTTCTTTGTCTATTGGTCAGGTCACTTTGTCACTCTTCCCCATACTCTCTGTTTCTTTCTCTTTTCCTTCCTCCCTTCCTTTTCCTTCCCTCTTTCTGGTGCTTTTTCTTCTCTTTTTCCATTTCTTTCTTTTCTTACTTTTTGTGAACATTTTCAGCTGCCTATCCTTAGCCAGGTATGGTGCCCAGACAACAGCACAGGGACATCCAGCAGGCGTCTGCTGGGCAATTGGGGAGGAACTTGGTGATTTCCTGCGGCCAAGGCCAGTTCCTCAGCTGGTGGCACACAGATCTCTCTCAGGGGAGGAGGCTGGGAGCTGCTGGCCAAGGCGAGATAAGCAAGCTTGCATGAGCCTGATTGATTAATGAGAATTCCACTTCATTTGTTTCTGTGGGTGATGGACTGGTCAGGATCAGTGGGACCCAGGGATCCTCCTTGTGGGAGGAGATCAACTCAAAAGGCACCCAGTTAACCAGGGAAAAGGAATTTGGATATTCTTAGCATATTAGATATACAAAAGAATTTAGATATTTCTAAAGGGACATTTCCTTCCAACCAGAATATATATCATTTTAAGGCTCATCTGGTTTAGAAAACCAGAAACAAACATTGAGAAGTCTCCCTCTTTCTACTCATTAAATTTTGCTTCTCTTTCAAGGAGATTCCAGGCAGATCTGTTGAGCTCCCTGGTCCTTCCCCACAGGGGTGGTGGATGCTGAGCGAGCCCATGGCAGTCTCCTGGTCCTTAATTCCCCTACCTCATTCCTACCTTGGTCTTATCACCCCATGTAGTCCATGCATGCTAAATGCTACAATATACAACCTCCCAGATGCAGTGGCCTAATACAATCAAATGTTATTTCTCAGACCAGTGCAGGTTGGTGGCAATGGGAATGGAGACTTGGGGATACATGGGCAGAGGGAGGGAACTGCTCCACACAGTCTGCTACCATCTATGGCTTCCCCTCTTCTAGAGCAATGGAATCCTTCACTGGGTCTTACCTACATATATCTAGAAATTCTACATAGCAATGAGAATCAGAATTCTAATCTTATTTTCTGGGGAAAGCTCACTGCACGACACACACATGAACTCCTGGGATGATGCCTCCTTTATCACAACCAGTGATTTGTGACATGGACTGTCAGATTCTACTAGTGAATTCATATTTTGATCTGGCCAAAAAGCTTTTACTAAACAAACTCTACTTTCCCATGGAAAAAATGATTGTACTTTCTCTCTTGAAAACACATTTTGTTAAACTTCCTTTTTATAGAAAGACTAAAAGCTCTACTGTATCCAAAAATGGCTCAGCAGAGGGGGGTGAGATTCAAAGGATGTCTTGCTCTCAAATTGACAGAGGCTCATTACTCTCAATTGCTTCAAGCACCACCAAGATTAGAATTCTTCAGCAGCCTGTGTTGATTCAGAAAAATGTCACCTCTGAAGTTACAAGACACCCTGCTGCCTCTGAATCTGTAGGGTCCCTAGGAGCCTCTAATCAGCTGAACATCAGCTGCCTGACCTACTTGAAATTTGGACCAATGAAAATTGTGTATAGTCTTGTAGAAATCGGTGTTGGATTATAGGATTAACAGGCACTGCTGGGGGTGGGGCGGCCTTTTACTGTAGCTGACACAGGGCCAGTGACTCAGACTTTTGTCTAAGAACAATGCTGCCAAGGCACCACAGGGTCTAAGAGGTGTTTTGATGCTTAAAGACCCAAATGAGGCTGGTTGCAGAGAAAAAGCAAGGAAAAAAAAGAGAGGGAGAGAACAGGAGAGGAGGTCACAGAGGAAGGTTGGGTTGAAAGCAAGATCAGAGATGAGAAGAGGGCTGGACAGAGGCAAAGGCTGCATTTCTCTGCAACATTGTTCTGTGGGCCTGGAAACAAATTGCTTTTCTCGCCTGAGATCATTCCTTCATTGGTAAGACTGAGAATATCGGAATGGTCAGGATCACAATAGTATGGTTCAGCCCGATGGCTCTAAATTCTCCTTCAGCCCCAAATCATCCTGGCTTTCATCTCCCTCCTAAAACAATCCCCGTGGTTTCTAATGACAGGTGCTTACAACTTTCTATACTTTTTTTTTTTTTTTTGAGACAGAGTTTCGCTCCTGTTGGCCAGGCTGGAATGCAGTGGCATGATCTCGGCTAACTGCAACATCTGCCTCCTGGGTTCAAGCTATTCTCCTGCCTTAGCCTCCCTAGTATGTGGGATTATAGGCATCCACCATGACGCCCAGCTAATTTTTTGTATTTTTAGTAGAGATGGGGTTTCACCATGTTGGCCAGGCTGGTCTCAAACTCCTGACCTCAGGTAATCTGCCGGCCTCAGCCTCCCAAAGTGCTAGGATTACAGGCGTGAGCCACTGCGCCCGGCCTGCTTTCTATACTTTCTAAAATGTAAGCAGCAGCTAATATATTTCTTTCTTTCTTTCCTTCCTTCCTTCCTTCCTTCCTTCCTTCCTTCCTTCCTTCCTCCTCCTCCCTCCCTCCCTCTCTCTCTTTCTTCCTCCCTCCCTCCCTCCTTCCCTTCCTCCCTTCCTTCCTTCCTTCCTCCCTCCCTCCCTCTCTCTCTCTTTCTTCCTCCCTCCCTCCCTCCCTCCCTCACTTCCTTCCTTCCTTCCTCTCTCTCTCTTTCTTTCTTTTTTTTTGACAGGGTCTCACTCTGTCACCCAGGGTAGAGTGCAGTGGCATGATCTCAGCTCACTGCAGCCTCTGCTTCCCAGGCTCAGGTGATCCTGAGCCTCAGGCTCCCAAAGCGCTGGGATTACAGGCATGAGCCAACATGCTTGGCTAACAGCTAATATATTTCTGAAAGCTCTGTTTAGTCTGCCTTTTTGTTCAACTAGAGGGATTGACATATTTGGATGTGTGGTTGTGGTCAGGGGTCTCCAGAGAAACAGAACCAACAGGATGAAGATATATATAACATATATATATATATATATATATAAACATTATATATATATATATATATGTTATATATATAGAATTATATATATATTAAATGTTGGCATATAAGACATATATAACTCATAAATATATAAATACTAATATGCTAATATATTACTAATACTAGTATGCATACCAATATTTATAGTATACATATACTATACTGTTATATATGTTTAATAGTATATATACTGATATATATTAATATTAGTATAAGTATGTTATACTAATATTAATATATATACACACACATATGTGTACTAATATTTGTGTGTATATATATGCATATATAGAGAGAGAGAGGGGGACAGAGAGGGAGATTATAAAGAATTGGCTCACAAAATTCTGGAGACTGAAAACTCCCCAAATCCACAATCTGCACAATGAAGACCCAGGAGAGCCAATGATATAGTTACATTCCGGGTCCGAGTCCAAAGGCAGGAGAAGAACAATGTCCCATCTGGAAGACAGTCAGGCCAAAAAGTCTGAATCGTCTCTTGCTCAGCCTTTGTGTTCTAATCAGGCCTCCAAAAGACTGGGTGATGCCCACCCACCTGCACGGGGGAGGGCCATCTGCTTGATTCAGTCTACTGAATCAAATGTTCATCTCATCCAGAACCCCCTCCTATGAACAACATCTAACCACACCCAGCAATGGTTAACCAAGTATCTAGGCCCCCTGTGGCACAGTCCAGCGGATACTTAAGAATAACCATCACAGTAGTCATGAAAAACTGCGTGGTGGTGCTCAGGTAGCCTAGAGCAGTGCTTCGCAGAGTGTGTGGTTCAGGAACCAGCAGTGCCAGCATCACCTGGAACTTGTTAGAAATACAGATTCTTGGCCGGGCGCAGTAGCTCATGCCTATGATCCCAACACTTTAGGAGGCCGAGGCGGGTGGATCATGAGGTCAGGAGATCTAGACCATCCTGGCTAACATGGTGAAACCCTGTCTCCACTAAACATACAAAAATTTAGCTGGGTGTGGTGGCACACATCTATAGTCCCAGCTACTCGGGAGGCTGAGGGTGGAGAATCACTTGAACCTGGGAGGCAGAGGTTGCAGTGAGCTGAGATCTCACCGCTGCACTCCAGCCCGGGTGACAGAGCAAGACTCCATCTCAAAAAGAAAAAAAAGAAATACAGATTCTCGGACTCCAACCCAAACCCGTTGCATCAGATCCTCTGGAGACAGCCCAGAAATCTGCATTTTAATCATTCCCCAGGTGACTGTGATGCTCATTCATGTTTGACAACCATTGGCCTAGGGACTACAAGGCTGCATTGCTTTTAGTGGGGCTCCTTGACTCTTGGAGCATTATGTAATATTACAAGCTCATATTTGTATAGTTCTGTGCAATGCATTAAGGGCTTACATAAATTTGATCCTCATAATGGCTTTGTAAAATAGGTAAAGATGATCTTATTTGCAAATGGAGAAGTTGAGACTCAGAAAGATTAAAATGACCTAGTCATTCCTCCCATCATAACACATCACAGTACAGCCACCTCCTTTCCTCTTCCTTCCCTCCCTCCCTCCCTCCCTCCCTCCTTTCTTCCTTCCCTCCCTCCCTCCCCACTTCCTTCCTTCCTTCCTCTTTCCTTCCTTCCTTTCTTCCTTCTTTCCTCCTTCCTCCCTCCCTACACTCCCCTCCCTCTCAGTCCCTTTTCTCTCACCTCTCTCTCCCTTCCTCTGTCCCTCCTTCTTTCCAGTCATTCATTCCCTTGGTAGACATAGTAATGTGAAGCCCAAATTCCCCTTCAGGAATTGAAGGTCTATTCTCCCAGTGGCCGGAAGACCACCCTCAGCTATCAGCCCTCTTTGGGGGCTGCCTTGTCTAAAGACAGTCCCCTTGCCCAATGGCAGCCCCCTTGCAGGGAGTGACGGATGTGGGGGTGTAAGAGCCTGGCCGGCACCTCCTCCCCATATAGCACACGTCTGAAGGGCTGTGCTGCTCAGAGCTCCATGTGACCAGCTGAAGCCTTGGCACGGCAGCCCACCTCCTCCCTCTTTGCAATTTGGCTTCCAGCCCCTCCAGAAGCTCCACTGGTGTCAATCTTATGCCCCTAACAAGCATCCTGCATGCTGACCACCCTCTCAGTGTCAGCCTCCCAGGGCCCCCAACTGTGGCAGTCACCAAACTGACACTGGTTGTTATTTGCAATGAAAGAAACCTGTGCTGTTGCTGCCAACCTGCTTACATCTGACGTGACACTTAGTTGAGTACCTTCACTTACATACAAACACACAGACACGTGCGCGTGTGCGTGCACGCGCACACACACACCAATTCTCTAGAAGTTTTGATGCTGCTTGGTAGATACCAAGGCAAGATAGACTGAGCAATGCCTCTGAAAACAAAAATCAATTATGTAAAGCCCCTCTTATGAGAGAAATGTTTTGTGTATATACATCTGTACATACATAGATGTATATATGTATGTATATATATTTAACCTGTTTTCAGGTTGCCGCTTGCAAATCTAGAACTCCTCTAGCCATCCAAGGCTTTGGTTTTCCCTTGAAAATCTTCCTTTGACCTTTGAAATGCTTGGTTTCTGCAGTGCCTTTTGAGAGCTTGCATCATCTCAGCATTTCTCACAAAAGACCTCAGATCTGACCCAGCGCACACCTTTCAAGCTAACTATCCTTCAGCTATCCATGTGGAAGCTGAGGTGGTTCCTCCACTCCATCCTATTGGCTTTCTGCAGAGCATAGATCATCCTAATAGAGCTACACAGAGGCTGCTGCCTACCGCATAGGGAAACCAATTGTGTCTTCTTGTTCAATGACAAACATTCATATCTTTTTTTTTCTTGACAGGAAGGTATCCCCAGGCATGCTTTAAGGCATGACACCCTTGGCACCAAATCTAGCAGATACTTATTTTGCGTTTGTTTCAAGAAAGAGATACCTAAATGAGCTATTGTCTCTGCGAAACAAGTACTAATTAGCATGGCTTTAGTGTGGAACTTCGTTTTCCAAAAAATCATATTTTCCTGATAGAGGAGCAGGCGCGCTAGAGTCAAGGGAAAACAATGAACAGCAAGTTAATTGTGAAGCCCAAAGCTATGGGATCAGAGCAACAGGAAATGAGTCCTGCTGTCCTAAGTCTGCAAAGCGATTTCACACTGCAAGAAGGGAGACCTGTTGCCTGTGGCAGCCTCGACTGGCATTGACCTTGTACATGGGTCAGCCAAAGAAGGATGACATATAACCTAACTCATTCTGCCAGAGAGAAACAGAGGCTTTATCCTTGGGGTTGATCCCTTGAATTAAGATTATGTCACCCAGGATCAGAGAGGCCAAGTGCAACACTCAAGGTCACACAGAGCTTTTTGGCTTACAGTGTGGTGGATTAAATGTTTAAAATTCATTTTTAAATTTTTTAAATTGTGGTTAAATATACATAACTTAGACTATACCATCTTCACCATTTTTAAATATATAGTTTAGTGGCATTAGGATCATTCACATTGTACAACAATGGCCACAATCCATCTCCAGAATTTTTCATCTTTCCAAATTGAAACTCAGTGTCCATTAACTCTAGCCCCATTATCCTTGAGGCCAATCCCTTAAAATAAGATGATGTCACCCAGGATCAGAGAGGCCAAGTGCCCCAGTCGACATCAGACAGAGCTTTTGTACCCAGGCTTTTGTTTTCATTGTCTGCCACCCCCCTACACCCACACACACAACTATTTTGAACCAATTAACTTCTTATTCTCCCCTTCCCTGCAGCCACTGGCAACCTCCATTCTACTTTCCATCTCTATGAGTTTGATTATTTCTGGTACCTCATATAAGTGGAATCATACAGTATTTGCCTTTTTGTGAGTGGCTTACTTCACTTAGTATAATGACCTCAGGCTCATCCATGTCGTAGCATGTGCCAAAATGTCCTTTATTTTTTGAGGCCAAATAATATGTCTCATATATATATATATATATATATATATATATATATATATACACATATACTATATGTATAATATATATATAAAATTATACGTATACATATAGATGAAGTTCTGTTTATCCATATGAATGAACAAAATATGGTATATATATACACACACATATACACATATATACACATATGTGTGTGTATATATAAAAACCACATTTTGTTTGTTTATCCATTCATTAATCAAGGTATTCTTGAGTTGCTTCTGCCTTTTGGATATTGCGAATAATACTGCTATGGTAACTCAACTGGGACTATGGGCCAACATGGGTGTACAAATATCTCTGTAAATTTAAAGATACTTTTTTTTTTTTGAGACAGAGTCTTATTGTATTGTCCAGGCTGGAGTGCAGTGGTGCAATCTCAGCTCACTGCAACCTCTGACTCCCAGATTCAAGCCATTCTCCTGCCTCAGCCTCCAGAGTAGCTGGGATTACAGGAGTGCGTCACCATGCCTGGCTAATTTTTGTATTTTTAGTAGAGATGGGATTTTACCATGTTGGATAGGCTGGTCTCGAACTTCTGACCTCAATCCACCCACCTCTGCCTCCCAAAGTGCCTGGATTACAGGCATGAGCCACCACACTCTGCCTTAACGATAATTTCTAAGTTTAAATTGATTTTTAGAAAATATAAAATTGCATTTTCTGCTGGTGGAGCCTAATTGATATTTGAGCTATGCTGTCACCATTTTATGGTCTGTTTCTATTCTATTTACCCTGCTTGAGTGACTTTACAAACACAGGCTGTGGCTCTTCCTTTAGTCTAACCAAAGACATAAAGACAAAGTGGACACAATTGGCCCAAGAGTGGCTCAGCCCTTGCAGAATGTCCCTCCCGAGGACAGGGTGTGATTTGGTTCCCTGCTGTACCAGTGCCTAAGATAGTCCCTGGCCAAGGAGACTCTCTGTACACTCTTTTTTTGGTGGATAAATGAAAAAAAAAAGGGGAATTTTAAAAAATCAATTGATTGTATTGATCTATTCATTTTTAAACAAATTTATCTTTAACCAAACTTTAATGTGTATCTAGCTGTAGAACATATTTTCTGTAATAACCATCGTGGGATGGGAGCCGTGAGATTGTTAATAAATAGACAACAGCAAGCCTGGAAAACAGAGTGAAGTCTCCTTTGTGCCTTTAGCGCTATAAGGAACCTTAAAAAAAATCTTTGATACCTTGCTTCAAAAAAAATTATAAATGCTCATCTCTTAACTGCAACTCAGGTTGACAACTCCCCAAAAAATTCCAAGAAGATGCCTGTGCATCAGGTGACGAGCGTCATGATTCTACTGTGTAACACGAAACCACGAATCGCGCAGCATACAGGAGTGGGTGGTTTCTTAGCCAGCAGCCTCGGGGTTGGACACGCAGCAGTCAGGGGTTCCTTAGCCCGGGAGCCTCCAGGTTGGCTGGGGCGTGGCTGATCTGGGCTGGGTTTGGCTGGGCCATCTGCTTCTGAGCATCAGCGGGGCGTGGCTTCTCTAGGGGATCTGAGCTCAGGGTTACTCTGAGACCCTGATAAAGGAGCCAGTTCTGTCTTGGGGAAGCTCTCGGAGTGGCCAGGCACAGGCACATAGAGTGAGAACGCGAGTGGAAGCAGCAAAGCCTGTAAAGGCGCACCTTCATTTCCGCTTTCATTTATTGGCCAACGCTAGTCCTATGGCCAAAGTTAAAGGAAGGGGAATAAGTGGGAAATATGTTCTACCTTTTGTGGGAAAAACTGTAAAGTCACGGGGAAACACTATAATACAGAGAGGGCTGAAGAATTGGACAAATAATGGCAGCTTCCACTTCCAGCTATTGAAAAATAGCAAAGGACAGCTGTCCCTCCAGAAGATACAGTGGCTTGCTGAGATCCACTCAGCTGAGCATCACCACCATGAAGCCCAGGGAAGACTCTGAGGGGATCCTTTGACAGAATCTGGTTGTCATGGACTGAATGTTTGTGTCCCCCCACAATTTCTATGTTGAAATCCTAAAACTCAACATGATGGTATGGAGCGGTGGGGTTTTTGGGAGGTGGTTAGTTCAGAAGAGTGGGTCCCTCACGAATGGGATCCGTGCCCTCATAAGAAGAGAACAGAGAGTTTCTTCACCCCTTGTGCCATGTGAGGACACAGCCTGGAGGCTCCATCTATGAACCCGGAAGCGAATTCTCACCAGACACTGAACCAGTCCACATCTCCATCTTGCACTTCCCACCTCCAGAACTGTGAGAATAAATGTTTGTTGTTTAAGCCACAAATACACCCAGCCTATGATATTTTTGGTATCATAGCCTGAACTAAAACACTAGTGGTAAAATATAAAGGTAAGATTTACAGTAGTACTTACAGTGCTCCTTAAGAGTTCGCCTTTGCATTATTGCCACACCAGGCCTCACGCAGCAGCTGACAGGTTGAGGCTCCTAACGTCACCTACGCAGGGAGCAACTGTCACTTTGCCTTAGCCTTGCCATAGAATCCAATCCTTAGAACCTCATTAGATAGCACAGATGGTTTTCTGACTATTAATGACAGTAAACCTTGCTCTTCCCTGTAAGAAAAAAGAATGTCTGCCTTCACCCTGAGCATGGGATCCCCCATGCAAGGATAATCACTGTCAGAAGCTATTTTGATTTCATTGCTCATCTGGCAGCTGGAAGTGAGCACATGTGATTAGCTCAAAAGCAAACAGCAAGACTTCTCCGGCTGCTGGCCCTGGAAACCAGGTATAGGGCCAGGGAATTACAATAACATTCCTTTATGCTCATGCAACTGTGGCAGGACAGGTTTCATCGAAAACGAACATGCTGGCACAGTCTCTAAGGCTGCTTTCTGGGCAGATGCTCTAAGTGGCCTATAGCAGGGGTCCTCAACCCCGAGGCCATGAACCGGTAGGGGACCTGAGCTCTGCCTCCTTTCAGCTCAGCAGTGACATTAGATTCTCATAGGAGCTCAAACCCTATTGTGAACTCCCCCGTCTATGTAAAATCCCCCTCCCCCGTCTATGTAAAATTTGTCTTCCAAGAAACTGGTCCTAGGTGCTAAAAAGGTTGGGGACTACTGGTTATATCAGGCGGGCCAAGAGTGGGCCCTGAGTGACCCAGGTCTACCCACTGTCCAGTTCCTGTAACAGCAGGAAGTGTTAGGGACAGCGGAGAGAGGGAAAGCAGGGAACCCCTAGCATCACTGGTCCATTTCTGAGTGACTCAGACTTGAGTACATTTCCCTGAAGGTCCTCCTTGGAGTTCGTCCTCCTCCATAAAGGACTCAATGACTTCGATCAATCAGAAGGTGACTTGGGAAGCTGGGCCTGGAAAGCAGAGTTTATGTAAAAAAAAAAAAAAAAAGTGATGGAGGTTGGTAGTGATATTGTGAAAACAGACAACAGAAATAAGGACACAGACCCATTGGTCTAGAAATGGCTAGAAAGAAAAAATCTTATTATTGTCAACTTTGCTGATCCACTCTGGTGGACTATAAACTTTTCCATTCCATGAAATGCATTATTGAAGACTGGCAGATGTTGACTAATCTGTCGCAAGCAATCTTAAAATACAGAAATACAGGAATGTAGACTCAGCCTTTCTGTGTTTGTGCAGTCATGGGCCACATAACAACGTTTCAGTCAACAACAGACCCCATATGCAACAGTGGTCTCAAGATTATAATGGAGCTGAAAAATTTCTATCACCTAGTGGTGTCCAGCTGCTGGAACATGGTAGCACAAGGCACTACTCATGTAATTGTGGTGGTGATGGTGTAAACGCACCTACTGCCCTGCCAGTTGTATAAAAGTCTAACACACACAATTATGTATGGTACATAATACTTGATAATGATAATAAACAACTATGTTACTGGTTTATGTATTTACCATACTATACTTTTCTCATTATTTGAGAGTGTACTCCTTCTACTTAATCCAAAACAAGTTATGTGTAAAACAGCCTCAGGCAGGTCCTTCAGGAGGATTCCAGAAGAAGGCATTGCTATCATAGGAGATGACAGATCCATGCGTGTTTTGCCCCTCAAGACCTTCCAGTGGGACAAGATGTGGAGGTGGAAGACAGTGATATTGATGACCCTGACCCTGTGTAGGCCTAGGCTAATGTGTGTGTTTGTGTCTTAGTTTTTGACAAAAAAGCTTAAAACATTAAAAAAATTAGAAATAGAAAAAAGCTGATAGACTAAGACATAAAGAATATATTTATATAGCTGTACAATGTGTTTGTGTTTTAAGATAAGTGTTATTACAAAGGAGTCAAGATGTTAAATTAAAACGTTTACAAAGTAAAAATTTACAGTAAGCTAAAGTTAATTCATTATTGAAGAAAAACGTATTTTAAAATAAATTTTTAATAATTTTTATAAGCCAAGTGGACAGTGTTTATAAAGTCTATCGTCATCTACAGTGATGTCCTAGGTCTTCACATTCACTCACTGACTCACCCAAAGCAACTTCCAGTCCTGCAAGCTCCATTCATGGTAAGTGCCCTATACAGGTGGCAGGAGGTTATACATCTGCATTTGTGTGAGTACACTGTATGATGTTTGCACAATGATGAAATCACTTAAGGACACATTTTTCAGAGTGTATCCCTGTCGCTAAGCAACACATGACTGTATTTAAATGTTCCTGAAGATACTGGTCTTCTTCTCTTTAATTGCAATTGTCTTCTTTCCTCTCAATCAACTCTAGGTTTTCTACCTTCCCCGACAAGATAAACTGTAAGCTCCTTGAAGACAGGTATCTTCTTTGTCACATCTTCTCACTGGGGCACCTCAGGCTCCTGACATGAGTCTGGCACAGAAGAAGGGTTCAGTCAACATCTTGAAATGAATGAGGTATAGGAATAGCCCAGGAGTCACCACCATTGGCCTCCACTGAGAGAGAGACGTAAACAGGGATTGGTCCCCAATGAGAGAGAGACTTAAACAGGGATTGGTCCCCACTGAGAAAGAGACTTAAACATCCTGCTAGCATCTTTCAAGTTTAGGGTGGGAAGTGGCAGTAACAACAGGTTCCCTCGATGCAGGTGTTCTTCATTTAGTGAGGAGGCACTTGCATGACTCATGCTATGTACTGAATTGAATATCCCCTGCTCCCAAACCCATACATTGAAGCCCTAACTCCTAATGTGACTGTGTTTGGCAATAGGACCTACAGGAGATAATTAAGGTTAAATAAACTCGTAAGGATCGGGCTCTAATAAGACAGGATTTTTGTCACTTTAAGAGGGGACACTGGCCGGGCATGGTGTCTCACGCCTATAATCCCAGCACTTTGAGAGGCTGAGGTGGGTGAATCACGAGGTCAGGAGATCAAGACCATCCTGGCTAACATCGTGAAACCCCGTCTCTACTAAAATTACAAAAAAAAATTAGCTGGGCCTTGTGGCGGGCACCTTTATTCCCAGCTACTTGGGAGGCTGAGGCGGGAGAATGGCGTGAACCCGGGAGGCGGAGCTTACAGTGAGTGGAGATTGCACCACTGCACTCCAGCCCAGGCGACAGAGCAAAACTCTGTCTCAAAAAAAAAAAAAGAGACACCAGGTGAGGAAAAGCAAGCAAAAAGGTGGCTGTCTGCAAGCTGGGAAGAGGGCCCTCATCCAAAACCAAATCAGTTGGCACCTTGATCTTGGACTTCCCAGCCTTCAGAACTATAAGAAAGTTAATTTCTGTTGTTTCAGCCACCCAGCCTATGGTATCTGATAGTTGATAGTTCAAACAGACTCATGCTCATCTTGGTTATTCACAATTTCCCATATTCAGGGTCCTGCTGATTGTATCCTCCCGGTGCCATTTACTGTGTTCCTCTTTCTCCTATATTTCCAGGAACTTGGTTGTTAGAGCTCTAGGCTTGGTTAGATTCTGGCTGATTTCTTCTGGCAAGTATTCTCACAGGTGGTGCTGGGCATTTCACACTGCATCTCATGAAGAGACACGTGATGTCTGGTCACCCCTTGCTTGGTGACATTAGTGTGGCCCAATGGGCTCAGATGCCTGCTCCACCTAACAAGATTCCCATTCATCCCTTGTCTGAGTATTCTAGCATCTGTTGTTGATTATTGTCTGGATCCATGATCTCATGAAGAATAATACCTTCTTCTAAACAGGGCTCATCCTTGGCCATGATCCCAAGTTTGTGGCCACCTGTGGGTGGGTTGGAGAGGCAGGCAGCTATAGGACAAAACAAGAGAGGAGAACTCAACAGCAGGGGCCTTCATGATTGACGCTATTCCTTTCTAATTGTCAGTCACCCCATGTTGCATGGAGGACCTAGAGGCTGGTGACTTTTGTAGGCACTGCCATTGTCAATGCATGGGGATACCTCAGTGTCCCCCTTAAGCTCATCTTCAGAGTAATTTTACCTGATCACCAACTCCCTCTCCACACCCCCATGCAGGCATTCTCAGTAGAAAGGCAGTTCTGGACACAGCACCTTGTCATAAAATCCAGATTTTATTGTTGTCCTTGCCATAGCAGGTGGTCCCAAATGAAAATTGTGAACTTATCTCTTATTGCTTTTCTCATCTGTCTTATCAGTATGGAATGTGTGTTAGTTAGGTTGGATTAGATGATGTATTCGTCCATTTGCATTGCTAATAGGACACCTGAGGCTAGGTAATTTATAATGAAAAGAGGTTTAATTGGTTCACAGTTCTGCAGGCTGTACAAGCATGGTACTGGCATCTGTTTCCGGTCAGGGCCTCAGTAAGTCTTCAATCGTGGCAGAAGGCAAAGGGGGTACCAGTGTGTCACATGGCAAGAGCAGGAGCAAGAGAGAGAAGTGGAAATGCCACACACTTTTAAACAACCAGATCTCAAGTGGACTCATAGAGCAGGAACTCACTCATTACCTCAAGGATGACACCATGCCATTCATGAGCAATCAGGCCCCATGACTCAAACACCTCCCAACAGGCCCTTCCTCCAACATTGGGGATCACATTGCAACATGAGATTTGGAGGGGACAAATATCCAAACCATATTAGGTGATAATCTATCTGGTAAAAATTAAGCCCCTAAATCCGAAAGGCTTAACACAACCTAAGTTTGCTTCTATACTTGCAGTACATCTGACATGGGTTGATGGGGAGTGTTGATCCATGCAGTCACTCAGGGACCCTGCCACATCTGCCTTCAGGAAACTCTTCATGGAACAGGGAGCCTGGATTTCCCTGAACTTACACAAAGAGCTCACAGGACTCCTGTATTAGGTGGTTCTTGCATTGCTGTAAGTCCCTGAGACCAGGTTGTTTATAAAGAAAAGAGGCTTAATTAGCTCATGGTTCTGCAGGCTGTACAGGAAGCATGATGCTGGCGTCTTCTCTGCTTCTGGGGAGGCCTCAGGAAACATACAGCCATGGTGGAAGGCAAAGGGGGTGCAGGTATGTCACATGATGAAAGCAGGAGCAAGAGAAAGAGAGTGTAGGGGAGGTGATACACACTTTAAAACGAACAGATATCATGAGAATTCACTATAACTAAGACAGCACCAAGCCATGAGGGATCCACCCCCATGATCCAAACACCTCCCACCAGGCCCCCCCCCCAGCACTGGGGATTAAAATTCAGTATGAGATTTGCGCAGGGACAAATATCCAAACTATTTCAACTCCTTTGGGCCTGCTTACGAATGAAAACCATTTCTGAAGTCAGCCTGATAACTGCTGTTGCTGTAACCTTGGGATGACCTGTAAGCCCCCTGCCTGTGTCCATTGAAACAACAGCAAGCATTGAAACACACTCTGAATGGGCAACTCGGCTGGGTCGGCTCTTCACAGGGGCTTGGCCCAGTGTCTGGCAGACAGGAGGCACTCAATAAATAGCAGTTGTTTTTATTTTATAAATGAGACACCCGAGGCTCATAGGGTCAGGTAACTAACCTCAAGTTACCCATCAGTGAGTGGCAAAACTGGGAAAAACCCCAGCTCAGCTTGATCTGGAAAGCTTGGCCTCATTTCACCCGGCACAGTGCCTCTGCAGAGACAGAGGGCTCCTTTGTGGAGCCCTCAAGTGCTAGATGAACCCACAGAATTACTCATCAGCTGCAGGTAAGTGGGAGCCATCAATAGCTGGATGAGGGGTAACAAAAAAGTGACAAGAAACCCCATCTGGTAGCACAGCACAGGGTAGATTTCAGTGAACAGAAGCTAGAGGCTGGGAGACCCACTAAGACTCCATTTAAATAGGAAGCTGGACTCAGGTTGGGGTGTTAGCCAGGGAAATGCCAGATGACTTCTGAAGAGCTTGCAAAGGAAGCAGGAGTAGAATGTGGTGACTGGCCAGGGAATAAGGAAGAGACTGTAAGATGATGTAGAGCTTCTGTGGGGTCACGGGAAGATCATCCCAATATTGGCGAAGGGCACACTTGCTCCCAGGGTCTGAGAATCAGGAGACTGGGGAGTGACTTCTCAGCTAAGCTACTAGTTAGTTGGGTCACCTGGACTTGAAGAAGTCTGGGCAGATCCCATTCATAAGTGTGACTCAATAAGAAAAATGGCTAGGTTAATGGGACAACAAGGCGGGGCTGTGAGCAGAAAGGTAGGTGTGTGTGTGAGTGTGTGTGTGTATGCGTGAGAAGGGCTATGTGAGTAGAGGTGGTGTGTCTGTGTAAGTGTGTAAAAATGTGTTTATGAGTTAGGGTGTATGTGTTGAGTAGAGATGTGTGTATATGTGTATGTATATTTGTGTGTTGGGTAGGGGTGTGAGTGTATGGATGTGTGTGTGCGTGTTGGATAGGGGTGTGTGTGGTAGGTGTCTGAGTGTATGGATATGTGTGTGTGTTGGGTAGGGGTGTGAATGTACGTGTGTTGGGTAGCAGTGTGAGTGTGTGTGTTGGGTAGGGGTGTGTGTATGGATGTATGTTTGTGTTGGGTAGGGTTGTGGGGGTGTGTGTATGTTGGGTAGGAGTGTGTGTGTATAGATATGTGTGTGTGTTGGGTAGCAGTGTGTGTGTGTGTGTGTGTGTGTGTGTTGGGTAGGGCTGGGTTTATGTGGATAATTGTGTATGTTGGGTAGGTGTGTGAGTGTATGAATGTGTGCATGCTGGGTAGGGGTGTGAGTGTATGGATGTGTATGTGTTGAGTAGGGCTCTCTGTAGTTTTATGTGCGTTGGGTAGGTGTATGTGTGGATGTGTGTGTGTTAGGTAGGGCTATGTGTTGATGTGAGTGTGTGTTGGGTAGGTGTGTGAGTGTGTGGATGTTTGTGTGGTAGGTAGGGCTGTGCTTATGTGGATGTGTGTTGGGTAGGGGTGTGTGTGTGTGGATGTTTGTGTGTTGCATAGGGGTATGAATGTGTGGATGTTTGTGTGTTGGGTACGGCTGTGTTTATGTGGCTGTGTTGGGTAGGAGTGTGTGTTTATGGATGTGTGTGGTGGGTAGGGCTGTGTTTATGTGGGTGTGTGTTGGGTAGGGACGTGTGTGTATGGGTGTTTGTGTGTCGGGTAGGGGTGTGTGTGTATGGATGTGTGTTGGGTATGGGTGTATGTGTGTGGATGTTTGTGTGTTGGGTAGGGCTGTGCTTCTGTGGATGTGTGTTGGGTAGGGGTGGGTGTGTGGATGGATGTGTGTTGGGTAGGGGTGTGTGTGTATGGATATTTGTGTGTTGGGTAGGGGTGTGAGTGTGTGGATGTTTGTGTGTTGGGTAGGGATGTGTGTGTATGGATGTATGTGTGTTGGGTAGAGGTGTATGTGTGTGGACGTTTGTGTGTTGGGTAGGGCTGTGCTTCTGTGGATGTGTGTTGGGTAGGGGTGTGTGTATGGATGTATGTGTGTTGGGTGGGGGGTGTGTGTGTGGATGTTTGTGTGTTGGGCAGGGGTGTGAGTGTGTGGATGTTTGTGTGTTGGGTGGAGGGTGTGTGTGTGGATGTTTGTGTGTTGGCTAGGGGTGTGAGTGTGTGGATGCTTGTGTGTCGGGTAGGGGTGTGTGTGTATGGATGTATGTGTGTTGGGTAGGGGTGTGTGTTTACAGATGTTTGTGTGTTGGGTAGGGGTGTGTGTAGATGTTCGTGTTTATGTGGATGTATGTGTGTTGGGTAGGGGTGTGTGTTTACAGATGTTTGTGTGTTGGGTAGGGGTGGGAGTGTGTGGATGTTCATGTGTTGGATAGGGCTGTGTTTATGTGGATGTCTGTTGGGTAGGGGTGTGTGTGTATGGATGTGTGTGTGTAGTGGGTAGGGGTTTGTGTGTGTATGTGTGGTGGGTAGGAGTGTGAGTGTTTGTGACATATGTGTGAGTGTGTGTGCTGAGTGCAGCATCTGAACAGAACACTTACAAGGAGCATGTGCATGATTACATCTGCAAGTGAATATTCAGAATGAAACCTCCCTTTCTAGTCTTTGGTAGCTGAACTTCCCAAAAAAGGTATCCTGTAATTGAGCCCTTCAACTCTGAATATCCAGCTTTCTAATCAGCAAGAAAAATAAAATCCTGTCATCTGCCTGCGGTCATAGGGATTTACTTTGCAAGTAGGCACACACTCCTTTCCCAAGTCAACTAAAGATTTGAGGTGGCAAGGATAATAGGGTTGGGTTTCTCTACCTTGACTCTCTGGGATCCCATTGGGCATGTAATGAGGTGGGAAAAGGTATGAAACCCACTTCAGGAGACCAGAAACTGGCAGTCACACTACAGATGGAATCCTCAGGGCACACAGGGGAAGCTTTGGAAGTTATTTTGACAGGCTTGACAAATGCAAATTATATTAAGAGCTTAGCTATATGATAGGTTGGTCAGGGAGGGAGAATTTTTTGTTTTTTCAAGTACAAGGAACTCTAAACTCAGAGGAACAAATGTGTAACTAAGAGTTACACTTAACCCATTTAGCAGTCATTTCCTGAGCACTTGTAAAGTGATTTGCTTTTAGGTTAGAAAGATGCTGTGTATTGACCTCAGGAAGAAAATCGGACTCAGGCTAGGTTCTAAATTTATTCAGATAACTAAGAGATCCAGGGGCATCTTAAAACATCACGGTTGGCATGCTAATTACTCAAACAACTTTCTAATCGTCCTATTGTTTTTGGGCAGCCTTTCTAGCTTTTAACATTTCTTATCCAGCTGTATTATATTTAAAATGTTTTAAAGGTATTCTGTCTTTTCTCATAGTCTAAAAAGACTTCTTTGTTATTTCAAATGGAGTTTGGCAGAAAGATTTGTTTCCCTCTAGGCTGATTTCATTTATCTAAAGTTGGCCGAGAAAATCCTCCCCTCGCTGAAAGCACGCCTTCAACGGGTTAACCCTGAGGTTGACTTTTCAGTCATAAGGTTGCAGATTCGCCTTTGATCTCACTGCAAGCAGCAATTTTACCCAGCTTGGCAAGTCACAGGCCTGGGCGTCAGGAGGGCCAGAGCTCAGCTGCAATTTCTCTGCTAAGGATCTCTAACAGACATGCCCTTGGGAGCCTTTCCTTAGCGCCAATGTTTCCGTGCTCTGTGTGGCAGGCAGCGGGCAAGGTGACAGCCCCAAGATCATTTAGTTCAGCTGTGAAACTTCCACAGTGCCCAAGTGCTATAGGTGTTAATAAGAAAGTACTTAAGCAGATAGTGAGGGTACAGAACTCCTCAGTAAGGTTTTCCTTTTAATGAAAAGCAGCCCCCAAATCATTTTATTTTCTAACAAATAGCAGCCTGTAAAATCGAGCTGCAGAGATAGACAAGCAAGCTAGAAGCTTGCATGGGTGAATGCTGGCAGTTGGGCCAATAGAAAAAGGCTACCTCTGCCTAGCCATGATCAAAATGGTGGCTCTACCTTCTCTTCTCTTTTCCAGCCATGTGTATAGTAAGGAGCAGACCAGATGGCACTGTCCAAGTGGCAATCCCACTTACATAGTAAGATTAGGGTGGGGCAACCAGCCTTCCCTCCCCAGGTAAATGTCACACCTGGTCAAACCAATCTGTGGGCCTTATGTAAATCAGACACCGCCTCCTCAAGCCTGCAGTCCACTATGGGCTGGCTTTTCCCTTTCAGACACCTCTTTCTCACAAGAGAGAGCTGCTCTCTCTCTCTCCTTTCTTCTGCCTATTAAATGTTCTGCTCCTTAACCCACCCACATGTGTTCGTATCCTTAATCTTCTTGGCGTAAGACAACAAACCCCTGGTATTTACCCCAGACAATGATGCTACTTCACAAACAGCACATAGTGGAGTTCTTATATCTTGCAATACCACCCTCTGACCCTGACACCTTTGGTTTTCTTAATGGAAAAGATCAGCTCCAGAAGTGGGGGCCCCAGGAGGTGAGACCCAGTAGCCTGATGATGATTTCTGTGCAGGGACACTAATGACTTTGTTGGATGAGCTGAAAATTTCTGAAATTTTTCAAGGGGTCCCTACTTTCTCCTTAACTCCTGATTATGGATCTATCATTCCTGAGTTCATCTAGAGTTGTAAAACTGAAAGGGCCCTAGGAGCACATCCATCTGGTCATATCACTTATTGAAGACACAAAAGCTGTGGCCACCCAGAGGCAAAGACACTGCCCCTTTCCTCTTTTCTGGCCCCTTACTGGTCTCAGGGTCTGCACCCAAACCTGGAGTTACCAACACCTTTCCACAACTTGAAACTGTCATCTCTTTGTGCTTCTGCCTCTTTGACCTGTTGGAATAAGAAAGCCTTGAGTTGTTCTACCAGCTTCTTAGAGTGTTAACTGTCTTGTCCCAAAGCTGTGTTGCTGGAGGATCAACAGCTGCTCCCTTTAGAATTCCCAGACTGGATGGGCAGACATGATTGCTGGCCACCTCCATTGCAGACAGTAAACTTTACAAGGGAGGGTCTGGGGTCTGGGTGCTCCAGCTATTGTATCCTGAGTACCAAGCACACCACTTGGCACAAGGCGGTCTTTCAATAAGTGCAGTCTTCTAGGATAATGAACAAATGAAGTCCAATCGCTCCCATTAGCATTCCTTCTCAGGAATATTTCCTAATCTTCTCAGAATGTCTCCAAGTCCAGGGAAGAAGAATGGTAGTTTTGTTGCCACCAAGTAAACCTGTCTGTCCTTTCTGCTCATTGTGCTGACCTCTGTCTCAAAAGAGAGAATATGGCACCATTGGAAGCACAGAATTCAGTGCATTGGATCCACTCACACCGAGTCCTGCCAAGGCTAATGCCTCAAGTCTTCCTATTTCCCTTTGAGCAGGTCATTGTGGCCAATCCTTCCTTGTTCTTCTGCAGCTTTTGCACCCACGTGACCCTGGCCCCAGTGAACTGGGTCTTCTGGAGCTGTCTTGTACTGACTGCCCTGCATGTGAGCAGGATCAGGCCTCCAAAACACACAGTCTTGTTCTTGCAGCTTTGATTTTTTTTTTAAGGGTTGGTGAACTTGGCTTTGCTTTTCAGTGTCATTCCCATGGAACTTCAGAGAACAGAAGCGTTTTAAAGCACACACTTCTTGGCCAGGCACGGTGGCTCATGCCTGTAATCCCAGCACTTTTGGAGGCTGAGGCAGTCGGATCACAAGGTCAGGAGATTGAGACCATCCTGGCTAACACGGTGAAACCCCGTCTCTACTAAAAATAGAAAAAAATTAGCTGGGCGTGGTGGCGGGTGCATGTAATCCCAGCTACTCAGGAGGTTGAGGCAGAAGAATGGTGTGAACCCAGGAGGTGGAGCTTGCAGTGAGCTGAGATTGCACCACTGCACTCCAGCCTGGGCGACAGAGTGAGACTCCGTCTCAAAAAAAAAAAAGCACATACTTCCTTTGGTGACATCAGCAGGTTGCCTAAGTCCATGAGGACAGCAGCCACCACTGGAGGGACATCTGCCACCACCCGGAGCCCTACTCAAGCCCAGTCGGCAATGGGAAGGAGGCAGGCAGAACCAGATGCTGGCCAGCTTAGCCATGTGGCCTTTTCCTTTTTCCTCTTTCAGAAGGAGAAAAACCAATGTCCACTTTTTTTTGCCACATACTCATGGGACAGAGGGGTTTTCCTTTGGGATGAAGTCTAAACAATGAAGGGGGCGTGGGGCCAGCTTTATCACCTGAGGAAGTAACCAGGTTCTTTTTTCTCCCCTGCCTGCAATTTAGCAGATAGGTGGGTCTCTTGGCCTGTGGCTCCCTCTTTACCCAGCAAGTCTCCCTCCCCAGAGATGAGGATCCCTGTAATTACCTGAGGTGAGGTCCCAGCACCAGCTCTTGGAAGCCTCCCTACACACCTACAGTTCTGTCTCAAGGTCACTTTGTGGATTCAGAGCCCTGAGATATATTCTGAGTATAAAATACATATTGAATTTCAAAGACTTACTAAAAAAACCCTCAATAATAATTTTTTATATTGAATATATGTTGAAATAAAAATTTGTGTTGTATCAAATTAAATGAAATATATTACTAAATTTCAAATATTTCTTTTTACTTTTTCTTCCCCCCAAGACCGAGTCTTGCTCTGTCACCCAGGCTGGAGTGCAGTGGGGCAATCTAAGCTCACTGCAATCTCCACCTCCCAGGTTCAAGTGATTCTCATGCTTCAGGCTCCTGAGTAGCTGGGACTGCAGGTGCATGCCACCACACCTGGCTAATTTTTGTGTTTTTAGTAGAGACGGGGTTTCACCATGTTTGCAAGGCTGGTCTTGAACTCCTGACCTCATGATCTGCTTACCTCGACCTCTCAAAGTGCTGGAATTACAGGCGTGAGCCACCGTGCCTGGCCTCTTTTTACTTTTATTAGTAGGAAATTTAGAATTACATCTTGGCTTGCATTATTTTCTATTGAATCAGCACTTCTCTGGAAAGAAACCTAAGATCCCCTTTCACAATTTTTCTTTTCTTTTTCTTTTTGAGACAGAGTTTCCCTCTGTTGCCCAGACTGGAGTGTGGTGGTGAAATCTTGGCTCACTGCAACCTCCACCTCCCAGGTTCAAGAGATTCTCATGTCTTAGCCTCCCGAGTAGCTGGGATTACAGGTGCATGCCACCACACCTGGCTAATTTTTGTATTTTTAGTAAAGATGGAGTTTCGCTATGTTGGCCAGGCTGGTCTCAAACTCCTGACCTCAAGTGAGCCACCCCCCTCAGCCTCCCAAAGTGCTGAGATTATAGGCATAAGCCACCACACCTGGCCCACACTTTTTCTTAATCCAATATGCTCGGGAGGACCCTAAGGAGAGTCCAGTATCTTCTTTTCTGGTCTCTCCACTCCCTACCCTCAGGCCCTCTTGGGTCTTCAGATTCAGAGACCACGCAACTACCGTAGTCAAAATATGCCTCCCACAGTGGCCCTTCACAAACGGACTCCTGAAATGGCCTGGAGAAGTTCTGCATCAGGGACCCCCTCCTCCCAAGACACAGGCCCCACAGCAAGTTTTGTTTTCCAGGAGGGCATTCCTCAGTGTACTCTATGGTGTAAACTGCAAAATGGTGTTGGCCAGCTTGTAACACGCTGGGCTGACCTAAGTCAGATTTCTTTGTTGCAGGAATGCTCAGAGCGTGTTTATATTAATAAATACTGTGACTCCCTGAGAGCAAAACACTTTGTATGACTCTAAAGTTGTTGAGGACAAGCTCCTTCTGCTTTTTTGAGCACCTGCAGTGAAGATACATTGAAAGGGACTCTATTATTTTTGCACTTCTACTAAAGGTCCTCTCCCTCCTCTGCCCTGACCTTGTCCCTCAAGGTCCTCTCCCTCGCCTGTCCCCACACCACCTCCCAGGTCCTCTCCCTCTCTAGAAGAAATGGTCCAAGTTACAAGGCAGACACTACTGAAGCTCCAGAGAAGACCCAGTAGCTTCTAGTTTCTGGCATTTTGGTCACTGGCATTTGGCAAAATGGCCCTTGATTTAACCACAAAAGAGGAATTTGCTGATAACCAGGTGAGACTATTTTTCTCTGCCTAGTTTTGACATTCTGTCCTCCAGACTACAGAAGAACTTAACTGCCCTCTGATTTATATGATCATAGAAGATCTCAAAATACACACACACACACACACACACACACATATATATATATATATTATGTGTGTACTGAGAGTAACAGAGAGAGCCTTATATCAATGCCTAATTCATTTAACTCTGGGGAACAAATATAATCAATTTCCAACAGACAGTTCTAAGATTTGTGAGGTGTTGGATGAAGGACCTTACTCAATAATCATTTATATGTTTTATATCCAAGCTTCAACCCTCCAAGAAGGTGGGGGTTCTGGAAGAAAGGCTGCCTTTGGCCAGGCTGCAGGAAGCTGCCAGGAAGCTGGGGCTGAGGCATGGTTGGAAGAGGGCCAGGAAACTCATTTGCTCCGCTCCATCTTGCTAATATTGGCTGCTGTTATGTTTCATTGTAGCCCCACATCCTGCTCATCTCTGCACCTTTGAGATGCCTCCCACATCCTTGATTCAGGTTACGCTGAGGCTTACTGCTTCTGCAACCAGCTTCTATCACCAGCTTCCCACACCTGGCCCACTTTTTGAAAACAAAACAGGTCGGGAGCAGTGGCTCACACCAGTAACCCCAGCACTTTGGGAGGCCAAGACAGGAGGATCGCTTGAGCCCAGGAGTTTGAGACCAGACTGGGCAACATAGCAAGACCCTCTCTCTACATAAAATTTTAAAAATTAACTGGGCATGGTGACATGTGCCTATAGTCCCAGCTACTTGGGAAGCCTAGGTAGGAAGATCACTTGAGTCCAGGAGATAGAGGCTGCAGTGAGCCATGACGGCACCACTGCACTCCAGCCTGGGCAACAGAGAGAGACCCTGTTTCAAAACAAAAACAAAAACACAAAGAGATTTCACCTATAGGAGGTAGGTCTTGACATCTTGGGCATCTTCTTCCTCTTTTGCTCAGCCTTTTGCTTCCATCCTCACTTAACCATCATTTATTACACAGAGCAGCCTCACTGTGTGGCAATGTCTGCTCCTACTGGGTCTGCACATGTAAAGGAAATCAGTGGGCTTGGAGTTTGAAAATAAAGAGCTTTGGCCTCATTTGGTTGAATTAATTATGCCTTTTCATTTGTTTGAATCTTCATGACAACTAAAGTCCGCCCCGACTAGTTGTGGACCATGTCTGCCAGCTGCCTACAGAATCCACCCCTTTCCTTTGGAATTCTCTCCTCCTCCTGACGCTGACAATGCCCTTGCCCTTCAAAGGACCTGCCTTCCCACTCTCCATTGGACACTGTGGAACTTCTTGGCATCCAGTCCCAAGGGCACAGCCACTGTAGGACTTCACGTCTGCCTGCCTGAGCAGGGCTGGTGTCTTATGAATGGCAGCTGAGACCCAGTTTGGGCTCACGATCTCATATCACAGGTCAGAAAACAAAAGAGCAATTGAGTTCTTATGAAAACTTGCCAGATTTCCATATAACAGTTTCCTTCTTGAAATCCCTTTTTTTTTTTTAACTTTTCATCATAGAAATGAATTCAAAGGAAAATGACTAATCACCAGCCTACTCAGAATCATTGGTCCCCAGCAAGCAAGGGTGATCCTGCATCAATCTATTAATTTTCATTTCCAGGGTTCTCAGATGTAAAACAAATGTTTGATGTAATCCGCAACACTGCTCCGTTATAATTAAACAACCTCCTGCTGCCTAAATTGGCAAAGCACTGCATGTATCAGTGATAAATGTGGTCCTTGGGAGACTGTTTTTATGTTTGTTTCACTCATGGGAAAATGGACACAACACTTCTGTAAGATTCCTCGGCTGCTGCTCTCCTCCAGGTTATAATCATAGTAACTGCTGCTTCTGGGATGCCTCACTGTAATCCTTATGTTCAATGACGGCTCAGTGGATATGTGCTTAAAGGAGAGTGAGCGATGGGGAGTCTACAATTATGAATAAAATATATTCAAGTCAATAAACCCTTCCTGGGTTCCTTTGCCTCACCATTTTATGCACAATTTATGAAGCACCCTATATGTACCAGGAGCTATCTGCAATGTTTAAGATGTGGGAGCCCCCATAATTCTAAATATGTCATGTATCATCTACTTTCCTCTTTGCAAAGTGGAGGGGTTGGATTCCTGCCAGGCCTGATAATATAGATCTGCTGTTCACACATAGCATATAGGAGGCCCTGATGACTTCCTACTCATCGCTTCCCTCATTGTCCAATTGTTGGGGCCATTGGGCTGTTATATTCAGGCCAGTCCTTGCCCTAGATCCTAGGATCCAGCCAGACTTGAGGCAAGGAGGCACATTGCTGTTAGTGTTCCATCACCCCCATGGTTAGGCCTCACTGGCTCTGCCACAGTTCAGACACCAAGGGTCCTGCCTTAGTTTTCTAAGAGATGTTCCCTACATTGCACCTGAATTCATCCAGTTCAATTTCACAGAATATACTTGACCTAGTTTAAGCAGAAAGGGATGTATCACAGGCTACTAAATGGCTTATGAAATCCTTGGAAACCTGAATAAATAGACCTTAGGGGGAGCCCCTAGAGCTACTCTCAAAGCTATCTAGCAGAACCTGGCCACATTTCCAACCAGGAAGCTGCCTGCAGAATCAGCAAACAGCCCCCACACCCGCTGGCTTCAGAACCACCCACCTCTGCTCTCCCCACACAAGTGAGCAGACATCTCAGCCCTGCCTTTCTGGCCACCTGACTGCTTCCAAATTAAATCTCTCCCATTTGCACCAGGAAGAGGACCCTAGATGATGTCTAGAACTTTAGTTTCTGATGACTCTAAGGAATGAGATTTTTTACCTGCCCAGCCTCTGCAGTCTGGGAAAAACCAGAAGTTTGTTAGAAGTGACACTGAGTGATCTGGCCCTCAGATTTGTCAGTTTCCCAAGCAGCAACTTGGCCCTTGCATACGTTGATTTTTAAATTTCTGTAGTTTGCTCAATCACCGAGGGCTCTGGGAGCCTATTTCTATTGGCTGGAAACCCACTGGGAACCAGCTACCTGCTGACAAATTCCAATCCTATTACTATTTTGTATTGAATATTTACTCTGCACAGTTCCTAATTTTCTGCAAAATGCCTTTTCTCTTTACCACCCCTTGACACAGTTACTGCTCTATAAACTGAAACACCACTTCTTATGGCCGCAGTTATTTGTGCCACGAATAAGTAACTCCCTAAGCTCAGCCCATCAGATTTTCTCTCGAATCTGTGGGCTGGAAATCAAGATGGTCGAGAACAACTCTTCTCCTAGTGGCTGAAGTGGTAAAAATAATCTCAGTGTGGGTGTGGTGGCTCACACTTGTAATCTCAGCACTTTGGGCAGCTGAGGTAGGGGGACCACTTTAGCCCAGGAGTTTGAGACCAGCCTAGGCAACACAGCAAGACCCCATCTCTACAAATAAAAAATTAGTTGGGCATAGTGGCATGTGCCTGTGGTCCCAGGTACTTGAGAGGATGAGGCAGGTGGATTGCTTGAGTCCAGGAGTTCAAGGCTACAGCGAGCTGTGATCACGCCACTGCACTCCAGTCTGGGCAACAGAGTGAGACCCTGTTTCTAAAAACAAATTAAATAAAATATGTACAGTTTTTAAAAAAGTATCTCAGGAGCTCTCAGGCATCCAGCTGTCAGGATGCCTGGTCCTGTAAGGGCCTCCAAGAGTGGCTAGAGAGTGGGGCGTGATACCTCTTGGGCCACCTTGCAAAGGGCTCATGAGTTCTGCCAATGAGGATAGAACCATCTATCATGAGAGTAAAGAATCAGTGGATGAGAAGAGGGAAGTAAAGCCATGAATTGGAGAGGGTGTCCCAAGGCCATTTCCATCTCTGGCTTCAGCTTCTCCTGCATCCTGGCCACATTCTAGTTTCAGGGCTCCATGAGGTATCTCCATGTCCTTGTTATGTTCCCATTTCTCTTATTTTGCTTTAGTTTGAGTTGGCCTCCTCTCACATGAAACAGGGAGTCCACAATACCATTGACCCTTGAACTACACAAGTTTGAATTGCATGGGTCCACTTATACATGGATTTTCTTTTACCTCTGCCACCCCTGAGATAGCAAGACCTATCCTTCCTTCTTCTTTCCCTCAGTGTACTCAACATGAGGACGATGAGGATGAAGACCTTCGTGATGATCCACTTCCATTTAAGGAATAGTAACTATATTTTCACTTTCTTATAATTTTCTTAATAACATTTTCTATTCTCCAGCTTACTTTATTATAAGAATATAGTACTTAATACATATAACATACAAAATATGGGTAATGGACTGTTTATGTTATTGGTAAGGTGTACAGAGCACCCATGACATAAGTAACTCCATCTTAGAAAAAGACTCCATCTTACATTTCAAAAGGCATCATGCCAACAGGACCAGATGTTCCCCTAATCAATAGAGACAGCACCTGACTGTATGGCCAGAGCATAGCCAGACACACTCTTTATTATCAATCAGTCCTTGCCAGAGGACTCAAGGGCTACAAAAGAGCAGGAGTCCACCAGCTGGACACCGCTGTTTTATGAAATACCATCCTATTATCACTCGTGATCAGCATCTGGCATCTGTCACTGAGGGCTCTGTCCAAATCGAGGGCTCTCCCTATCGAGGGCTCTCCCTTACAAGACACTGCTGTGCATCTAGATCTGCCCAGGACCCTCTCCTTGTCCATGTCACTGTCCTTGGACTGATTAATTAACCCTTTTCCTATTCCCTTTTCTCTTGATGTTAAATGTTGCTCTGTTTGATGTGGAATGTTTAATCTATAACATTTATATATTGATTAAGTATCCTACTAGGTATGGTTTGCAATATCAACTGACCTGTGGAGTGGCTTGAGCCTGTGAGCCTGTAGCCCTGACTCCTGAGGGAAAGAAGTGGTAAGGAGAATTGCCTCCTTGGGAACTCCATGCAGCTTGTGGCTTTTATGACTGAAATAGCATCAATAAAAGCCTGACCTTGGGGAAAGACACAAATGTGCATGGACCTGGTTATGTCTGACCTTGTGCCTCTCCCAATAGTAAGGCTTCCAGTAAACAGTAGGCTGTTAGTAGTTACGTTTTGGGGGAGTGAAAAGTTTTACTGGGATTTTCAACTGTGCAAGGGGTGAATGCTCTTAACCTGCGTGTTGTTTGAGGGTCAACCACAATGCATATGTATTGAGTGATTTGAGGAGGACTCTTGGACCATTCATGGATGATTTCTCCTAATTTAAACATAGGCAAACTTCTCCCAACCTTGCTGATTCTTACAGCTCTTGCACTTCGCAGCACAACCTCAGTAGAAGCTCCTGTACTTCTGGCTCCAGTTTCTCTCCTCCCACAGTCTCCTTAGCAGATTCCAGTCAGGTTTCCCCTCTGCTCACCACCAACGTCTGTGTTTCTGAATTCAGTGGTCACTGCTTGGCCTCACTGTGGCTCGCCCTGCATTCTTGAAACGTTTCCTTCATCTGCCTTCAGCTGGCCTCCCTTCCACTCCACCAGTGGCCCTTCCCGGTCTTCACAATTGCTCCCTCACACCCCTGATGTCTTAATATCCATGCTGGTTCTTGGCCTTTTTGCTTCCCTTCTCCGGTTTGCCCTTTGTGGGCTCCTGTCCTATGGCAGGCTCTGCAGGCTGTTTCCCACGCCCCAGGCAGCAGCTCCTGGCCACTGGGAGGGTCTAGTGGGAGGCTGAGGAGAGCCTTAGGTGGCATCTCCAGCAGCAGCAGCAGCTGTTCTTTTGTTTCCACCTCCTGGAGTCCGCATGGAGTTTAGTTTCTGCTGGGTGAACCCAGTTCCCAGGTTCTGGTAGCACCATCTCCTCTTTATTCCCAGACCTCCTGATTCTCTATGGAGAAAATCTGATGGAATCTGCAGAAAAGCTATTAGAATTAATGAGCTTAGTAAGAAGATTGCAAATACATCTTGCTAAAATCTCTCAAATCAAATTTTAAAATAAGGATCCTCATTAATGGCTTTTCCTATAATACACTGAGTTAGGGAAATAGCACTGAAATCTCAAGAGTGAATGAACTAATTTTTTATTACCATGTATTATCTTTTAAGACAATATGGTCATAGATTGAGCCACTGAGTGCAATAGGCCATCTAGTTGCCTCAGTCAAATCTGATTCAGCTCCACTGAAAGTTCTTTTTTTTTTTTTTTTTTTTTTTTTTTTTTTTTTGTAGATGAGTTTCACTCTTGTCACCTAGGCTGGAGTGCAATGGCGTGATCTCAGCTCACTGCAACCTCTGCCTCCCGGGTTCAAGCAATTCTCCTGCCTCAGCCTCCTGAGTAGCTGGGATTACAGGCCCCCGCCACCATTCCCAGCTAATTCTTGTGTTTTTAGTAGAGACAGGGTTTCACCGTATTGGCCAGGCTGGTCTTGAACTTCTGACCTCAGGTGATCCACCTGCCTCGGCCTCCCAAAGTGCTGGGATTACAGGCATGAGTCACTGCGCCCAGCCTGAAAGTTCATTTTCATACAGACAAGAAGAACACTATTCTGATGCCAATGAGCTTTCAGGTTAGGAGTCTTTAAAATAATTTTCTGACACAAAAATGAGCATGCTGTTGTTTCTTATTTGATGTTTCCTCTTTAGGATGCCTCTCAGTTTCTGCACAGGAATTGTCTACAGCAGTAGTTCGCAAAGTTTGATTTCTATTAGAAACGAAATGTTTAGGTCTCCACCCAGATCTCCTGAATCAGAAACTGTGGGGGTGGCCTCCAGCATTCTTTATTTAATACTCTTTTGAGGGGATTCTGATGCCTGCTAAGCCAGAACCACCAGTCTATACAAGCTTGCGGTACAGGAAACAAATTCACTTACAAGGTCACTTTTACTGTCTGAACTAAAGTGAATTCCCTGAAATAAAATTGGCAAAATGTTCTCTACTTTTCAAAGTTTTGTTGTGTCTCCAGTTTTCTTTTCTTTCTTTTTTTTGCCAGGCAACATTTTGGGGAAGCACACTAAGCTTTAGATACACTATTCATTTCCAGTATTCAGGAGAGAGAGTCATCAAAAGTAGAGGGAATAAGTGCATTTTTATATGTTAACACAGTAGATTTACTATTCAGTTATAAAAATGTTATAGACACACACACAGAGACACACACACAGACAGGCACAAACCCAGAGGGTTTTTATTAATAGAATGTGGAGGGAAAGAAACATATGCAAAATAACACAGTATGGTTTCATTTATATATTATTTAAAAATAGACTCAACTGAACTACACTGCATACACAGGTGATAAATCTATTAAAGAGTCAAGAGCAGTATTTTATTTTCTTTTTAAAAATAATTTCAACTTTTATTTTAGATTCAGGGAATATATGTGCAAGTTTGTTACATGGAGTTATTGTGTGACATTGTGGTTTTGGGTACAAATGATGCTGACACCCATGTAGTGAGCACAGTATCCCATTGGTAGTTTTTCAGCCCTTGCCTCCTTTTTTCTCTCTTGCCTCTAGTAGTTCTCAGTATCTATTGTTCCCTTCTTTATGTCCATGTGTACCCAATGTTTAGCTCCCACTTTATAACTGGGAACATGCGGTATTTGGTTTGCTGTTCCTGAATTAATTTGCTTAGAATAATGACCTCTAGCTACATCTTTGTTGCTGCAAGTGACATGATTTCATTCTTTTTTATGGTTGCATAGTATTCCATTGTACTAATCCATTCTTATGCTGCTATAAAGAACAGCCCAAGACTGGGTAATTTATAAAGGAAAGATGTTTAATTGACTCACTGTTCCACATGGCTAGGGAGTCCTCAGGAAACTTACAATCATGGTGGAAGGGGAAGAAAACATGTCCTTCCTCACAGAGCGGCAGGAAGGAGAAGTGCAGAGCAAAGGGGGGAAAAGCCCCTTATAAAACCATCATATCTTGTGAGAACTCACTCACTATCATGAGAAAAGCATGCAGGACCCCCCCCCCCCCCACCAACCCCGCAAGATCTAATCACCTCCCATGAGGTCTCTCCTTCAACAAACAATTCAGATTACAATTCAAGATAAGATTTGGGTGGAGACACAGACCATATCATACATGATGTATATGTAACACATTTTCTTTATCCAATCCACCATTGATGGACACCTAGATTGATTCCATGTCTTCGTTATTGTGAATAGTGCCGCAATGAACATACGCATGTATATGTCTTTCTGGTAGAACAATTTGTTTTCCTTTGGGTAAATATACACCAATAATGGTGGTTTTGATTTGCATTTCTCTGACAATTAGTGATGTTGAGCCTTTTTTCATGTTTGTTGGCTGCTTGTACATCTTGTTTTGAGAAGTGTCTGTTCATATCTGTTGCCCACTTTTTAATTTGTTTTTTGCTTGTCAAATTGTTTAAGTTCCTTATAGATTCTGGATATTAGACCTTTCTTGTATGCATAGTTTATGACTATTTTCTCCCATTTTGTAGGTTGTCTGTTTAGAGTGTGATTATTTTAAAGTCAGAATAGTGGTTACATCTGGAGGGAAGGATGGTTCTTGGGTAGGGAAGAAATTTATGGGCAGGGGGCTCTGGAAACTTAATAATGCTCTATTTGTTGACCTGGGTGGCCATTATGTGGGTGTTTGAGTTATAATATGTGACACTGTGCATTTAATTTTTTACTACTTTGTAGGTATATTTCACAATTCAAAACTGTCTTTAAAAGAAAGAAGGCCAGATGCTGTGGCTCATGCACATAATACCAGCACTTTGGGAGGCCAAAGCAGGTGGATTGCTTGTACCCAGGAGTTTGAGACCAGTCTGGGCAATAGAGTGAGACCGTCTCTACAAAAACTACAAAAATTAGCAAGGAGTTGCGGCAAACTGCCTGTAGTCCCAGCTACTTGGGAGGCTGAGGTGGGAGGATCACTTGAGTCCAGGAGGCCTAGGCTGCAGTGAGCCGTGATCGCATCACTGCACTCCAGCTTGGGTGACAGAGCAAGACCCTGTCTCAAAAAAACAAAACAAAACAAGAACCAAAAACAAACAAACAAACAAAAACAGGGTTAGGGATCCCCCACTGTAGACTGAATAGTCTGTCTCTTTCTCGCCAATTTGTAATGCCAACACTTTCCCTTCTTTAGAGACCACCACTTTCAGCACTTGTAGTCACTTCCAGACCAAATGCCCTAAGGATACAATTAGACTGACCTTTCTCAGGTTTTAGTTGACTTTCCATGATAACAGACAAGGATTTCACTTTTGGCCCTTCCCTTGTGTGTCCTTCCTCTATCTCCCAGGAATTTTGATAATTTTCTTTCCACCATTTTCTTTCCTTTTTGTGGGGGTGGGAATTCCTAATGGTTTGATTTTTAGTGCATCTCCTATCAATCATTTTGTTATCTTTTCTCTCCATTATAGAAGATTACCTTATAATTATGCCCAATTATTCTAATAAATCTATTAATAGACCCATCTTGTTTTTAATATCCAAGAGATCTTTTTTGTTCTCTAGCTGTTCTTGTCTGATAGCATCTATTTCTTTTTGCAGATACACTATATTCTAAGAGGAGTACTGCACAGCGTTACAAAGATATGGAGGTACCTTGCTGGGGGAAGCTGGGAATTCAGGCAAGTGAACAGCCCAGAGCAGCACTATCCCATAGAATTATAATCTGACTAAATTATGTCACTCTAAATTTTCTAATAGACACATTGGAAAAAGTGAAATGGAAGAGGTTGAAATTAATTTTAATAAAAATTTTTTAATCCAGTATATCCAATATAATATCATTTCAACATGTAATCAATATAAAAACTTGTTAATGAGATATTTTACATTTTTAATTTTATTAACAATTTGGTATAGGTTTTACACTTAAGCATACCTTTATTCGAACATGTCACATTTCAAATGCTCAGTAGCTATGTGTGACTCATGTTGTATAGTTTGAGTCTGCAGAGAGCTGCAACAGCCATGTCTGCAAGCTAAGTTCAAATCTGCTTTGAGATCCCCAAGAATGTACTTTCTGGCCTGGTTCCCATCTCCTTGCAGGTTGCTTCTGGAACTTGCCCCCAAAAGCCTGGCCTCCTGGGTGGTAGGGCCTGGTGCCTTGCTCTGTCTCAGGTCCCCAGCCAGCACCCATCCTCCTCTGCATAATTTCCCCTCTTGGACATCAACTGTGTTATTGCATTTGCTCCTGGTTTCAACTCTTTCAAAGTTCTGGTTCCCCCAGGGATCACTTCAGGAGACCTAGTTCTGTGAGCATCATTCTTGGGCTCCACTTAATACCCCCAGGCTGCTGCCCAGCTGCCCAGCCTCTTAATCTGGCTAGAAATGCTGCAGCTGAAGGTTTCATGAATGGCTGAAAGGAGCTCGTCCCTGTTACACAGTGTCTGGCCAGCAGCCAGTTTATCCCCAACCTCAGACTCCAGGTAGGGTGTGGGCTCCTGCTCCACTCACAGCTGCTTAAGAACTGGTGTGGCTTGGGGCTGCTGTGTCTAGGGCCTGGCCTCTGGGGCTTTGCATGGGTACAGAGAAGACAAGGCCAGGAGAAATGCAGTGGGGGCCAGTAGGAGGAGGCAGAAGAGATGTCCCCAACCCCTTGGGGGTGGAGGGCCTGGAATGAGAAGGCCCAGTCTCCACCTGCTGGGATCCCTGAAGGCCAGGCCAGGCAGGTGTGCCTGGTGAGTCAGCCCTGGGCCCCTGCCACCCTCCCTCTACTTACAGCTCACACAATAGCTCAATTGTGTCATTGCACTTAGCTTTGGCTTGGGTTCCAACCCAAGGACATAGCCCAGGGACCTCTAGGGACAGAGAGAAACAGCTATGAGAGAGGTCTTTGTGCAAATCTATCCTGCAGAAAGGAGGCCCAGGGGTATGGTCAGAGTGGCTGTGGCTGACAGCACAGCATAAGAAGAGCCGGTCTCAGCAACTGGCTTGCACTGATGGCCAGTTTGTGTCGGAAAGTGACAGGAGGAAGTTTATCAAATAGGTGCACAATTGCTGTTCATTTTAAGTGGAGGTTCACACAAAGGACGCCGACAGTCTAAACTCCAAGAGAAGTTAGCAAAGTCTCAAGATATTGCAATAATATTTAACCAGATGAATAATTTCAAAGTACTGTATTTATCTTTTTGTCTGTTGTCATCACATGCAGAAACCTATTTAAGACTGTTTGAAAATAAAAAAAAAAAAGGGTTGTTTAGGTCAGCCAAGAGTCTTCTGGGGCCAACAGCTCAGACTTCCCTGAAGAAAAGCTTAAACACATTTTTGCAGGAGGTGAAATTTCTGAACAGCTATGACTTATGTTAATCTACTACAGGCGTGCTATCGCTACAGCATGTTTTGACACAGGCCATAGCGAGGCACTAATGCCCAGACAGAGATGAGGGTGTTAAGTATTGCACAGCCAACTCTTTTGTCCAAAGTGTCAAACATGGATGTTGCAAGGGGTGCTTTCCAGGTCTTAGCATCTTATATTCTAAAGGAAATAGGTAGCAGAAGGGTTTTTTAACTGAACGTTGTGTTAAGATCTTAAAAGTATAGCTTCCATGGTCCCAAGTTTGACCAGCCTGTGGACTCCATGTCGTGACATTATCAAGGATAATTCTGGTTTTTCTAACTTTATCCCATTCATTAATGCCAGGTCTCCAGCTCCACTCAAGGTCTTGCCCAGTCATTTCCAGAGACACTGGGTGAGTCTGTGTGGATCCCTTGCATTCTTCCAGGGAGGCCTTTCTTGCTTGTGCCCACTACTCTGGCCCCATTGCTTGTATAGGGATGCCATTTTCTTCAGCCTGTGCGTCCCCCAGTGAGCTCAGATGGGAACCCACGGTGTGAGGGTGGGGATGGTTCTCAGGCAGATATGATGCTCTCCTTTTCCTTTTCTCCTCCCCCACCCCCACTCCTTCCTTCTCGTTCTCTCAGGAGCCCTCATGCAAACACATTTCTGCCTCACCTCCAATTATACTTTCACAGACAAGTCGGAACCTAAGTATCTTAAATAAGGAGGCTCCACTACTAGTGGATTTATTTGAGAACTAAACTCCGGGGGAAACTCTCAGGGTGTAACAGGATGTAAACTGGGACTCTGTATCTTTCGCTTTTGGTAGGAGCCCCAGGGCTGAGGACAACATGGTGGGTTCATCTCTCAAGGCAGAATGATGGGTGCTGTGCACTAAAGCACAGTGCATGGAGACTATGGAGCTAGTTCTGCCAGCATCACCCAGGAAGGCCTCAGAGCAGGTTCTGGTGGAAGAGATTGGCGGTGAGGAATATGTGTGGGTTGCCCACACCCCACAGAGAGGAAGTACTTCCCCTTCCCTCAAGACAAGTGATTTGGACTTCATGAGATCTGGATATCCTGTTGCCTAGAGTTTGGGATGAAGAGAAACTTTTGTTTCCCATCTACTAAGCCTAAGGGCTAGAGCAGCTCTTCGGTGGGAGCAGAATGAAGAAAACAGGCTGGGTAGGAAATAGTGGGTTCCCAGCTGGGTTGAGAACAGTGCATGTGCACTTGCATGGAGGGTGATGCGCTCTGGAGAGCAGTCAGGGGCCCTGCAGAGAAGACCTGGCCTAGGGTCATCGTAAGGGGGATCCCACCAAGAAGGACTGTCTGGGACAGAGGAAGCCTCCAGCAGAAGCTCATAGGCCATGGGAAGAGTCAGACAGAGCCAGCCAGAGGACAAGCACGATCCACATGTCCCAGCAGGGGGATTCCAAGCATTGGCCAATGTGCTTTGCAGGAGGAAGAGTCAGCAATTCCGCATCTATCCACATCCTGATTACAAAAGAACCAGTCAGGAAAGGCATTTCCTCCACACACTGTGCTTTTCTGCCCCTTTCCAGCACACTGCAGTGAGAGGGAGGTGGGGAGGCAGGTGAGGAGCAGGGAAGGAGCTGCCACGCTGTCGCAGGTTTCCAGCCAGCACAGGCCTAAGATGGGGTCACTTTCAGCTGGACAAAATTTTGGAATCCTGTTGTATGGGAATTTTCAATTATTGAAACAAGACTGGTTTTGTGCTTGAAGGGGTCAAAAACATTGGGAGACTTGCTCAAGATTTCATGCAAAGGCAGAAAAGAAGGAAAGAGTTTAAAGGAGCCGTGGGAGAATCAATCATTCTCTGCTTGCCTCTGGTGAAGCCAGCTGCAGAGAGCACTGGTAAACACAGTCACTCACAGTTAATCTACGTAGAGGAATTAAAAATACTACCTAGGCACAAATCTAAAGTGCTTCTACTGTGAGAGGCCAATGTCAGATCACTGAGGTCTCCACTCACTCAACATCTGGATATTGAGGACCGTAAGTGCTATTAGTGCCCTAAAGCCTGTGTTTAGGACACCATGTTTTACTAAAACTCTTATCTCTAAGCATCAAGATCCCACCCAGTATGGCAAATATCTGAGACCCAGTGAGAGAAGAGTGGGCTTCCATTTCCTCCCTCACACTCACCTGGGGGCAAATTCCATGCCCGCAGCAGAGGAGCAGTGGAGTCACCTCCACTACAGGATTTCAGTGTCATTTCTCTCACTCTCCTTCCTTCCCCAGCTCTCTCTGCCTGCATACTTGAATTTATGTGGGCAGTGTCGAAGGAAAATAAAATCTTGGGATCCCAATTCACGATGCCAAAAGGAAAAAACTAAGCTGAAAGCAGAGTAATGCAAGACCTTTCCTTTTGTTCCTAAGCAGATAGCTACAGATAAAAAGTAGCTTCCCAGGTAGCTACTCTATGTTCATCTTATTCTTATGTAAAGTGCCAATTTACTGAGCATGAGAGGAATATCTAATTGACTATTCCCCTACCTGCTCCTTTTCTCTTTTTTCCTTTTCTTTTTTTGAGACAGAGTCTCGATCTGTCACTCAGGCTGGAGTGCAATGGCACGATCTCGGCTCATTGCAACCTCTACCTCCCAGGGTCAAGTGATCCTCTTGCCTCAGCCTCCAGAGTAGCTGGGATAACAGGCACCCACCACCATGCCTGGCTAATTTTTGTATTTTCAGTAGAGACAGGTTTTCACACCATGTTGGCCAAGCTGGTCTTAAACTCCTGCCCTCAAGCAATCCACCCGCCTAGGCTTCCTAAAGTGCTGGGATTACAGGCATGAGCCACCTTACCTGGCCCCTTTTCTCTTGCAACACATGGATTCAATAATGTGACCATACCCTCCCTCTCTCCCCTCCAGCCCACTTTGCCCTTTTAAATATTGAAGCCCCCAAAATCATCTTTGGAAAAAGACATGGACCACAGACTGTTCCTGTGGCTTTGTGTTCCTTTTTCCTGGGCATGTCCTTATCCTAGGCAAAATAAACTTTTAAACTGTTTAAGACCTGTCTCAGGTACTTTTTGGTTTATAGTAGCAACATGTATGCATAATGCAAATGTACTTGTGTTTCATTATACCTTTATTTGTTCTTATTACACAGGTAAGCCATTTTTATTGTGAGAAGAATCAGAAGATTCAAATACATTTGAAGGGGAAAACTACTCTCGTCTTCCTTATCTCCCAACCTTAGTTTATAAGTGCTTCTATGTCTTTAATTAACTGTCCTATTTCTAGATCTATCTGCTTTGGACATGAGATTTCTGCTAAGATGGGTGAGGATTTCATTTATTTACACCACATTTCACCTCCCCTTTCCCATCCTTTCAGTTTCTCACATCACTCTTTTATTTCTCTATAGGTTATCTTGCTAACTCTAGGCAACTTACTTAGACTTTTAGCCACTGTTTGTCAACTACAGAAAGGCTGTCTTGGGCTTTTCTTCAGCAATCTTCCCTTTTCACTGACTAACTTTTCATCTGTAGTTTCTCTTCTGCATTGTTAAGGTCAACAACATTTCCAGATGCCAGCAGCCACTCCATCTTCTATGCTTCTTCCATTTTGTGAATCAGCATTCTCTCAAATCTGAAAATACTAGTTGCATTCATTTTCAAGTGAGTATTTCTTGAATTAGCTCTGTTTCCTCAGTTGTCAGTTCTTCTATTTTTAGACAGTTTTCTTTAGGTTTTGATAATCATTGGTTGTTTGGTCACCTGTTTGTTGAATGCTAGTTTTGTTTATCACAGCCTACCTCAAGTGACAGGTAGAATCCAGGTAACTTGTCAGTCTGGAGTCAGAAGCACCCACAAGCCACCACTCTGTGTTCCACACACAGTGCCTTGGGCACCTGTGGATAAACTAGACTAAGTAGTAGACACTGCTGGGTCTGGGGTTCTAAAATCAAGACTGTGCTGACAATATGGCATGGACTCATCTTGAATGCAGGAGCTAGAAAGCAAGAAACGTAGCTCTGGTGACAGGCAGGAAAGAACTTGACTGTGTAAAAGCAGATATAAACCACCAAAGAAGATGGGCCCCAGAAACCTGCTTGGGACCTATCTCAGGCAGACAGTATCACATCTTCTTCCAGCTACAGTAGGGCTTCATGACATCAGACCCTATGTCTGGAAGTAGTTATTCATTAAATATTTACTGACCATGTACATTATGACAGGTGCTGTGCTCCTCTCTGGGGTTACATACACAAATAGAACATGTCCTTCACATAAGAGGCTCATCATCTATGGCAGGAACACATACATTACAGCATGGTGTGGTAAGTGCTACAATGAAAATGTGCACAGATCCATGGGGGATCGCACATGGGAGGAGTATGCAGCTCAAAATGAGGAGTGGATCCAGTCTCTCAGGTGGGAGATTCCTGAACTGAGTCTTGAAGACAACTGGGAGTTAGGTAGAAAAGAGTGGTAATTGGAGACAGAAAGATCAACTTTCTAGGCAGAAGGCAGAGTGTGGCAAGATCAGGTGTCTGAAAATAAAACCTTATGACTGGAGGGTTGGCGAGATAAGGCTGTTGAGGTGGACAGAGCTGGGTTACCTACCTCCATGAAGGTTCTTATAACCAGGGAAATGAGCAGGGAGGTGGTGTGTACCTGGTGCTCTGGTTATCCACTGCTGCATAACAGACCATCCAAAACAATTAATGGCTGAAATTAATGGCAGTCATTTCTATTGCTCATGAATCTGCAGTTTGAGCAGAGCTCATCAGGAAATGCTTGTCCTTGCTCCACGTGGTATTGCTAGTTGGCTGGGCTGAGGGTGGGGGGATCTGCTTTCAAGGTCATGGTACTGGTGGTCATCTGTGGGTCCAGCCAGTGCTGAAGGCCAGGAACCTTGCTCCTTTCCTCATTGGCCTCTCCCTGGGCCTGGCCTCCCTCACCAAACAGCAGCTGTGTTCCCAGGGTGCATGTCCCAAGACAGTTGGGCAGAAGCTGCATCATCTTTTTGACCTCACCTCCAAGGTCACATAGCATCACTTCTTCCTCACTGTATTAGTAAAGACAGTCTCAAAGACTGCCCAGTTTCAAAGACAGGGGATTGAGACTCCATCTCTTGGTGGTTGAATGGCAAGGTTTTGAAAGAGCCTGTGGGGATGAGCCATTTTTAGGAAATGTAATCTCCACTTCCACCCAAGGCAGCAACTGCATGGAAGACAGAAAGGGGAGTTTGAGACAGAGGCAAGGGGACCCATTAGGAGACTTATTCCAGTGAGAAAATGACACAGTGGAGAGATGAAAATGTGCTCCACAGTCTCTTAGTCTCTGGGAGTTATAAAAGGTGGTTCAGAAATCATAGAGCCGCAGTCGGCCATGATCTCACTCTCTGGAAGCTCCAGCTGATGGCATTAATGCTGGGCTCCTGGTTTCAGAGCCAGACTCTGCTGTGGAGAGTTGGCTGGCCTTGGATCTGAAAGTTGCTTTCGTGTGCTCCCTCCACATCAGTCAGGGCCATGTTTCCATGAAGAAGCCCAGAGTGCAACTCACAAGGTCCGACTGTTCTCACAATTGGCAGCAACACAAACTGATGGACCAGCTCTTCCCGGTGACTCCAGCACTGTGTTGTCCACAGAAACAAAGCCTCCCTAGAGACTACTGCAGAGGGGGAGCTATGGCCTGAGACGATGAGTAGGTCTGACCCACTTTCAAAACACATGAACTCCTGATGGTGGCCTTCAGGGGAGATGGAGGACCCTCTCTCCAAATGCCTGGCTGTCTATTCAGGATAACATTCAAGAATGTTCAAGAACATTGGAGATGCTTCCTGAGAACGTGCTTTTTTTCAAGTCCACAGGCCTTCAAGGGTCAAAAACTGAGGGATGTAAAGTAACAGTATTCAGTTTGATGGTGAAAGATGAGAACACTTATTAGGAAGTTTCCCATCTATTCCTTCCCAGTCACGCTCATGGATGTCCCTTGCAATTCAAGCAGCATGCATCCTCCTCTCCATCAGCCTAGGATATACTTGTGCTCTCCCAACTGCAGGATGACCCCTTCACCTCTCACTCCCACCAGCAATGAGTGTGCTCATTTCAGGCTCAGACCTGTGGCCTAGGCTTTGATTCTGCTGTAATGGTGATGAAGCAACCAAACTGGGCGGCCAGCAGAGTTCCACCATCTCAGAGACCTTTGGACATGCACGAGGACCACTGAGGCAGACCCACAGAAGGAAATTCAACCTGGAATCAGTACTGAGGTTGGCAGGCCAGGCTGCCACAGGCCTTTTCTGGTAGCCAGAAAGATCGAGTCTTCAAAAACTCAAGAGCCCCTTGCCATGGCACACTCCCTCTGAAAGACGTCCACCCCAGTGATCTGTCTGGAGAAGGCTATAGCTGTTCTTTATACTCCCCATTTGAACGCTCTTCCGATGCTGCTCCCTCCCACCATCTCTCTATGCCTAGTTTTGTTGCTTATAAAATAAGAGTGTGGGTCCAAGCAATCTCTAAGGCACCTTCTAGCTCAGAACGTTCCATGAGTGTGTTTCTGCACTGTATTAGTCACAGTCCTCCAAAGAAACGGAAATGATAGTATATAGATAATTGACTCACATGATTATGGAGGCTAGGAAGCCATACAATCTACCATCTGCATACTGGAGACCCGGGAAAGTTGGTGGTGTAATTCAGCCTGAGGCCAAAGGCCTGAGAACCTGGGGGTGCTGCTGGTGTACACCCTGGAAGTAGAAGGCCTGAAAACCAGAAGCTCCAAGGCCTAAGGACAGGAAAAGATGGATGGCCCAGCTCAAGAAGAAGAAGGAGAGAGAATTCTCTCTTCCTCTGCCATTTTTGTTCTACTCATGCCCTCAGTGGATGGGATGGTGCCCATCCACATTGGTGACAGTGGATGTTCTTTACTCTATCCACTGAGTCAAATGCTAATCTCTTCCAGAAACACCCTCATAGCCACATCCAGAAATAATGTTGAATGAGATATCTGGCACTCCTTAGCCCAGTCTGGTTGACACATAAAATCAACCCATCACACACAACTTTCCCAGGCAAAGAAGCAGTGAGTCTTGATAATCACATGAGTGCAAATCTTTGAAGTACGTTTTTAAAGAGCAAGAATTGGCTCAAGGTCATCCTGATGAATCCAGTTTCTTGAATTTCTTCTCTCCAATGACTTTTTCCTTTCTTCCTTCTTGGTTACCAACTGCACTACCTCCAAATGTGCAATTCATACATCCTGTTTTCCAGCCACAATCAGTTGTCCTTCTGGTTCATTTGCTTAACCTTTCAATCTCACTAAGACCTCCAAATTCATTGATCCTTGATCCCTGGCATCTTCTCCTTTTTTTTCATCAATTCTTCTTTACTTTCCACCATATGAAATTTATATGCCACAGTTTATCTTCATAACTATAGTAGAGTTTATTTTATCCAATGTGCTTTGGTCTGGCAATTGGTAACTTAAGTAGAAAAAGTTCAAAATGTAATACAAGTAAGTTAAACCTGGGAGTTCTTTGAACCATGATTTTAGCTAACAACGTAGAAATGGGGATTAATTTGCCTGTCTTTTGAGTTACGCTCATGCCTTTCCTTTGAGAATGGGTCTGTTGATTAGAGTTCTGCATTCTTGTTTTATTTTGTTAAGTCACTATAAAAGGCTCCTCTACAACTTCCAGTTTGGTTTTCTTTAAAATGGAGTGAGCATGGAATGACATTTGGAAGCCATGTGAGTGCAGCTATGTTCTTACAGTAACATGTAAGCCTGAAATAACAGGTGTTGCAACACTTGTAAGCCCAGAACAAACAGAACTGAACAGTGGAGCGTGGGTGCTTGTGGAGCCATCTGGGCGCCCCAGCCCATAAGTTCAATAAAACCCTCATGCTCCTGAAGGCTGTTTTAGCCCTTTTGCCTCCACAAGCCCCTCCCCACTTGGCCTTCTCAGCCCTTCTTTTTTGTCTGATGGCCCTGCCTCTATCATTAGACCCAAGGACCTTAGAGCCAAGCAATGCCATAAGAGAGTCAACTGGGTGCCTGATAATCTATTTAAGAATTATGGCCCTAGCAGGAGGAGAAATATGAAAAGACTCCCCCATAGAATGGCCTAGAAAAGAGATTAGTTGCATCTAATAAAGTGCAGGTAATAGAAAACAGTCACGACTAGGGAAACAGCAACTGGGTCACCAGGATCCAGGGGGTGGCAGAGAGCACCTGCTGAGAGAGGACAGCCAAGCCTCGGTGGAGCTCACACTTAGCCTGCCAGGGGTTGTAGGCAAGACCCCAGCCAGTGTCTGGGTCGAGGACCTTTCTGATTTTTCTTTTTAATTGAAAAATCCCAGAAGCTGAGAAGCTAAACTCAGAAACCTCCTGGAAAAGTTATACCAACATTGTTGGGGATGACAATGATTTCTCTGAATGTAAACATTTCCTAATTCCAGGGAGATTTTGAGTTAAATGTAGAAATGTTTAAGAGAATCAAACTGATGGTATTAATATTTTTGAGATTAAAAATCTTGTGCATATTTGGTAGTTTATGTGCTTATAAAATTTAAGATAATTGGGCCTGTTAATTTAAAATGCATAATTGAACTTAGGCTTTTTATTCTAGGTTATAATCTTACTAAATATACAGCATTGGAGCATTTAAGAGAATTAAGACTCACTATATTTCTAAGTTTATTAGAATTCCAAGGATTACTTAAGTACTAGGAAAGGTTTATTTGTTAATAAGGTAGCTTCAGTGCTTCAGAAAGGAAATGGAATTAATAGACACATAAATGTAGTTAAAATACTTAAAGGAGTTTATTTAATTCAATTTAAAAATGAAAGTAGACATTAATCCAAGTAATGAAAAGAACTTGCTAAATGCTAGATTTTATAAATACAGTAAAAAGATCCGCACACCAACTTAAGGAAGAACCGGGGTTTGGTAATTGTATCTTTAGTTTTTAACTCAACTTTTTTTAGGGTAATCATTTCTGCATTCAAAACCCATCCTTGAGGACACGAAACTCTCCCACTGACAGCCTCAGAATTCCTGGGGGACCAGAGGCCATCAGACAGGCTCCCAGGCCTCCTCTGGTCATTGAATCCCCAGGCCGCTGCATCTCCCATTCCTTTTTCTTCCAGATAGCAGCAGTCGCGCTGTGCCACTGTCCCAGACTCCTCTGATGCAGCTCTGACGCACTCCCTCTTTAGACGCCCCCTCTTCCATCTTCGCTTCCCCGTCTCTGGGACTGTTTACCCAAGCAAGTAAACAAGCTCTGGTGTCTCCATCTCAGGAAAGGCCCCCAAGCCCTCCAGCTATTTCTCTTTCTCAGTTCCAAACTTTTCTTCATCCTCCGACCCTTGTCGATCTTCTTCAATCTGTCTTTCCCCCCACTCCACCCGAACTGCTCATGTCAAGGTCACTGGCTTTTCTGTTGCTATCCCAGGGGGTTTTGTCTCTATCCTCATCTGACTTGACTTCCGTCTGGCCCTCCCTCCCTCTCTCTCTCTCTCTCTCTCTTCCTGTCCCTCTAATCCTCTTCTTAGTCTCCAAGTCTAAGTGGACATTGCTTCTGAACCTCCCCTTCCTCTTTCTCTGTGTCCTCTGCCTGGACAGCCCACTTACTTCCCTGGCTTTAAATGCCATCTGTACCCCAAGAAGTCCCACATTTGGTACCAAGATTGGCACATGCAACTGTCTTTGACAACTCCCTTTCAGGGCTCACAGCATCTCGGATTTACCATGATTAAAACTTGGTAAAATGAACGTTTAAAACTGAACTCTTGATGAACATTTTTCTACTTCGAACTATTTCTGCCTCAGCCTTCTTCAAGCTGGCCAGCCCCCTTCCACACTACCTTCAAGCACTGCATGCTCCAAGTTTATCCCCATTTCCCTCAGGGCCCACACAGAGGCTGTCCTGCTTCGTGCTTTGTCTTTGGGAATAACTGGCTCCTTCAAAGTCTCTAAATGTTAAAGAGTTAAATCGTAACTCCTCAAAGAGGATGTGTGAAAAATTCACTCTAAGGCTAGGTATGGTGGCTCACGCCTATACGCCCAGCACTTTGGGAGGCCGAGGGGGGTGGACCACTCGAGCCCAGGAGTTCAAGACCAGCCTAGGCAACACAGTGAGACCTCATCTCTACAGAAAATAAAAAAATTAGCTGGGCATGGTGGCGTGCATCTGTGGTCCCAGCTACTTGCGGGGCTGAGGCGGGAGGATCACTTGAGCCCAGGAGGTCGAGGCTGCACTGAACTGTGTTTGTGCCCCTGTACTCCAGCCTGGGTGACAACGTAAGACCCTGCCTAAAAAAATAAAATTTCTATGTCTCTATCTTGGCAACACACACAAAAATAAATGAATAAAATTTCTCTATTTTTGTTTTTAAATCATCATGATTAAGTTAGGCAACCACCTCATTTTTGTCTCCTAGTTCAAGCCATTTTCCTGCCTCAGCCCTGAGTAGCTGGGATTACAGGCGGGCACCACCATGCCTGGCTAATTTTTGTATTTTTAATAGAGATGGGATTTCACTATGTTGGCCAGGCTGGTCTCGAACTCCTGACCTCAATGATCCCCCTGCCTTGGCCTCCCAAAGTGCTAGGATTACAGGCGTGAGCCACCATGCCTGGCCCTCTCATTTTCCATCACAACTTTGTTTCTCCATCAATCCATAACTTGCATGATTTGTTTTCTTATATATGGATTCCCATAAAATGCAAGCTCCCTGAAGGCAGAGATCTGTGTATATTTTTTGCTACTGCAACCCATGGCCTACCACAGGAACCAACATCTGACAATGGTTGAATGAAGAGCTACAGATGTGCATGAAAGAGAAAGGGGGTCTAAAGTGTGCAGAGACAGATAAAACTTTCGAGTCCAACTGTCCGAGTGGGGCTGGGTTGCCTGCTCCTACCCGAGAGGATTAAATCCATTAAAGTTACAGGCAGAGGGGAAATGGTGATGGTTAAGACTACTTTTATTTTTCCTTTTATACTTAAAATTTTTTTAAATACTTTTATTTTTATTGCTCAACTTGGCCAATTTAAATGCTAATTATCTTCTAGCAACAACTTTTAGAACTAATCTCCAGTCTTGTGCTAATTTTCTTTCAGATTGCCACTTTTCCAAATTTGGGTAAACGACTCCATGCATATCACCTGTGGGTTAAGGTAGCTAAAAATTAATCTTTCAAGATGGTACTATATCATGTAAGTTGAACGTACTTTTTAATGCCAAGATGTGTGTTGGTTTGAGGATATGCAGACACTGAAGTTTAAGTTCCCACATCCAGTTACAGACGTGAGATTAAGTTCTAATGGAATGACACTTTCTCTGCTTTTTATTAAAGTGTCACAATTGTGATACCCATTAGAATGGCTACCCTGAAAAACAAAACAACAACAACAGAAAATAAGCGTTGACGAGGATGTGGAGAAATTGGAACGCTTATCCACTGTCAGTAGGAAGTAAAATGGTACAGCTGCTACGGAAAACAGTTTGGCAGCTCCTTAAAAATTTAAAAATAACATTATCCTTTGATCCAGCAATTCCACTTGTGGCTGCATACCTCAAAGAACTGAAAGCAGAAACTCAAACAGATATTTGCACACCCACGTTCACAGCAGCATTATTGGCAATAGCTGGAAAGGTGGAAGCCACACAAATGTCCATTGAAAGATGAATAAACAAAATGTGCTCTATCCATAGAATGGAATATTATTCAACCTGAAACACGAAGGAAATTCTGACACATGCTACAACATGGATGAGCTTTGAGAACATTATGCTAAGTGAAGTAAGCCTGTTGCAGAAAAGTTAAACACTGTATGATTCCACTTATATGAGATACCTAGAATAGTCAAATTCATAGAGAAAGTAGAATGATGGTTGCCAGGGGCTGGGCGGCTGCAGGGCTGGGGATGAGTTGGTGTTGTTGTTTAATGGGGACAGAGTTTCTGTTTGTGAAAATGAAGTTCTGGAGATGGATGGTGATGATAGTTGTGCAACAGTGTGGATGTATTTACCACCACTGAGCTGTGTACACTTAAAAGTAGTTATGATGACAAACTTTATGGTATGTATATTTTCCTACAATTTTAAAAAGTATTACAGACCACATCTGGTACCCAACTTAAAGGATTTTTCAAAAGTTCTGTGGTAGATTTAGACAGATAAGAAATAACAGCTGTAACCAATGACACCCTGGGCTTGAAGATCCAACTCAGTGGAGCTCATTCTCAGATGCCATATGGTCTTCAGCAATGATGGAGACACAGGAGCCCAGTGGTCTGCCCTCTCCAAGGCTCGCATGTGCAAACTCGAGGTAAATGAAAGTACCACTGAAACCTAGAATATACTTTTTAGCCAATGCTTCAGTTGTCTTCATTAAACATTGGCTTAATTAAGGGGTGGGTAAGACCTTTCTAGTGACTTAAGGTGGGTTTGGCTTACCTCCAATTAAGCTAGAGAGAAGCCTCCTATCTTATTTTATAGGTTCTCTTTTCCTGTTGTTCATCAGTCAACAAATGTCTGTTAAGCACCTACCATGTACACACAGCACATATTAATAACTTTGGGAAAAGTTTAAGTTTTTTGTGAACCACGAAATTGAGAATATTCAATCATTTTGATTAAAAAAATGGCAATATCATATCAAGTCGAATTGTTGATAGTCTGGTGGAAGAGAAAAGACACAGAGAGATACAAGGAAAGCTGGCCAGCAACAATCAAGTGTAGCCCTGGTGCCACATAAATACTGGTGGTCTCCCAGGAGAAGGAGCAGCATGAGAAAGGAGGAGCTGGGACGTCAGGGCTTGAAGGCAGAGCAAGTCCGCCCTATCACAAAAGTGCCTGGGGAAGAGCATGAACCTGATGGGGAAAGGTGAATCCCTGTGCCAAGCCTCTTTGTGGAATTTCGAGAACACAGTTTCTAATAAGGAGACATCAGAAACTGAGGTTGGAAGGGAAGTTGAAGCACATTAGCAGAGTCTGCGGCTTGGGTTGTCTGCTAGTTTGGAGCTCATCCTCTATCCCCATGGGACAGGAGGGAACCAGTGAGCCTTCCTTGATGGCAGTGAAGTGATGAGAGTAAAGCAGAGGTTCAGAAAGGAAAGACTGCGGAAGAAAGAAATTATAGGATGGCTGTGCCATTAAAAATGACTAGTCTGGCAGAAAGCAGTTAGAAAACAGACCAATTGCCTGGAGGTTGAGAATAGGAAATTATGCACTGGGGATCAAGGAGGTGGGTAAGGACATTATGAAGGAAAAAGGTGGTGCTGGAGTTGGGGGCAGATGTGTGGGGCAGCCGCTAAATGAGAAAGGCAGGAATCAATGACACAAGTGAGCCTTTGACCCAAGTCACAAGGATAGTCATGGCATCTGACTTGGCTTGACTAAATCCCAAAAGATGATAGAACACTATGTAGAATTTTGCAAGGAAAGAATGTGATGCATGAACCATGTCCAGCTAAGCAAGCATTTGTTTTCAAGGTCAATATAAAGGCACTTTCAGATATGAACGGACTCAGAGTACACTGTTCTCTTTTTCTCAGGTTTTAAACTAATTTATCGAGCACCTGCTAGATGCCAAGCACTGGTCTATTTAAGCTACATCAGTTAACAAAACAAATATTGCTGCCTGTATGGAACTTCATGCTAGCTGTGTGTGTGTTGACAGAGAGAATAATAACCCTAGTAAGTAAATTATTCATGTTAGAAGTTGATAAGTACTACAGGGGAAAGATGAAAGAGAAGAGGGCAAGTTTCATTATTAATGGGGATAGTGATGGTAGACTTCACTAAGAAGGGAATCAAAACATTTTTTCTAGATTACCTAGATTAGGAATTCAGCATTTTGCAACACCAATCTGTTCATTGACTTCATTACATTCTGAAATTTGCAAATCATGTTAACAAACACTTTTGGTGAAAATATGGACTAAACAGAAAATTATTTTCTTGTTTTTTGAGACGGAGTTTCTCTCTTGTTGCCCAGGCTGGAGTGCAATGGTGGGATCTGGGCTCACTGCGACCTCCACCTCCTGGGTTCAAGTGATTTTCCAAATTGCTGGGATTACAGGCGTGAGCCACTACACTCTGCCAGAAAATTATTTTCTAATACCACCGGGAAACCAAACAAATTCCAGAACAGAAATCTTTCTATTTTCCTACCACCAGTATAACCAATATGAATATCTACTTTTACTGACATTTGGTTTCCATGCAATTTAAAATATATTCAACTTTTTTCTCTATATTTTTCATCCAGATAATAAAAAAAGATGTATAAAAAATGTGAAGAAAATTAAAATTCCTCCAAATGATTTATTTCTAAATGGATTTGTAACCAGTATCACTTTCCCTACCTCAAAAAAAAAGCACAGCCTGAAAGATTTTCCACCACAGATAATCCAAAGCTACCCCACAGTATATGGGTGGGCAGTTCCCAAAGACAAATTCCAAATGCACCTTTAACAAAGACAGCACCTGTAATTCTCCAACACCTCAAGCCACCACTGTCATGGAACTAACGGGATATGAATGCTATTTGGATGTATTTTTTTTTTTTTTTTTTGAGATGGAGTCTTGCTCTTTCGCCCAAGCTGGAGTGCAGTGATGTGATCTCAGCTCACTGCAACCTCCACCTCCCAGGTTCAAGCAATTCTCCAGCCTCAGCCTCCTGAATAGCTGGGATTACAGGCGTGCGCCACCACACCCCACTGATTTTTGTGTTTTTAGTAGAGGTGGGGTTTTGCCATGTTGGCCAGGCTGGTCTCGAACTCCTGGCCTCAAGTGATCCACCTACCTTGGCCTCCCAAAGTGCTGGGATTACAGGTGTGAGCCACTGTGCCTGGCCAGATGTCTGCATTCTGATTGGGCAAGTATTTTAGTTTTATTACCTCAATGTCAAGCCTCCCTCATTGTATTATCCTCTGCTCTTCACTGCACTGGACAGGACCTCCCTGGCACTTGTGGAAATGAATACTACTGACATCCCATTCCCTGTGGAACTGGATGGAGTTCTAGGTTAAAATCATTTGAACGCAGTTTCTCTATGGTATTACATGTAGATGTGGTCTGAAATCTTGTATAAGTCACTACTAGCTTCATTTAGATAATAATTTAGCACACTAACCTATTTTTTTCCTTTTCATTAAGCCCATTTAACCAGCTATACAAATGTGCTAAGTATTTCACATTATGCAGTTTACATTGTCTAAATGTACAACAATGCCTAACAACTCTAATATCCCCCTCAAATGGCTGTATTACAAAATGCAGCTCTGCACCAGTGTTTTGGCGGCACAGAGTTTTCAGCACTGGCTGGAGGTCAAGTCGCTGGTAAGAAGCGCCCAGGCTCAGATGCAGGGTGCGTGCTGATGGAGGCGCACTCCACCACCATGAGCACAGGCCTTTGCTTTACCCAAGTCCACTGACTTTCTGGACTAGGGGCTTCCTTGGGCCATGACCTAATCTTGGAAGGCCACATGCCCCCACCAACCAGCAGGAGCTTGAGGACAAGGCCTGGGTGCCCTGGTTCCTGACTAAATGCTGGCCACTGAAGAGGAGCTCAGGGATTTTTTGAAAGCTGTCAAAGGCAAGCTTTCACACCAGCTGTCAGGCTTGTCTATCTTCAATAGTCATTTAGTGTCAGGTAGCAGGATCTGCCAAAGATAGAACAGCACGAGTCTTTCCAGTGAGTTTGTATGGCTGGTAGCTGTGCTGTGGGAAACCTGATGGAGGTTAAGGCAAGTAAGACAGTTAACAAAAGAGAAAAAAAAATCACTCTAGGCCTTTAAGATCAGACATTTCTTTATATATCAGTAGTCCCCAACCTGGATTGGCTTTGTGGAAGACAACTTTTCCACAAACCAGTGTGTATGTGTGTGTGTGTGTGTGTGTGTGTGTGTGTGATGGTTTTGGGATGAAACTGTTCCATCTCAGATCATCAGGCGTTAGTTACAGTCTCATAACGAGTGCACAACCTAGGTCCCTTGCATGCACAGTTCACAATAAGGTTTGCACCCCTATGAGAATCTAATGCTGCCACAGATCTGACAGGAGGCAGAGCTCAGGGAGTAATGCTCACTCGCTTGCCAGCTGCTCACTTCCTGCTGTGAAGCCTGGTTCCTAACAGGCCATGGACCAGTAGTGGTCCATGGTCCAGGGGTTGGACCCCTATTCTATATGGCCCAAGGAGAAGGACATGCTGTAGATGGCATGCATTGAGAGCAACGTGTTTCCCTAAAGGTTTCAAGTAGACTAGACTAGAACTCAAAGTGCAGGTCCAAACCATCTCATTGGAACATTTCAGCAGTGTGTTAAAGATGCAGATAGAGATTTTTTGGGGCAAGAAGGCCAACTAGATGCAGCCAGGTGCAACAGCTGCCACTGAGGGACCAAGACTACTGGCACAGTCCTAACAGATCTTCAGAGGGAAGGCTCTGAGAATACATGGAGGGAAGATAGAGAAGCTGAGCTGAATGGGGAGGAAGTTGGGAACCCTGCATGGGAGGGCTACTGCACACCAGGACTCACTCCTGGCCCCCAGTGACTCTGAGGTAATGGGTGAATTGAACTGACAAGGAGCAACCTGCTCTCACCACAGGTCCCTGGAATCCTGGCAGGAGACCCTTTGACCACTGTGGACACTCGAGTTTGCAGGGAGAGCTGCTTAGAGAAGTGGTAGTGGGGCATGCCAGCTGATGCAGAGCCCAGAGGGTTTGGTACGGGAGCATCTGCAGTGAAGCATGGCCAGGGATGCCCAGCCACCTAGGCTCGACTTGTTCTCATAGGAGACATTAGCCCTCTGGGAACTGTCAGACCTCAACTCTGCAGAGCTGTCTTGCCCATCAGACAGGGCCAGTCTGGACCTGAGCACCCTTGGTCTGCTGGCCTCTCCTGAGGCCCCAGCCTGGCTGAGTCCACTTGCAGGAAAGCCTCAGCTACCTTGGGGGCTCACATCCTGCACTGGTGGACCATGGCTAATGGAGAGCTTCAGTGAGGTGTCCCCTATGGCTATGCAGCAACCTGCTTGCTTCCTCCCCCCACAGCAGCTTCCCCGAGGCCCATAGCCACCCTCAACATTGCTTTGCCAGAGTGTGTGTGCCAGCAGGTTTTGCCTTCCCTGCCCTGTCAGTGAGTGTGTCTGCATGCATCCAACACTGCCACAGGAGCGAATTTTCCCCAACTAGCTAGAGAGGCCAACATTCAAATTCAGGAAATGCAGAGAACCCCAGTAAGATACTTCAAAAGAAGATCAATCCCACAACACATAATCATTAGATTTTCCAAGGTTGAAATGCAAGACAGAATGCCAAGGCAGCTAGAGGGAGAGGGCAAGTCACCTACAAAGGGAACCCCATCAGGCTAACAGCAGACCTCTCAGCAGAAACTCTACAAGCCAGAAGAGATTGGGGGCCTATATTCAACGTTCCTCAAGAAAAATAATCTTCAACCAAGAATTTCATATCCAGACAAATTAAGCTTCATAAGAGAAGGAGAAATAAGATCCTTTTTAGATAAGCAAATGCTGAGGCAGTTTGTTACCACTGGGCCTGCCTTATAAGAGATCTTGAAAGGAGCACTAAATATGAAGAAGAAAGACTATTACCAGCCAATATAAAAATACACTGAAGTACACAGAACAGTGACACTATAAAGCAACCACACAAACAAGTCTTAATAACCAGCTAATATCATGATGACAGGATCAAATCCACACATATCAATACTAACCTTGAATGTAAACAGGCTAAATGCACCAAATAAAAGGCACAGAGTGGCAAGCTGGATTAAAAAAAAAAAAAAAAAAAAAAAAAAAAAATCCAAGACCCATTGGTATGCTGTCTTCAAGAGACTCACCTCACATACAGTGACACCCATAGGCTTAAAATAAAGAGATGGAGAAAAATCTACCAAGCAAATGGAAAACAAAAAAAGCAGGGGTTGCAATCCTAATTTCAGACAAGACAGATTTTAAACTAACAAATATTTAAAAAGACAAAGAAGAACATTACATAATTGTAAAGGGTTCAATTCAACAAGAAGACATAACTATCCTAAATATATATGCACCCAACACAGGACACCCAGATTCATAAAGTAAGTTCTTAGAGACCTTCAAAGAGACTTAGATTCCCATGCAATAATAGTGGGAGACTTCAACACCCTACTGATAGTATTAGGCAGATCAAGGGAGAAAACTAGCAAAGATATTCAGGACCCAAACTCAACATTGGACCAAATGGACCAGATAGACATCTACAGAACTCTCTGCCTCAAAACAACAGAATATACATTGTTATCTGCATGAGACATATTTTAAAATCAACCCCATAATTGGACACAAAACATTCCTCAGCAAATGCAAAAGAACTGAAATCAAAACAACCACTTTCTTAGACCACAGCACAATAATATTAGAGATCAAGACTAAGGAAATTGCTGAAAACCATATAATTACAAAGAAGTTGAATAATCTGCTCCTGAATGACTTTTGGGTAGACAATGAAATTAAGGCAGATATCACAAAGTTCCCTGAAACTAATAAGAACAAAGATACAACATACCAGAATCTCTGGGACACAGCTAAGACAGTGTTATGAGGGAAATTTATAGCACTAAATGCCCACATCAAGTTAGAAAGATCTTAATTTAACAACCTAATATCACAACTAAAAGAACTAGAGAACCAAGAGCAAACCAACCCCAAAGCTAGCAGAAGACAAGAAATAATCAAGATCGGAGCTGAACTGAAGGAGATAAAGACACACAAAAAAACATTCAAAAGATGAATAAATCCAGGAGTTGGTTTTCTGAAAAAAATTAGTAAAGCAGATAGACTGCTAACTAGACTAATAAAGAAAAGAGAGAAGATCCAGATAAACACACTTAGAAATGACAAAGGGGATATTACCCCTGACCCCGCAGAAATATAAATAACCATCAGAGAATATTATTAATACCTCTACGCACATAAACTAGAAAATCTGGAAGAAATGGAAAAATTTCTAGACACATTCACCCCCCAAAACTGAAACAGGAAGAAACCAGATCCCTGAACAGACCAATAATGAGCTCTGAAATTGAATTGGTAATAAACAGCCTACCTAACAAAAAAAGCCCAGGACCAGATGGATTCACAGCTAAATTCTACCAGACATACACAGAAGAGCTGGTACCCATTCCTACTGAAACCATTCTAAAAAATTGAGTAGGAGGGACTCCTCCCGAACTCATTCTATAAGGCCAGCATCACCCTGATACCAAAACCTGGCAGAGACACAACAAAAAAAGCAAACTTTAGGCTAGTATTCTTGATAAATATTGACAGAAAAGTCCTCAACAAAATACAGGCAAACCAAATGCAACAGCACATCAAAAAACTTGTCCACCATGATGAAGTAGGCTTTATCCCTGGGATGCAAGGTTGGTTCAACATACGCAAATCAATAAATGTGATTCATCACATAAACTGAACTAAAGACAAAACACAATTATCTCAATAGATGCAGAAAAGGCTTTCAATAAAATTTAACACAACTTCATGTTAAAAACTCTCAATAAATGAGGTATTGAGGGAACGTACCTCAAAATAAGTGATCTATGACAAACCAACAGCCAGTATCATATTGAATGGGCAAAAGCTGGAAGCATTGCCCTTGGAAACTAGCACAAGACAAGGATGCCCTCTCTCCTATTTAACATAGTATTGAAAGTCCTGGCCAGAGCAGTCAGGCAAGACTAAGAAATAAAGGGCATCCAAATAGGAAGAGAGAAGTCAAACTATCACTGTTTGCAGATGACATGACCCCATATCTAGAAAAACCCATAGTCTCAGCCCAAAAGTTCCTTCAGCTGATAAACAACTTCTGCAAAGTTCCTTCAGCTTATAAACAACTTCTATAAAGTCAACATACAAAAATCACTAGCATTCTTACACATCAACAAAAGTCAAGCCAAGAGCCAAATCAGGAACAGAATCCCATTCACAACTGCCAAAAAAAGAATAAAATACCTAGGAATACAGCTAACCAGGGAGGTGAAAGATCTCTACAGGAAGAACTGCAAAACACTGCTCAAAGAAATGACACCAACAAATGGAAAAAAAAATTCATGCTCCTGGATAGGAAGAATCAATATTGTTAAAATGGCCATACTGCCCAAAGCAATTTACAGATTCAATATTATTCCTATTAAACTGCCATTGTCATTCTTTACAGAACTAGAAAAAAACATTTTAAAATTCATATGGACCCAAAAAAGAGCTGAAATAGCCAAGGCAATCCTAAGCAAAAAGAAGAAAGCTGGAGGCATCATGTTATCTGACTTCAAACTATACTGCAGGGCTACAGTAACCAAAACAGCACGGTACTGGTAAAAAAAAACAGACATATAGACCAATGGAGGAACAAAATAGAGAGCCCAGGAATAAGGCCACTACACATGCAACCATCTGATTTTTGACAAAGTTGACGAATGACAAGCAATGGGGAAAGGACTCCTTATTCAATAAATGCTGCTGGGATAACTGGCTGGCTGGTGAAGAAGATTGAAACTGGACCCCTTCCTTACACCATATACAAAAATCAATTCAAGATGGATTAAAGATTTACATGTGAAACCCAAAATTATAAAAACTCTGGAAGACAACCTAGGCAATACCACTCTGGACACTGGAATGGGCAAGGATTTCATGACAAAGATACCAAAAGCAATTGCAACTAAAGCAAAAGTTGACAAATGAGATCTAAGTAAACTAAAGAGCTTTTGCACAGCAAAAGAAACTATCCACAGACTAAACAGACAACCTACAGAATGGGAGAACATTTTTGCAAATTCTGCATCTGACAAAGGTCTAATATTCAGTATCTATAAGAACTTAAACAAATTTACAAGGAAAAAACCCACCTCATTAAAAAGTGGGCAAAAGACATGAACAGACACTTTTCAAAATAAGACATACTTGTGGCCAAGAAACACGAAAAAAAGCTCAACATCACTGGTCATTAGAGAAATGCAAACCAAAACCACAATGAGATACCATCCCACACCAGTCAGAATGGCTACTATTAAAAAGTCAAAAAAAGAACAGATGCTGGTGAGGTCACAGAGAAAAAGGAACACTTTTACACGGTTAGTGGGAACGTAAATTAGTTCAATCATTGCAAAAAGCAGTGTGGTGATTCCTCAAAGACCTAAAAACGGAACTACCATTTAACCCAGCAATCTTATTAGTAGGTAAATATCCAAAGGAATATAAATTGTTGTATCATAAAGATACATGCACACATACGTTCATTGCAGCATTATTCACAATAGCAAAGACATGGTATCAACCTATGTGCCCATCAACTGTAGACTGGAAAAAGAAAATGTGGTACATACACACCATGGAATACTATGCAGCCATAAGAAAGAACAAGATCATGTCCTTTGCAGGGACATGGAGGGAGCTGGAGGCCATTATCCTTAGCAAACTAATGCAGGAACAGAAAACCATGGACAGCATGTTCTCACTTGTAAGTGGGAGCTAAATGATGAGAATACATGGATACAGAGGGGAACCACACACACTGGGGCCTACTGGAAGGTGGAGGCTGGGAAGAGGAAGGTGATTAGAAAAAATAATTGGTAGTAGGCTTAGTACCTGGGTAACAAAATAGTCTGTACAACAAATCCTTATGACACAAGTTTACCTACCTAACAAACCTGCACATGTGCCCCTGAACTTACAAGTTATAAAAACAAAAACATAGATGACTGCCCTGTTGCCCTGCAAATCGGAGTCTGAGGAACAGTGCAAGAAGGAGCACATTTTCTAATGGCTAGAGGTCCAAGTGGGCTGCACTCAGCAACAGCCAGCTTCCTCAGCAGTGGGAATACCATCTGCTGGGGGTAGCGGTGGACACAGGTTTTCTGGACACTGGTTGGCTTATTGAACTTTTGCCTAATGCTCAATAGCCACTGTGTCAACTTGGGCTGAGAATGTTCCGGCGGGAGGTTCTGACGAGGGGGTTTAGACCTGACTTTGGGTTCTACTCTCATCTACTTGAAGCCTGAGGGGAACATCCCATTTGTGGAATACTGGTTGGCTTAGTGGACTTCTTTTTGCCACCATCCCACCCTACTCCCAACCCCTAAGGAGAAAACAAAGATGCTTCCTATCCCAAAGAGGATCATTTTTAGGGATGTGAATTCACCCAACCACTGCAGGTAAGAAGGCCAGTGCTGAGTATGGATGAGTGTGGCTTTTGGTTTGGGCTTCTAATGAAAGACAGCTCAACAGTTTGTTGACGCAACTCCTCTTCAACACTCGAGGAGTCTAAGCTTTAAGAAGAAGGGGTGCATTGGCCCTAAGACTGCTAGGGAAGGATCACACTGAGGGTCTGAGGCAGTCGGCTCTTCAGGGGGGTCCTGAGGAAGCCCCTGACTAACAGGGCACCAATGAGTTAGTTCCAAGTGAGAAAAATGTTGAGCAGATCCCTTGACACACACAGGCCGCTCCCACGGGCATCCATCACTGTTAGGTAGCACTTGCACAAGCACCCTCACCAGGGCAGCCCAATTTGACTCGGGAGCAAACACATTCAGAGATGCTGAGTAATTTGCTTGAAGTCCCAGGGCCGGTAAGGACAGGTGGGCACTGCTATCATGCCTGGCTTAAACAGGTACCCAAAGCCTGCAATGCTGCTCCTCAGGAGAGCAGCAAGCACGTGGCAGGACGTTAGAACCAAAATAACCACATCAACGACACAGATGCCAACAATAAACAGTGCTGCATTCTAGTAAGAAAAGGCCAAAACCAGACTCACATTTACTGAAATGTAAGATTTAAATAATACTTTCGAACTTTTCTGTCCTTTCAGTTCTGAACTTTGGTCTTAAGAAATTGGAGTTTGAAGTGAGCCGAGATCGCGCCACTGCACTCCAGCCTGGGCGACAGAGGGAGACTCTGTCTCAAAAAAAAAAAAAAAAAAAAAAGAAATTACTTTGGTATTCTGGTGTTGAGCAGTAGGAATGGTAGAAAAGTAGATTGCAAACCGGTTAGCACATAGAAAGCAAGACACAGTTGAACTACCACTGAAAACGATTTGGAAACATTGGTTTCAGCCATTATAAAGACTAAAAGATTTTAATTTGTGATGCAGTTTGGGAAAAAAGTTGGCCAGTTGTAGCTCACTAGAAACATCATTTAATGACACTGGGCCATAAACCATACATGACAGGCTTGGTGGTTATGTACTGTAATTCAGCAGGATGGCACAATGTTTACATAAAAGGCATATTTAGATACAAACAAGTGAGCAAAGTTACCTGAGTATCGAATGACTAATCTTTATTGTCCCTTGCTCTCTGTGCAAAGAGGCAATAGAATAGCAAAACAAGATCTGTCCAGGACATCTCCGGACAAGCAAGAAGGTTGATGGCATTGGCCCGCCTGGCCAGAGCATCAGTGGCCACACTCCAAGCCACGTGGGGACCCTGCCTGGACCTCCCACTCTGACTAGTGGTTCATCACGGGACTATCAGTTCACCCTCCACTGGTCCATCTGACATCCTGGGGTGCTGGTTCCTTAATACAAAAATACTAATCTTGACCTCCCGCAGGCAGAGGACACCAACAAGCCAGCATGTGACGAGACTGAAAATAACTGTCACCTACAACTATGAGCCTTAAATAAGTTCCTGAAGCCAAAATGTACATCTGTCTTTGGTCCTTTAATTGCTCGGCTATACCCGAATTGCTATGTGTACACCAAAGTCATTCAGCTGTCCAGACACTCAGTATTTAGTGGGATTCCAGCATCAGGTCAAAATGTCATTCTCATTAGTGAGATCTGAAAGAGTCTAGAGGAACTGGTTTTTCCCTGGATGTATTCTGTCTCATGTAATGATCTCCCTCACTCACCTGAATGTCTATTCACAATGACTGGGTGCCACCAACCTCAGGTACAAGACACCAGCGTTCTAATTTATTATAATCTAAGGCAACAAAAAGATAAAATTTCCTCACAGGGAACTCGCATGGCAGAGTAAGCGTGCAACACCTCGTTTCTCTTGAACGCCTTCCTAGGCTGGGGTTGGAAGGGTCCAGCGCTGGTGCAGATCCTTGGCTGTACATCCTGGCTCCACCACGCAGCAGCCATGTGTTGGGTGCGCTGCCTGTGAGCCTCACTTTCCTCATCTATAAAATGGGGATGACAGCAGGTCCTACCTCATGGGGCTGTGATGAGGAACAAATCGGGGCACAGTGCATGGCACACAGGGAGCGCTTGATACGTGATTGGCCTAGGAGGGCACAAATGCCAAGTCATGTGACTCTGCACCCCCAGGGCCTGGCACATCAATATAAATGATCCTGATCAAGAGGACAAATCGAGAGTCAGTCGTGGGGGACACACGGTATGAGCGCGCTGGCTGCCAAGAGTTCAGCAATATATTTCTAAACAAATATTTTCCAAAGAGCAAAGTTCAGACCAAGCTTGAGATTCTGGGTTCCCTTGGAGTTTCACTAATTAAAACTAATTATTTCAATATACAAAAATGTGGGGGTAGAAAATGAAAACACACAAGTAATAAATGTTAAGCTCTTCTCTAAAAATGATTCCCACTCCGCAATGAGTGAATACTTCAGTAATTACTCTCCCATAATTGAGTCTGAGTTTTCCCAAAGATAAATATACACAGAGCCTTGTCATAATACATTTTTTTATTACAATATCCAAAAAACTGGGTATGCAAGTTTAGGGGATCTCAAGACCCCTTCTTCAATCGTAGGAATGTGCCATCTCAAGACGGTATATTTAAACTATAAAGAAGTTCAAATGTAAAGGAAAAAGAAAATGCAATTTCTTCATAAACATTCTGTGTGTCTCTTACTACCAATCACATACTCTTTTGTAAACCCTGAAAATTTTCCCTGTAAATAATAGATATATATATAGTGTGTGTGTGTGTGTGCACGTGTGTGTGTGTGTATAAAGTGTTGGTAGCTCCCTTCCCCAAAGATCAGCTGTTTTCCTTAATCATCTGTATTAGTGTCAACAAACGGCTACAGATACATATTTCTTTGAGAATTAAATACATAATTGTGAGATTCAAACAAGCCGAAGGGCAAGAGGAAAAAGCACTATGTGGATGGCACATTTGGGGTAAATTACCAAAACATCTGTCTTTCTGAGTCACTGGTTCCCTCTTTTGCAGACTGCCTTTCCAGGAAATTCTTTCTTTATTGCAAGCACAGCCCCAAAGGCACTGGGCAGTCTCCTCACTGCCATCGCACCCGCTGGTTCCAGTATTGCTATCAGCAAACATGTCGGCTCCCTGCACAGTCCGGGAGCCATGTAAGGGCACAGGACACGGGCGAGGGCTGCTAGGACTGGGGCCATCGCACCTGCTCTGCCCAGCACGCTGAGTGCCCAGGACGTGGGCGCTGCCGCTGGGTGGCGTTAGGCTCGCTCCTGCGCTCACAGGTGCCCTGCGTCTTTTTAAAGAGGGGTTCCATGAGCAGGAACGAGTTGAATGCACGAGCGCCATTTCCGATGGAAAAGGAATAATGTGAACTCGCCCTGCTCCTCCCCTCCTCTAAAGCTGGCCGGCCAGGTAGGCTCGAGTGTGGGTGTGAGGCCTGGATGGCAAATGGGAGACAAACCGACCAAGCGACCTGAACATAAAGAGAGACTCGCGGAGAAGCCGTCGGGGCCGTCCCCACCGGAGGAGCCTCTGCCACAAGGCCGGGCGGGCAGCTCCACCGTGGGGCCCGGGAGGCGAGTGTGGGGCCGGGGCGCCGTCACTGCAGGGCCCTGACGAGGTAGAGCTTCTCCCCGTGCTCGCTGGTGAAGATGGGCGCCTTTTTGTAGTGTTCCACCAGCTCGTCCATGGTGTGGAAGCGCCGCTGCCCAATGCAGTAGACATTGTCCACGAGCTGCACCTTGAAGTGTTTGTTCTTCCCTGACGCTTTAAGGGACACGGAGAAGTCGCTGGGCTGGGGAGGAAACAGAACACAGTTACAGCCGGGCCACAGCTGGGAGCTGTGTCTAAATCCATCCACCTCTCCTGTGTGTCTAAATCCAAACCACCCATTGCTCAAACACTGGGTCTCTGTTTTTTTTTTGTTTTTTGTTTTTTGTTTTTTTTTTTCTTGAGATGGAGTTTCACTCTTTTGCCAGGCTGTAGTGTAGTGGCCCAATCTCGGCTCACTGCAACCCCTGCCTCCCAGGTTCAAGCGATTCTCCTGTCTCAGCCTCCCGAGTAGCTGGGATTACAGGAATCTGCCACCACGCCCAGCTAATATTTGTATTTTTAGTAGAGACAGGGTTTCGCCATGTTGGCCAGGCTGGTCTTGAACTCCTGACCTCAGGTGATCCCCACCCCCTCCCCGCCTCAGCCTTCCAAAGTGCTGGGATTACAGGCAATAGCCACCACGCCTAGCCGGGTCTCTGTTTTATATCTAGAACGGCATCTGATGTTCAGAAAGACCTGGAGGCAGTCCACGATTCTGAAATTCTGAACCAAAGAAAAAATAAATTCTGCTTAGCCCAGTTTCAGTGCTAAATGTGTTTTAGTTATTTGAAAAGTGCAAACTCATTATGGAATATACAGCACTTCACTGGAATATACAGTGTTGCCCTGACTGCTCAAGAAATTTGCTGTTTTTCATTTCCCAAACTATTTTTTTGATAAACTGGGAATTTATTAAGAGTGGTTTGTATGCAGGCAGTAGCTAGAAATTTTACTACTTCTGATGTCTAACACTATTAGAAATTAAGACGTCAAAATTTTTCTAATTTTTTTTTTTTTTTGAGATGCAGTTTTGCTTTTGTTGCCCAGGGCTGGAGTGCAATGGTGCGATCTTGGCTCACTGCAACCTCTGCCTCCCAGGTTCAAGCAGATTCTCCTGCCTCAGCCTCCCGATGTGCCACCATGCCCGGCTAATTTTTCTAATTCTAAGCATTTAAAAATACAAACAGCAGTAGAAAATTCCGGTCGCATTTTAAACATAGTTCACAATATCCCAGAGGAAGCTGAACTATGGTTTGAGTACAGATTTTATTGAAAAATATTTAAATTCTGTGATGTGCCTTACATTTCAGAATATTTTAGAAACATGTCATTATTTTAATTAAAATGTATCTTTTATTGGCCAGGTGCAGTAGCTCACGCCTATAATCTCAGCACTTTGGGAGGCCGAGATAGGTGGATCACCTGTGGTCAGGACTTTGAGACCAGCCTGGTCAACATGGTGAAACCTCATCTCTGCTAAAAATACAAAATTAGCCAGGCATGGTGGTGGCGTGCCTGTAATCCCAGCTACTTGGGAGGCTGAGGCAGGAGAATCGCTTGAACCTGGGAGGTGGAAGTTGTAGTGAGCTGAGATCACGCCACTGCACTCTGGTCTGGGCAACAAGAGCAAAAACTCCATCTCAAAAAAAAAAAAAAAAAAAAAAAAAAAAAAAAAAAAAAAAAAAAATCGGTCTTTTATCTCATTTGCTGAAAAACATGCAGGAAAGAAGATATTGAATGATAAATGTTCTTTGTACAAAAAATCAAGTTTTGATCAATTCATTAAATGAATAACAGTTACTAACACATGCCAGGCAGGCGGTGCCCTGGATACGTGTGTGTGCATGCAGGACATATGCTCTGTGACAATCCGGTGTGGGGAGCAGATAAGTAGAGGTGTACAGATGGCTGCACAGGGCAGTAAGTTCTATGGAAAAAAAAAGAAAACAAACAAAAAAACAGAGTGGCATGAGAGAGGAGCATGAGGTACCGCAGCTCTAAGTGTGTGAGTGTGTGCAGATGTGAGAGGGAGTATGTGAGTATTGAGAGTATGCGTAGCATGTGAGTGCATCTGTGTGAATGTATAAATGTGTGTAGGGGCAGGAGAACCCTCTGGACACGTGGAGCTGAGCCTGTGCTCTCCAAGGCAGGGCTGGTACCTCGGACATGCCTGGCCAGTGGCAAGACCACAGCCTAACATCCAAAATTCTTCATGGAATTCCCAGACCAGTTTTCTGCTTTTCTCAAAGCCCAGAAACTTCCTGCTCTGAGGGTCCAGCAGCTCGGCCCTGCTCTGCGACCTCCCAGCAGGACCTCCAGACAGTTAACAAAGGCCTAGGCCATTGTCTATTACAGAGTCCACAAAAGCCCAAATAAATGTTTGATAAGAAGTGTGCAACCCTTGCAAAACAAGGAATCACTCCATTTATACCAATGACAACTTAGGGGAATGAGTGTCTGAGAAGACTCAAATTGTGCAAGGCAGCTGGGCTCACCCACCAGCCACAGCTGTTAACAGAAAAGAATGAAAGGAACAATTGTAAGTATAGTTTGTATTTATGCATGCCTCTGTCCCAAATAGACCACATAAGAACAAACCTTTGAGGGGAAAAGCCCCATCTTATCCCCATGTGAGGCCCAGGGCATGCTCCTGGATGAAACTCCAGGAAGAAACCAGAAGGTTAATCTCAGATTAGGCCTCAGCCTATAGATGATTAATATTCTGAAAATATGTATATTGTGTACTAGAAGTTGTGCCTTTAAGAAAAGATGAAGGGCAGTCTCACTTACAGAGTTTGCTATAAGCCAGACTCAGAGATAAAGTGGCATCATTTTTAGTGGAGGCAGTATGGGAGTGAATCATGGTAAATATAAGATACACCCAATTTTAATTAAGCCAAATGATCAACAGATGACTTTCTACATAAGGGAAATTTGCTTTTAATTCAAGCTCCTTAATTTAACATCATGGTGTGTGTGCCTGTATGCATGCATGAGTTGCAGCAATAAAATTTTCGCAGCAGAAGAGGTAACTTTTAGTTTTGTGGGCTCCTGAGCAGAAACCTTTAAAAGTTAAGGATGTAGAACTAATTTATGCCAAGCAGGAGTGCTAAAAGTTGGGGAGTGTTCTTTAATTTAAACTGAGTAGATTTTCTGTAGGAAATCTGAAAAAGAACAATCTGTATACTAACATACACCGTTACATGTGACCACTGAACACCTCCAAGTGAAGTGTGAAGATGAACTAGTTAAGATGTTCTCCAAGTGTGCTCTCAAGACCAGCAGCATCAGCATCCTCTGGGAACTGGTTAGGAAGCATATTCTCAAGGGCCAGTCATGGCAGCTCACACCTGTAATCCCTGCCCTTTGGGATGCCATGGTGGCAGGATTACTTGAGGCCAGGACTTTGAGACCAGCCTGGGCAACATAGTGAGACCCTATCTCTACATAAAATTTAAAATAATTAGCCAGGTGTGGTGATGCATACCTGTGGTCCCAGCTACTTGGAAGGCGAGGGTGGGAGGATCACTTGAGCCTGGGAGGTCAAGGCAACAGTGAGGTATGATAGGGGCACTGCACTCCAGCCTAGATGACAGAGTGAGACCCTATCTCAAAATAAAAAAAAAAAGAAATGCAAATTCTCAGGCTCTGCCTCAACCCTGCTGCAGCAGAAATTCTGGGGTGGAGCCCAGCCATCTGTGTTTTAACCTCCAGCACCGTGTGTTTTAATAAGCCCTTCAGGGGACTCTGATGCAGTTTGAGAACTGGAAGAAAGAAAATCTGGAAGAAACATCGGCAGTGTTGGAGCCACCAACAAATGTTTGGTCACTAGAAAAAGATGGGAATGCGATTTATGGGCAAAGCAGCCCATGATGGAGGGAGATCCAGTCTGCGATACTTTTCTAATTGGGTCCTGAGGATTCTGGCTCTGCTCCAGACATCTCTCATAGGGAATTACCCCTGAAGGGACAGCTGGGACACTGCTGTATGGTCTCTTCCTTTCAAAGTGAGCCACCAGTCCCTGCATCTGATGGAGATGGAGTTACTCCTGACCCAAAACAACTGTGCCTCCAGAGGGAGCTAGGGAATGATTCCCATGAAAGCAACTCCGTCAGTCCTGTTCTTATCTGTTGTAGTCCTTCCACGGTTGGCTTTCTAGAACAGATTTCAAGAAATCAGATGAAAAAGGACCATGCCACACTTGCTCCTCAACAAGTACTAGAGTACTGATAGTATGGTAGAGTACTCTACATTTAAGCTTGTCAAAGAATCTTAACACATTTTTGAAACATGCAGTCAAGATGCTGTCTGAGGCTGCAGTCATCTGAAGGCTCGACTGGGGATGCAGGCCCTACTTCCAAGGCAGTCTGCTCACATGAACCCCTGGGGGGGCTCTGTAGGACTGCCTGAATGTACTCTTAACATGACAGCTGGCTCATCCTAGATCAAGTGACCCAAGAGAGAGCAAAGAGGCAGCCACAATGCCCATCTCGGAAGCTGCCCTCCATTGCTTCTGCCACATCTTGGTCATTAGAAGTGAGTTGCTCAGTGCAGCCCATGCTCAAGGGAAGAGGGTCAGGCTCCACCTTCTGAAGCGAAGAGTACCAAAGAATTTATGGACATCTTTTTAAGCCATCATAGATGGACAGACACAACACTCATTAAAATTTTCTGTGATTGTACTAAAACCTAACTAGACTCAGTCCCCGGGTTTTGAAACATCTTCCCTTTGATTTCTCCTCTTTAATTGCCACCTTTGTGCTACCTCCCACTGTCCACATTTCCTACACTTTCCATCTCCAAACACTGTACTTACTTGGTATATAGTAATTTCTCTGTGCTGACGACTGGGCAAATTCTTCAAATTTTCAAACATCAGACCGCTTCTTCCTGTTATGTCCTTCTATGAGTATTCCTTATAAGGAATGATTTTTCTATTCTCATAGTTTTTGAATCAATGGTTCTGGAGAATGAACAATTAGTACAACCCATTCATTCACCCTTCTTTTCAGAAAGTCATTTTCCAAGTGGAATCTAAGGACAATTAATAGGCTGGTGGAAAACCAACATTATTTTTGTTTAGGCTTTAGATTCTGTGTTTGAATACAACGAAGTGCAAGAACCCTATTTAACTCCACATCCCCATACTGGGCTCAGAGTATCTGGTGTTCAACAAACGTGCAGACTTAAAAATTTCTAATTTTGACTGCCTCTTCCAATATTCATTCCTTTAGGTAATTCTTACACCTCATCTCTTTGCAATTTGTGCTCACGATAAGTGGGTACTTTTAGAAAAGAACAATAGAGAGCACACTCTTTGATCCCATCTCTACAGCTTTGCCAGCTTGTTCCATTGCCTCAAATACTTGCTGAAAAGCACCTTTGCAGTTTTATAAAACAGATGTCCTGATCAGATACGCCTCTCCCTCTCTCAAGATTTAATCATTGTTTTCTCATAGAAGGAAAAAAATGAATGCCGAGGACAGACTTTAATATCCTTTATTTCCTCCTCCATCCCTGAAAGCTTATGTATTAATGCGATTTTCTTCTAAGCACAATGGTCATGGGGAAATGGGAGGGAGGGGCCTTGCTCCAGGTACTTTTGGTTCTTTAAACCTTAAAACTTCTCCTTATCTTTCACTTTGGACTTTATGAAACGATGAGGGTAGAAATGCCCTTTGTGTGATTCACCAGGCCTCCCACAGACCCTGGATTGATCTCCAGCCATGCTGAAGTCTCCAAGCATCAATAATCTGCACATCTCCTTTTACCGCCAGAGAGAGGTCACCCTGTTGGTTTCTTATCACAAGTTGTATCATTCTTTTCTTTTGGTAAAGACATGTTTTTCTCCTTTTACTTCTTTACAGAAGGCATTCTTCTGTCCACAGAAGTGGTTCATTTACCTCCCAAAAGTGAGAACGAATGGGTTAGAGGCAAATCGTGATCCACTGATTAATAGTTTCTCTGTTTTTATCTCAGAAAAGCTGCCTTTCAGTTTTACCGTTCTAGTCAGTCACCTGCCCTAGTTGTCTAAGGTAGCCTTCTTTTAATAAAAATAACTCCTGCCTATACTTATGCTGCTAGCTGTCAGGTGACCCTATGCGCTTTGTTTTTACATCAGATTATCTCTTCCTTGCCCCAAGTGTGATGAGTCTCACCAGCATTTCCTATTCTCCTATCAATGTTCACTCTATAAAATATTTACTCCACAGGCCTGAAGCCAATCCACACTGACATGTTCAAATATTCATCTCATTAACTTTGGAAGTAATCTTATTTACATAAATGAAAAATCAATCATCAACTACAGAGCAGCCCTCCAAGTCCCATCTAACCTAATCTAGGCAAATGGAGCATTCCCTGTCCACTTTCCAGTTAGTATGCATGTATGTGTTTAGCCCTCCCTATCCCCAAATGTATTTCCTAAAGTCACATGTAATACCTCACCGTATAGACCTGTAGAATATTGTCCTTGTTATTCTGTCTTTCCATAGTGTCATACCTGATGTGACTGAGTGATAATTTAAGTCAGAATTTTACCATATTACACAACAGTATGCAAAAGGGCTTGAATCAAGTGCATACTCCACAATGCAGTGGTTCTCAAATTGGAGCATCAGAATTATTCAGGGCTTCATAGGTTCTCAGGATTTGGAAGAAAAAAAGGACTCAGAGGGCTTCTTCAAGCCGAAGGTGCAGAGCCCTACCCTGGAGATTCGAAGTCAGCAAGCTGGGGCAATCTGCATTCTAGCAAGTTCGCTGGTGATGCCGGATGCTGCTGGTGTAGGAACCACACTTTGGAATTATTGCCATGGATGGTGGCTGAAGAAAATTATATGTGGGTATTCTCCTGTTCGCTTGTGGCAGCATCTATGCTTGACTCTGTTATACTTCCAATGACTATACTGTAGATGGGATTTTTAAAATGCTAAAATGAAATGCAGTAAGGAAGATGGGTGAGCAGACCCAGTCTGCAAATGACTCCACCATCAGTTATTACACAATGAACTAATTTATAGTAAACTGCTTTCTGTGCTATAAACTCCACAGGGATCTGAAACTCTATTTTGTTACTCTATGCTGCTCTTGCCATGCTATAAATGTCATGTTAAAGAAATGCTTAGTAATAGTGCCATGAGAAACATCCCCAGATAAATGAGAGACCCCACACAGAAATACAACTCAAAAGGGGAGACATATGCTCCCTGAGTGAAGACAAGCAAAATGTAAAGCTGAGATTAAAAGGTTATGTGGGGATGCGAATCAAAACCACAACGAGCTACCACTTCACACCTACCAGAATGGCCATTTTATACACACACACACACACACACACACACACACACACAGCCATGTGTGGCTTAATGACAGGATATGTCCTGAGAAATACATCATCAGGCAATTTGGTCATTGTGCAAACATCAGGGTGAACTTACACAAACCTAGATGGTACAGCCTACTACACATCTAAGCTATAAGGTACGGCCTGTTGCTCCTAGGCTACAAACCTGCACAGCATGTTACTGTACTCAACACTGTAGGACGCTGTAACACAATGGTGTTCTGTAAACCAAAGAGACATCTAAATCTATAAGACAACATAGTCACGGATTTTTTTTGCAGCCACAGCTGCAATTTTAACCCCAGTGTGTGATAACCGTGGAGCGCTCACAGAACGAGGCCAGCACATCTCCACCTTCTGGGAAAAACCAAGAGCCATGGTCTCGAAAGAAATTATGAACCTCTTACTGACCAGGTTTGCTACTGATTGTATTAAAAACACTAGCTTTTAATAAGACTCCTGTGTTCACAGATCCCAGTAAATTGTGCATTGCTTGTCTGTTTTAAAGGTCAGCATTGAAGAGCCAGCCAGAGTGAGAAGGCAGAGTCTTTAAGGGCCCTGGCCCGTTTGAGAATCAGAATCAGGTGATGAGCATTACACTTCTAGATAACAGCCTTTACTGCATCATCTTGCAGGCCCTTCCATCTTCAAGAGTTAAATATGCTTAAAATTAGAACCATTACAAAAATCCAGGCTTAAAACTTCCATTTGGTACTGGGCAAAAAGCCTGGCAATTAAAAATAACTTGTTATCTTTGAAACTGGAAAGATGCCTACAAGCACTGCTCACAGCAACCTAAGGTTAAGTCATCTTAACATTAACTCATTTATGAAGAAACACCATGGATCGCGGAGCCTAACCATGAAACCCTGGAAGCAGTTTTCACTTTGCTCTGACAATCTACTTCCTTCCAATTCATCAGCAGAAACATAGCAAATACAGCAAGTTTATTTTCAAACTCTAAACAGTAAAAAACAAACAAACAAAAAAAACCACAAAAAAAAAACTCAACAGAAATACACTTCAAGAGATAAATTACACTCAACAAAAGCTACAGTTCTAAATGAAGTTCAGCTTTATGACAATATTTTTATAATTCTTGGACACCATAAAGGAGTCCAATTTCCACCACCACGATGCTCTGTCCTCAGAGAAGAGCAGATCCCAGTTGCCTCTCTCTGGAGGGCTTTGAATGCCTCTCTGATCAGTCAACAGGACCCTTGAATGAGCACTTACTCATTGTGCCAGTAATCTTTTCAGAGGACAGCAGTGGCAGCAGGTAGTACATACTTACTAGTCTTATAGCGTGCATTTAAAAATGAAATTGAAGCCTACTAGAACCAATACAATTCAAATACATCTTGGAAAGTATTATGCAGAAATGGTTTTAATAACAGCTGCAAGAACGTATAAAACCACTAAGAATGCATCATAGGGATCAAGGGTTTTCAAAGTGTGGTCCCAAAAGCAGCAGCATCACCACCAAGAAACGTGCTATTAATGGAAATGCAAATTCTTGGGCCCCAGACCTCCTGAATCAGTACCATTGCAGGTAGGACCCAGCAATTTCTGTTTTAACAAGCCTCAAGGCAATTCTGATACACACTACATACAGTTAGAGAATCATTATTTAGAGAAATGGAATGATGGAATTGCCTGAAAATAGAGTTTTGGGTAAAAGTTATAATTTCTGTAAGAAATATAATAACTTAAAAATACAGAAAGGAACTATTCTAACTATTTTATTTCCTGGCCAAAAACTTTTCATATATTTTTAAAAAGAGAAATGAAACATCCAGTGACTTTTAGTATGGCCAATATGTGCATTAAATTATCCTTAGCAAGACAATTTTTCTCTATTGGAAAAAAAGTACTGTATGACAAAAAATATTAGTATCTAATACTATTGCAAGACATAATAAATACATGATCTCTTTGGGATCTAAAATCTTACAGAGGAAAATGGCCACCCAGACTTGTGGCTGATGCTATCCAGCAAGTCACCCAGGCCAGCTCTGCACCTTTTCCAACCATATCCTAGTTGTGATCTGTCACTTTCTGAACAACCTTTACAAGGATGGGAGATGCAGCAATTAAGAAAATAAAATATTGACAACTTGTACAGTTTACCAGAAACCCAGTAAAGGGTTACTGTTCATTTTAAGTACAGCTTTCCAGCCACATCCATAGAATCAATGTGGACAAAATGTAATATAAAAGGATTTATGATGGACACACATAGGGTGAGTAGGATATCTGAGTTTTCTGGATTTAAGCGGGTATGGCTCACAGGTGAAGGTATGATAACGAAATATGGAGAATAGGCAACAACAATGCATCACCTTTAGCTGCTAAGGATAAATGACAATTGCAGATGAGAGAGGAGAGCAAGGGAGGAGGAAGAAATGGAAGGACAAGCAGTAGGTACTGAAGTTCAGGACAGGAAAGAGGGTCCAACAGCTTCATTCGCTTGTTGGTTCACTGATTCATCTAACATATCCAACAGAAACTTCTGAAATACCCAGCACTTACTGATAGTGGATAGCGTAGGATGTGGCAATGTTTGTCTTCCCTGAAATACGCACCTCTCAATATTGTCAAGCAAGGGCCTAGCTCATTTACACTGCAATCACTCAGGATATTTTATTGAAGATCCATTCCAAAAAAAAAACAGCTGTGCTTATCCAGAAGCCAGGCCTCATGTGGTAACCTTAATTAAAGGCCCAGGCCCAAAGATTGCAAGAAAAAAGGAAATTAAATGAAGATGCCTGCCTCTGAGTCCTGCAGGGAGGCTGAACCCCTCAGAAACCTTACCATCCTGGCATGCTGCAAAGGAATTATGTCAGATCATGAACCTAAGGGCTCTTGGTGGCCTGGTAGTGGCTGTGAAAGCCAGCTCTAACCTGAGAAATGCCAAAACGAGCAGGAAAACACATGGGGATGGGGGGAGGCAGTGGATGGTGGGAAAAAAAAACAAGCAAAGGACTTGTCCACTTGTCCACGAGGACAGGTTCCCGGCAGTCACAGATGACAGCTGAGAACACCTTGGTTATGAACAGGAAATGCAGCCAACCTGGCATGGTTCTGCTGTCAGGAGAAAAGAAGCCACACACCTCAGGGCTCCTGTAGAATCCCTGTGGAACAAGGAATGCACACTAACAGCTGAAAATGGCCCATGTCACGGCATCCATCAGGACAAGCTGCCCCGTACAGCATCAGGCCACGTGGAGCCTCAGACCAAGACGGTGCTGCTATGTGTGCAGAGCCGATGCAAGTCCCAGTAAAGCTCTTTCCACCCTATATTCCTAGAATCATATATGTTGTTCCTTGACTTCTAAGTTAGGAGAGAATGCAAAAAACCCTGAAAGGCCTCCATTAAAAAACTGTTAAAAGGAAATACAAACAATTAGTGCTTTAGTTCTTTAGAAAAAGTTAGCTAATTCTCTACCAATACAAGACAACTGACACAGTGGGGTGCAGAGTTCTGAGATGAAACCCAGACAATGCATGCATCCCTCCTTATCCAAAGGGATCTAGTCCCTGAATTCAGACAGCAATGACCACCTGTGCATGTTCCACAGAAAAGCCATAGGTCCTCCCTAAGGCCAGCAATCCCGGAGAACACCTTTTTCATCTACCCTCTAAAGTCTTTCCTCTTTTCCCCAAATCTTAGGCAGAAAGAATAATGACTGGCACCAATGTCTCCACACTGCAGGACTTCCTTCTGAGAAGTCTCCTCAAACTCAAAATATTTTAAGCTAAGATCATATTTTGTTCATTATACTTAGCCCTTAAGGACTCTGGACCAAGCACTTAATATTGTAATTGGTTTTCCAGCGCTTTCTCTAAGTTTCTGCTCGACTGCGTTGAAAGCGCTGCTGTCCTTAATTTGCTTAAGGCTTCAAACACGATCTAAAGGAAGTGGTGCACAGAGCTCTCGTCATGTGAGAACAATTCAATGTGATGTCTTGCCAAGAATGATAAACTCTGGTGACTTGATAAGAAAATCTCAGAGTTCAGATTTCACATGAAGTTAGCTTTCAGGCTGGCATTCCCGTCCAAGCACATCTAAGGCTCCGCAAAATTGATGACACCATAAAGGAGTCCAGTTTCCACCACCACGATGCTCCGTCCTCAAAGAGGAGCAGATCCCAGTTGCCTCTCTCTGGAGGGCTTTGAATGCCTCTCTGATCAGTCAACAGGACCCTTGAATGAGCACTTACTCATTGTGCTAGTAATCTTTTCAGAGGACAGCAGTGGCAGCAGGTAGTACATAGTTACTAGTCTTATAGCGTGCATTTAAAAATGAAATTGAAGCCTACTAGAACCAATACAATTCAAATACACCAAACTCTATCTCCTAAATGCTTGTTTTGGAAGTCTCTCGATTGTAGGTGTATTCGGAAAGACATTTACAAAACTGGTCGAGTATTTCCTTCACACACGAAAAGCCTGCCTTCTGGGATGCAGGCTCCACCTCATGCCCGAAACTCACCGCCCCCAGCCTGCCCACCTCTGGAACTGGGTCTGCTGCCCCAGTCGAGTGGCCTCATATCTCCGACTCACTGCACACAAACAAAACTCATCTCTCCCAAGAACCCCTGTTTTCAATTCATCTCGTAAGTGCTTTAAAAGCTTTTGAGAAATGAACTCAGTGGCGCTGCCTGCCGTGGCAATGACCTTGGGATTACATGGTTTACAAAGAGCAAGCAAGCAAACAACAAAAGGCGGTGTCAGAAACCAGCCACCAGTCTTGCAAAGATTGCTTTTACTGGGACGCAGACCGAGTAGAAACAAAGTAAATCACTCGGGCCTTCTACGTACACAGAATGGCAACCAGGAAAGAAAATGATGTTTGAGCCTGTAAAATACAAGAGGGGGAATCTTGGGAGAGAAGCAGAACCACCTTTGTGGGCTAAAAACATTTTTTTAGTTAATCTCCCACCTCCAGAAATGGACACCCACTATCCCCAAAACAGATGCAAGGAAATCACGGAGTAGCAAACGTTATACTAAATGGCATTCATCTGCGTCTCCCGCTCTTTCTAGTGTATTCGCACAATGTGAAAAGGGCGTGGCACACAGACCCACCGCGCAAGGCGCATTTACTGCCTGCAGCCAGAGCTGCGGGAGCAGCGCACTTACCGAGGACTCGCTGTCCCTAATGAGGAAGTCGCCCTCCACGCCCCGCTCGTTGAGGGCGCACTCGGCCTGGTGCCGCGTCACGTTCCCGTAGTACCACTCTCTTCCCGCGAAGCGCCCGCTGGACGAGGGCCCGGTGTAGCTTATCTGTGGGGCGTGCGCAGGGTGCAGGGCAGGCCCATCACTGAGGACCACCACGTAGTTTTTGGGGACAAGGCCCACCTGGCCCCGGGCATTTTTGCATTTCCACCACTCGGGATCGTTCTCGGGCTTCTCAATCACCTCCATGGTCTCCCCCTTCTCGAAGTTGAGCTCCTCCTCGGTGACTGAGCTGAAGGGGTACAGCGTCTGGACCACATGCAGCACGCGGGAGCCCTGGCCATTGCTCAGCGAGGCGCCCTTGCGCAGGCTCAGGAAGCTTGGGGACTCCGCAGCCGCCTCATCCACCTCCTCCAAGACGTAGTTGGAGGGGAACCAGCCGATCTGCCCGTTGTAGCTGCCCCGCCACCAACCATCGCTGCACTTCTCCATGACAGTGACGCGCGACCCCTTCACCAGGGACAACTCATCCTCCCGCTCCGCCACATAGGCGAACTTGACGAAGGCCGGGATGTTGAGGTCGTAGATGCGGTCGGCGCCGCTGCCATTGGCGGGGTATTCGGCGTCCGTGCTGGGCGTGGGGGACGCGTCCCGCGCGCTGGTCTTCCTGCGCGTCTTGCCGAGGCCTGTGGAAACATAGCAAGGCTCAGTGGCGCGGGGCACTTGGGCACCACCCCACTCCCTAGCCTACTGGGATGTCTACGCAGTTTCTCTGGCGGTTAAATACAAGGGGACACATGGACAGTGCTTACAAACTGTAATTACCATGAGAAAAATAAGGTTGCTGGCAGCTGCCTCCTGTAGTTGTGAAGTTACTTAAAGTTGAGAATTAAATTGATCTCTTTTATCCATAAAAACATGTCACAGGGCCAGCACAGTGGCTCACGCCTGGAATCCCAGGCTTTGAGAGGCCCAGGCGGGAGGATTGCTTGAGGCCAGGAGTCTGAGACCAGCCTAGGCAACATAGCGAGACCCTGTGTCTGCAAAAAATTAAAAAAAAAAAAAAAATTAGCCACCTGTGGTGCACATCTGTGGCCCCAGCTACTGCAGAGGCTGAGGTGGGAGGATGGCTTGAGCCAGAGTTGAGACTGCAGTGAGCCATGATCGCTCCACTGCACTCCAGCCTGTGCAACACAGTGAGGCCGTCTCTAAAACCAAAAAATGCGGGAGTACCAGTGACACAAAAGATAACAAGAAGAGTAGGTGGTTTCCTTCTGAAATAACCATTTTTAGAGCAGCCCTGCGCCTCTCAGAAAAATAAAGTATAAATGCAGAGAAAATACCTTTTTCATTCCTAGAATGGGTGGGAAGCCAGACTAAATGAATTGAAAGACCCATTAGAACTCTAAGACCATCCAGCCTTAGGGAGCGCAGCCTGTATAACCTGCCCTGTCCCCAGCTGCCTTGCCGCTGCCGCCTCTATTCCTGGGACACTCACTGCTGCCACCCTCACCCCTGGGCAGCATAACAGCCCTACTGGGCAAAACCCATCATCTTCACCTTTCTTCTCTTCTTACAATCCTTCTCTTCTTTCAAAACAGCAGACTAATTTCCCACAAGATTGTGATGAGTGCATTAGGAAAACTTAGCTGATACCTTCAATCGAAGGCAAAATTTTTCATACTGTGATTCAAAGCCCACTAGTGGATCATAAAAAATCACTTTAATGGGTTGCAACCAGCCTATAGGTATGTGCTGAATTTAAGGGAATAAAGTAGAAAATTTCAGTGCATCAAACACAATTACAGTAAGTACTGTTTCTTCAGTCACAGATGTGAGTATTGAATCAGATTGAGAAACATTTCTTCCTGTGCATGAGGAAAAATGCTAGAAAAGCCCTAAGGTAAAAATGTTTTAACTGTGTTAAAACGCACGGAATTCCGGAACATTCTAGGAGAGGAAAGCATGTCAGCCCCGGAGCTGGGGACACACCCCACACAAGCAGACTGGCCTTCCTCAGCTGTCCTGAGAGATGAGTGCTCCCACCACACAGCTCTGCTTCAACCTCTACCTTCATCAGTGTGGAGGTTTAGTCATTTGTAGACTCCTCAAAATGACTTCCCCCAAGCACTTCCATGGGTAGCTTGTACCCCTTTCTCCTTTTCTTCCTTAAACTAGAGTAAAGGGCGATCAGTCCTAACAATTACTTGTGCTTCTATGGCCTTGCTGAGTGGGCAGGAGGTCAAGAGGGTAAAAAGGCTGATTGTCCTCAGTGGTGGAGAGCTGGGCTGCTGCCCCCCTCCCACTGCCACTGCCCTGGGACATGCACCCACGCAGCGCCAGGAGGCGTGTGAGGCCACGTATGTTTCAGAGCAAATACACTGATTCATTTATGCTAATGGCCTCCGCCATTTCTCTTTGTACCACATTTTATGCACGTGCATGGGAAACACAAGAGTAAGCCAGAATATTAGAACAGGTGAAACGCTTAGATTTCTACTTTGTGTTAACTTATATAAAAACACAAACCTCTAAATCTGAGAACTCATCCTTTCATAGGATTTCAAATGCAGGATGGTTCAACTACACAATGAGAGCACCATGATACAACCACAGCTCCACAATCCAGAAGGCAGGCCATCCATGAAAGCAAACGTTTTTGTCCAGAAGGCAGTGGTGCCCAAAGCTCAACCAGGAAGGCCTTACGGCCTTATCAAAACAGCTAGCAAGCCAGGGCCGACAGGGCTACGCTGAGGCCAACTTTTATTGGCAACAATGATGCCAAGAAATAACATTGAAGAATAAACTTTTAATAGACCTTTGCAAACATGTAAATTACAAAAGCTACTTGAGAAAAAACGCCTGTGGAAGAGCAGGTTTCGGAATATTCATCAGGCCACAAAGATAAAGGTGACAAGATCAGCAGAAAAGACATTAGATAGTGGCCATCACAGTATGTTATAAAGACACTTTATAACTGATGTATGAATATTCTACTTTAGTGACTTCCTTCAAAACAAGATATAGTAATTTAATTAATACAGCCACTGAGTTCCTGAGACATACCAGGCACCAACCTAGACTTTGGTGAGGGGTGAAATGAGCAGACAGGCATGCTTTCTGCCTGCACAGAGCTTAGACTTCTCCATCAAGACTGGAACATTGTACATAGCAAGCATGCAGCGGAAATTTTACCTGTTTTGCTCGAATGTGATCTAAATAGTCTTTGGCGCAACTCAGAGGGTCAGTGCAGACTGAGAGAGAGCTGCATGCTCTTGGTCAAATCACTTATTAAATGTCTCTCTGTGTACTGGTTTTCTTACCCCCCAAATGTGAACATATTAGTCTGCTCAGGCTACCATGATAAGTATCATAGACTGGGTGGCTGAAACAACAGACATTTATTTCCTCACAGTTCTAGAGGCTGGAAGTCCAAATCAAGGTGTGGGCAGGGTTGGTTCCTTGCAAGGCCTCTCTCCCGGACTTGCAGATGCTGTCTTCTTCCTGTGTGTCTTCACATGGTCTTCCCTCTGAGTGTGTCTGTGCTCCAGTCTCCTTTTCTTATAAGAACACCAGGTAGACTGGATGAGGGCCCACCCCAGTGACTTCATTTTAACTTAATCACCTCTGTAAAGGCTCTATCTCCAAACACAGTCCCATTCTGAGGTCCTGCAGATTGGGACTTCTTAATGAATTTCAGGAAGATGCAATCTGGCCCATGACAGGCACCAGCGTTCAGCTGATGCTATAAAGCACAGGAAGTGCTCTGTGGATAACAATGATTACTCTTATTAACTAAGCTGTGGCTTTCTTGTTGCTCTGAACGATACCTTACCAAAAGAGGACCAGAGTCCTCTTTAAAAACACTTGGCCATGATCCTACCAGTGTCGGATGGCCACCAAAATAGAAAGCCTGCCTGCCAGACTTTGGCACCTGCGAAGCAAACGCTCTTCCATGGGAGCAATGTTGTATGTAGCTGCTGGTGCAGTGAAATTCAAGAGGCAGGTGTCTCGGGATGGAGAGGGACCTGACTTTACTGACACCTAAACCCTCACAACAGTCCTGTGACAAAGTGGGCAACTTCTTAATTTGTGGAAATTAGGAAACTGAGGCTACAAGAGGTCAAGGAATTGGCCCAACATACCCAGCCAGTGATGTGGCACAGACTGTACACCTAGTAAATCCCCATTCAATCCATAATAGTCAAGAAGCATAGTTCTGATAGCCGCTGGTGTCCAGCATGGTTTTTATGGAAAGCATTATCATCTGTAATATGATTTCTATAGGAAACGAAACTAGGACTCTGAATTGGGGTGCCAAGAATCTACTCCACTCCTTCCCTGCCCGCTTGCATGCCCAAGCAGAGAGAAACCTTTTCTCTTTCTCTACAGAATGAAGAGGTCCCTGTGTCTCCAGATGGAAGAGGGGCTGAGGTTCAGATAATGAAGATTTTGGATAAGAAATGTAATACCAGTGACAGGCCAGGGCCCCAGAACAGCAGTTAATAGGTCTCGGCAGGCTGGAGGGGTACTGTGTGGGAAAGACATCAATGGGACCAAATTGCTGGGTTGCTGAAAAAGCAGGTCCCTTTTCTTCTCTGCACCCTGATCCTGCCCAATGGCCAGAGCCAGGGTCATCTAGAACAGAAGGGATGGGAGACCCTGAATGCTGGCATATGAAGATTTAATGTGCTTAGCCCTCCTGACTGCTAAGGATATCAGAGCAAAAAAGCTGTGGCCGGGGGAAGGAGGGGAAGGGTGCCTGTGCAAGGTGTCTCAGTGGTAGGAGGGGGAGTGGGAAGAGAAAAATGCACCAAGAGTGCAGGTGGCCTTTCTATGTGAGGATAATTAAGTAAACTGCAACCCTAGAGTCAGGAGAGCCTTTACATGGGGGCAGGCTTAGGGGACTCAGCGATCCCTCGTCCTTCTCCTCTTGCCTGGACTTCACCTGGAGCTGTGACCCAGCCAGGTGGCAGCCGGGACATCTCAAAGGGAAGGTTTCTGCTGCAGAACAAACAGGGATTTGTGTGTGTCTGGGAGACGGGAGCGCTGCAGCTGTGCGTCCTGACTGAGGGCAAGTCCCTGAGTGGTCCAGGCTCTAAGCGACTGCCTCTCTCTAATTCGAAGGCAAACTCATTACCTTGTAGGTAAAGAGGCGGCACCCAGATCCCAGTTTCCTTTCATTCTCTGTATGTAGTTTTTCTACACATCTCCGCTTCATTGCCTCATCTTTCATTAAAGTAAAACCACCTACTGCTTCCAGTTGTAACAGAAGCACAATTTGAACTCCAATGTGTGTTTATTTTAACAGGGTAACATGATTCTTTTCTCATAGAATTTTACATATTTTCTCAACAAGACAGACAAATCCTCATACCCACTTCTCAGACTCGGGCTGTCTTTAGCTACCATAATGAAACCATAGCCAACCAGAACATGGCAGACTGGAAGTCCCCATCATCCAGGGCCCCTGCTCACCAGTCTTTCTATGTCACATTTTGGAAGAGCACATTCGCCAGCATGTCCCTGGAGCCTGCTCACCTTGGGGTCAACAGTGAACTCCAAAGCAGGCTGCAGGCCAGGTGGATCCTTCAGGGAGACGTGAGGTAGGTGGGTCCTCAACCATGCAGAACACCCAGACAGTTCCAATGCCTCCCATCCTGCCCTAACCGAGGCATGGTGTGCGGTCATGTGTTTTAGCAAGACTTGGGACAACAGATGAAATGATGTGTTTTTCTTTCAATTATCAAGTTAATCATAAAATCCTACTGCACAGAATTTACCTGGTTTTGAGCATTTTGGTTGGAGGTGTCACAGCAGCATGCTTTGGATAAATCATATTGCGATGATCATATCTAGAATGTGACGGTTACAAAACCCTTCCAATGGCTGGCATGCTGTATATTAGATGAAGCAGCATTTTCTCGCAAAGTAATGACTTTATCTACAGCTTGTTCAATAATGTATAAACTGCTATATCTTAGAATGAAAAAGAATGAAAAAATGAAAGTAACTGTAAAAAAAAAAAGCAAGATGCTGTTTCATGAGACATGCTCAGCAGTGAGCAGGATTTTAACTCTTACATTGAAGAGCATCTCAAGCTCTTTAAATCTATCATCATAAAATTATGGTGTTTAAGTTCTAGAAGAAACCTTAGAGATCTGATGGTATCTTAATTGGTTCAGGCGCCTATAACAAAATACCGTAAACCAATTGACTTATAAAGTAAAATTACAGACATTTCTCACAGTTCTGGAGGCTGGAAGCCCCATGTCAAGGCCCCAGGAGATTCGGTGTCTGGTGAGGGCCCATTTCCTAGCTCACAGATGGTGCCTCCTTGCTGTGTCCTCACATGGCAGAAGCAGTGAGGGTGCTCTCTGAGGTCTCTTTTATAAGGGCACGAATCCCATTCATGAGGGCATCACTCTCATGACATAATCACCTCCCAATACCATCACATTAAGGGTTAGGATTTCAATATATGAATGGGGGGAACACGATCTGAGGCAGCTTGGCCAGTTGTTCTCAGGCTGCTGCTGTGGGAAATGAGTCCTGGGATTCCATGTGTGTGCGGCCCAGGGGACTGGGCGGGGCAGAAGACCCCATACCGCCAGCACCTCCAGCAGCTGCCATGTTCTGTTTGCTCTGCACAGGCGCTTGACAGTGTGCTCCACAGATAAGACATGTGACAGAGGCTTGGAGAGGCTGAGCATTTGCCTGAGGTCTCCCAGGCCAGACAGCAGCCAGGTTGGAGGGCAAGGACACAGAGCTCCTGAGCACAGAGCTGCCCAAGATGGACAGCAAGGAGTGTGAACAAGCTCCTTAACCAAGCCACCTCACAGATGCCACATTAAAGACCAGCCACCAACTGTACCATGACTTTATCTGCATTTCATAATAATAAAATAACATGTGTACTGTAGGTAATAATATTTGTTACTCGGTGAGCAGACAGATAGTATAATTTTAAGTGGCAAATAGCTGACTTGGATTTAAAGGTAAACTATATTTTCTGCTTTGGTGGTGATTTTGCAGCATCAAGCTATTGGATCTCTGATCATAAGTTTTATTTTTATTGATAATAAGCACATTTTAACTTTCCTGAATAAAATTACAGACATTAAAGATTGGGTTCTAATAAAAGCCTGAATATGTCATACATTATTAATGTCAGTAAATTCAAAGTCAAAATCTTTTATATCCCTTTTCAGATGAAGAGATGTTATAACAGATGACTTTAAAACATGCTCTGGCTGTCATCTTCCAGCTGGAGTTCTGGAGATTTAAGATAAAGCATCAAACAAACTTGGTACTTCAGAAACATATTCAAGCCAATTCGTTTAGACAGGGTTGTACTCAAGTTTTGGGAGCTGTATGGCAAAATCATTTAATTTTTGCTACTGATCAGATGTGTAACACAAACCGTATTTAATCAGAAAACTTCCTTTTATTGAAAATGCTATTTTTGCTAAGAATCAAGATTATTGATCTGTGGGGGTTTCCCCCACTAGAATCAGAACCTATTATTAAAGTCAGCTAAATATTACAAAAAGCTTTTATTAAATACTATGGAGATCTGATAAGATCTGATTATGGTATAAAGTGACCAAAGTATATTTCCATATAAGAGTTAGAATATAACTAATGTTTAGCTCAGCTTCTACGAGTTTTTGTGTTGCTGTATATTCATTTAATTTGCATCTACTTTTTTAGTTATGCTGCTAAGATTAGCTTCCATTATTCAGAGTATGAAGGGCACAAATTTATCAGCATAATATTTCAATAGGTAAAGGGAAAACATTCAAATTTACTCAACTTAAGGATTTTTTGAAAGGGTGGCCACATGAGATTAATGTAGTGGTTCTGTTGTCTTAAATCTGTTCAGAACCCTTCGTCCCTTCTCTTAGTCAAACAAAATTCCTCTCTGTGAAGGGCCCCATCTCACCCCAAGCCTTCCCCTGCCTTTTCTGGCCATGGGGGAAGGCCCATGACTCATCTGTGTGGTCAGGGCACTCCCGGGACCCTTGCTACAGTCATGGGGGAAATACCGTCCCTAGGAGGACACGGCCAGGGCTGCAGCAGCATCTGCCCACGCTGCACAGGGTTCATGAAAGGAGTGAAGGGCAGAGGTGAGCAGGGAGAGGCTCAGAGAGACAGGCCCCATCCAAGAGTTGCACCCCTGGATCCAACCGTACTTCCCAATCATCTGAGCCAACTTTTCGTTTTCTTTTCTTCCCCTTCAGTTATTTTTGAGTTGACTTTCAGTCTCTTCAGTTAAGAGCCCTAAAAAAATAAAACCACCCTTCCCCTAGCCTCACTGCTCCTCTCCCAAACCATCCCCTTAAACGAGCCAAACTGTTGATTCCCATCTGAAAACATGGTATATATAGGTGAGCTGAAAAGAACACAGTGACCAAGGGGTTTGGGTGTGGGAGTGAGGGTGGTGGTGGCGGTGGATCAGCAGACATAATTCATAGCTGGGTGGCATGCATGTTTCCTAAGCCTGGAGAATCTGGGCTTAAAATATTTACTACAGGAGTAATAATGAGAAACCTGGGAGGCCACATCCATTAGGCCTCACAGACCAACATGATGTAACCTCGATTTTCTGGGGGCTGTCAGAGTTGACTTAGGGTGGGCCCACATGAATTCACTGGGGCCAGTATCTTAGGCACAGTGGTCAGAGAAAGCCCTGAGAGTGGCTCATGAGAGTGGGACAGACTTTTGGGTACAAATCGATTTCAGACAGGGTCAAATTTAAGTCAGAAGAGACTCACGCACAAATGCCATCAGCTAGCTGCTTCAGCTGACACCCATTCCTTTTGTCATACGGAGGCTCAGACATGACACTGACTGCTGGCCGAGGATCATGGAACTGGGGGTGTGGGATATGGAAGGACAGTGACCTTTCCTGGCAGCCAGGTGAGGGCATCAGATGCCGCTGGTCTGGCCCCACCCAGGGTCACAGCACACCAGCCAAGACAGGCAGAGGACAGGCGCTGCTAATGTCCCCTTCCAGGAAGGGCATCAGAATGTACTCACTGCTCAACAGAGGTGTACTCGGATGAAGGAGAAAGGGGACTCAGTTACTTTTTCAGAGATTTCTCCGATCATTTCTGACTCCTCCCTAGCAACAAATGGCATTTAAGGTGCAAAAACTTTCAGTGAACTCTAACAGATCACGATGCTCTCCAATCCTTCCTGAAACGCTGTCCCTTGGCTCTGCCATGAATCCACACTAGAATACCTACAAATGCCACCTCCGGCTGTACCTCTTTCTTCATTTCTTCAGAGTTCTCAAGAAGGGTTCTTTTGTTCATTTGTTGTTTAATGCTCAGCCGGAGGGAAAGTGTGAAGAACCTACCCTGCCTCCTAAACCTCACAGACCAGTGCAATGGTCACTTACACAAACCCAAGTTGCAGATGATGACCAACAGTGACAATCGCAATAAACGGGAGGAGGTCAGGGAGGACCTCCCTAAGCATGTCTCTTTCGGTCCTGCAGGACACGGAGGCGCTCAGGTGAGGACAGGAAGTACACGTGGCAAGGAAGACAGGCTACACCATGGCTGTGAGCAGAAGGACTCAGAGCCATTCAGAGATGCGAAGGAGGTGTTAGGGCGACACTGTGGAGAGCAAGGGCACAGGGCAGGCCTGGTGGCGGGAAGGGGGGCAATAGCGGGGGACAGCGTGCAAGCAGCAGCAGGCACCGTCAGCTGATCCCGTAGCTGCAGAGAGGGATCTGGGCAGGGCAGGAGCATAGAGCTCTCCGGCTGAGGCTGGCAGAAACGTGTTGAGCAAAGCAAAAATACTCAATTGACCTTTCTCTTCTGAGTGTCCTGCTGGCAGAAAATAATCTCACCATTAAGAACTGTGTATGTTTAAGGAAGAAGAAATTCTAAATTCCTGACCACCATGGAGAAAAAGCAGTAAATGTACTCTTGACAGCTTCCCCAGTCTTCCATGTCCCTTTTGGGCACCAACTTCCCTTGCACGAAATCCCAGCCCATCTCCAAAACTGTCCCTTCAGGTTCCTGTTGTTGCCAGGTGTCACGTAGTTTCCTCCCTGCTCCCTGAGGTCCTAACTGACTTTAGGAAGTTGACCCAGGAAACTTTTCACCTCTAATAGTTTAGCTTTAGAAAACAAAAACCAGGCCGGGCACAGTGGCTGATGCCTGTAATCCCAGCACTTTTGGAGGCCAAGGCGGGCAGATCACTTGAGGTCAGGAGTTCAGGTCCAGCCTGGCCAAAATGGTGAAACCCTGTCTCTACTAAAAATACAAAAAAATTAGTTGGGTGTGGTGGTGCATGCCTATGATCCCAGCCACTGGGGAGGCTGAGGCAGGAGAATCGCTTGAACCTTGGAGTCGGAGGTTGCAGTGAGCCGAGATCGCGCCATCGTACTCCAGCCTGGGCAACAGAGAGAGACCCTGTCTCAAAAAAAAAAAAAAAAAAAAAGAAAGAAAGAAAACAAAAACCATTACCTTTTTCAAAAGCTTAGCAAATCCCCATCTCCCTGAGCAGACTGCAGGCAACACGGCCCATGGGGAAACACCACTGGCCTTCCCTCCACAGTAAAATGAGGGTTGATCCGAAAGCTCGCGGAGCACCTTGATCAGTAACCAGCACTAGAATAACGTGGTGCAGCGACTGACAGTGCCTTGCCTGTCTAAAGGCCTGTCTCCCGCAGGCCATGGGAGCGCTCACTGGTGCTCATCTCACCATCCTCCTCATCTCTCTGTATTTATCTCCCTGGGAAGGACAAACAAAGTCACCATCATGGCCTCAGATCCGGGCATGGAGCAGGCATTCAATATACATCGCTAATTAATAAACCCTACTTGCTGTCTCATCACCAGGATTTCACATGCACTCATCAGACCCTCCAGGCCTGTGTCTGCAGCGACAGGCACCTACACTGCCAGGAGTGTCAGCGAAAGTAGCAGGCCAGGATCGCAATGAGCAGACCTCCCGAGCACACACCACACTGACCCTTCTCTGCAGCTATTTATTCCTCCTTCCCTTCCACAAAGACCCTACTATTTGCTGGGCACTCACGTACCCATACGTCAGTGATGCCGCTCCTAGGGTGGAAAGCACTGCTGTCACTGGCTGTGTCTGATGGCTCCGTGGTACACTATTTCCTGACACACCCCGAATTTCCCCAGACTGGAATAACTCTAGGATATTTACTTTTATTATTTTCTTTTTTTTTTTGAGACAGGGTCTCACTGTGTCACCCAGGCTGGAGTGAGGTGGTGCGATCTTGGCTGCAACCTCCGCCTCCCGGGTTCAAGTGATTCTTGTGCCTCAGTCTCCCAAGTAGCTGAGATTACAGGTATGTGCCACCACCCTGGCTAATTTTTATATTTTTAGTAGAGACAGGGTTTCACCATGTTGGTCAGGCTGGTCTCGAGCTCCTGACCTCAAGTGATCTGCCCACCTCGGCCTCCCACAGTGCTGGGATTACAGGCGTGAGCCACTGCGCCTGGTCTGACTTTTCTTATTTCTAGGCATGCATACCCCATAATGAAACACTCTATTGTCTGCCATTCAAAATCCCCAAGTTCAGGAAGGGACTGCCACATGATGGCAGGGAGGAAGGAGCCTCATGCAACAGAAGGGAGTTGCCATCCCTGAGGGAAACCCCAAGCAGCCACCCTGGCTGGGTGGGGGTTAGGGCTGCTGGCGCCCCTGCCTCCTCAGCCTCCAGCTCGCTGCTCTCTGAAAGGGAAGGCAGGAGGAGCACCTGTAGGGCCCCTGCTTGGCCCTGTGGCACTGCAGTCTCACTGATGGACTTCAGCCCGTACAGGTGGGGCCGAGTGTCTTCCACCATCTCTATGCGCAGGTAGTCCCTTTGCCAGTGGGTGGGAACACCAGGAACCAGTTCCAAAAGGGAGGTGTTGGGGCAAAGGGCCCACTCTCCCAACCACCACACGGGTCCTTGTGTCCACGGCTCTGAACCTGACTTTCCACTCCAGCCATAAGAAAGCCCATTCCTTTGTGAGCAGGCAGGCAAACAAAATGATGGAATATTTAAACCTGAAAAAAAAAAAGGACTAAAAGTATGGAATTTTCTCACAAATGTGAAAGTCAAATGGGAACACAGATGCCAATGAAGAGAATTAAAAATTTTTTTCATTATAATTTTTAATTAAAAATACATATTTAGTACCTCTCAACACATATACCGGATCCATGAGCCCAAGCGTTTTTGAATATGCAAAAGAGTGTACAAGACGCGGCAAGGATGAGACAAGGCATTCTGGAGCACTGCTTAAAGTGTCAATCCACTGGCAAACGTTCAGCACGCCTGCCATTCTCCAGGACCACACCTGCTCAGGAAAATGAAATGCGACGAATACACAAAAAGAGACAGCACATTCACGGGGCAATACGCAGGTAGCACGTGGTTGGCAAAGACACAGCCGAACCGTACTTGTGCCAGCTTCTCAGAATACTCTGGAGCCCAGCCTCTCCGCCTCCTCATGCTTGGCTTTGGCACTTTCTGTAACATCTCTCTGCATCTACATGTCTTCATCTGTAACACAAGGAAACCCCTGGTACCCGTGGGGCTGTTATGAGGGACCAGTAACTGAGGACAGCACTTAGCGGGGTGTCTGACATGCAGCAGGAGCCCAGGTGATGGCTGCCATTGTGTTGTCATCCTCATACCAGTTCACTGTTATGGCTGCGGACACAGGCAGAATCCCGTGTGGCACTTTCTCGACAAGGTGTGCACGCACCTCTATCCTCCCTAAAAAGCTCCTAAGGGGTGAGTCTCAGCTCGCTTCTGCTCTCAGGGTCAGGAGCAGCTCAGATGTGAGGGCACTTATGAACAAGCTAGGGGGAGCACTGTGGGTCTATGAGGCGGGTAAGAGAGGAGCCCTGTTTCCCAGGTAAGGGTGGGCAGCAGGGCTGGATCGTACGCTGCTTTGGACGAACAAGGGTTACTGAGACATAACTGCTCTGGAGCGCCTAGGTGCGGTCCACCTGTTCTGTGCTTTGGAGAAGGGCCTTGATGGAACTGGGCTCCAGCCTCCAAACCTGGGCTGCGAGGGGTCCACTCCTGGCCTTGCTGTGAGGCAGACCCACAGCCCTGGCCAAGTCGCTCGGCTGGCCTGGGCCTCAACTGCTTCATTTTTGTAGAAAAGCGCTGGGCCAGGCTATTACCTTTCCAGAATTCTACAGATAGTGCAAACTATTAACTTCACTTTTTAAACATAACTGTGTATAGTAGGCTTTGAAGAAGAAAAAAGAAAACCCACAGAAGAACCACAAGGGGATCAAGTGGTCCTTTTGGACACCACACAGCCAACCTTTGTCATTGCTGAATGAAGTTTCTTAGCATACCCGGTTAAACATTACAGATTTAGTCAACTTCAATTAGCAGCATTAGAACAAACTGCATGTTTACCACTAATTCATCTCTACTTTACAAACACCCACTTGTAAATTTCACAAATCAGACAATCAACAACTATGTTCCTTAAAAAAACAAAAACACAAAACCAAGCAAGATTTCCCATAAACAGCTGCCTCAGCACGGCCTGCTTCCAGGAAGAAACACAGGCCATTCCAGCCTTTAACTTACGAACAGTTGCCCTCTGGGTGGCTCTCACAGCTGTGGGGGTCACTGAGGAAAACCTGAGTGCATGCACAAAATCTGTGAATTCCCAAATGGAAGGGGAAGTTGTAAAGAAAAACCCACATCAGCCTGGAGGAGCTGCTCATAGGGACAGACTTCTGGGCAAAAACTGACATGAGTCAATGCAGGCTAATGTGGAGAAATACACCCAACTCCACCCATACTTGCCAAGGTCCATCGGTTACACCGAGGCAGCACGTGGGCCATGCAGGAGCCCTACAGATGCCCACCTGCTTGCAGGCAGGCAGCTTCACACATCAAGCCAGTAAACGAGCGCTCTCTCAGTAGCCTCATACCTGCTTCCAGGAAACAGACACTAAAATGGAATAGAGCAAAGGAACATTTTGGACATACGGATAGCACCTAAAAAAGAGAGCACACCGTATGGGTAAATGCAGACAGAAACATGCTAGGAAGATTGTTCTTCAATTCCCTGACATATTTGGTTCACGTTTCTTTATTCGTAAACTTAAGACTCCCGCTTGAGTAACTCAAGTAATTAATTAGGAAGGGGTGATATTTAGGAAGCTGAAGCAGGGTGAGATCATTTTAATAAGAAGCAACCAAGATGCCAGTTCCTGGGAAATGCTCTGCCTAATGTTTTGCCTTTCACCAGGACATGACCGGCTCTCACCCAACCAAGTGCACACAGCAATGTGAATTCCACACACCCCACTGTGAACTCCACACCTGATTCTCCTTAGTATTCCAAGGGTATGGACCCCATCCTCACTTCCCAGGGTCTCTCCTGCCTTGTCCCCCATTAGAAATCTCTTTAGACAAATCGTGTCTATTTTCTCTCGAAGTATCCTCCCACTAATCTGTTGTGATTTGTTTTACATTTTTGGTTCTAAATACTTGGAAGCTAAACATACACAAAAACAAACCCACATTTATTTTGGGGTGTCTGGCACCACAACTACTGCCGAAGATTCCATGTTATGTGGGCCCTTCCTATTATGAACAATCTTGTAAGACAGAATTTTAATGAATTCTAAATTCTGATACATTATATTTAATTCATGTTCATACAATGGTAAATTATACAACAGACACATGAAAAGTAAACGTAAAGTGTTAAATGCATCTCTGAGAACCCACAGAGTCCGTCTTAGCGTGATAAAGAGACGATAAACAATTTGTTGGAGAAGCAGAACATTTAAAATATAATTAAGATAGCTTAACTTTTTTCCCCTTATGTTACGTACAAACATTTTAAGGGGAACAGTTTGGCTCTGTACTGATTTGAAAGGAAAAAGTGGTTCCTTGGAGAGTGGCTTAGTTTAGAAAGCATGTCTGAATGGTATGTAGGATGATTAACAGGAATTTTCTCATTCCTGAAGAACATTCAACTCAGAAAAACAAACTACTTCTAAGACAAATGCACCATAAAGAATCAGCTTCTCCTTTTACATGACTCACAGAATATATAAGCCACACTAAGCATACCAACCACTCAACACCCAGGAAGCATATATACCAAAAATTACTGGGTACATCTCATTTCCAGCCTGTGTCAGGACCAAGTACCCTGTAGGAAAAGCCTGATGTTCTCTAGACCAGGGGTCTCCAACCCTCCAGGCCGCAGACCAATACCTCTGTGGCCTGTTAGGAACGGGCTGCACGGCAGGAGGTGGGCAGTGGGCTGACGAGCATTACCACCAGAGCTCTGCCTCCTGTCAGGCGGTGCAGCATTAGATTCTCACAGGAGCGCAAACTCTATTGTGAACTACGCCTGTGAGGGATCTAGGCTATGAGCTCCTTTTGAGCATCTATCTAATGCTGATGATCTGAGGTGGAAGAGTTTCATCCTGAAACCATCCCCCCCCACTTCCTGCCACCATCCGTGGAAAAATTGTCTTCCACAAAACCAGTTCCTGGTGCCAAAAAGGTTGGGGACCGCTGTTACAGATGAACTGCACTGTGACAGCTAGTACTGACAACAGCAAGAAGTCATCTGTGTAACAGGATCTTGATTATATACTTATATTAACACTGGGAAAAGAGACATAATGTTAACTGTGATTACTTGTGAGTGATGAGATCACGGAGCATTTGCTTTTCTCTTTTATGCTTTTCTATAGTTTCCAAATTTTAAAAATAATATCCTGGTTGGGCACGGTGGCTCATGCCTATAATCCCAGAACTTTGGGAGGCCAAGGTGGGTGGATCACCTGAGGTCAGGAGTTCGAGACCAGCCTGGCCAACATGGAGAAACCTTGTCTCTACTAAAAATACAAAAATCAACCGGGTGTGGTGGCGCATGCCTGTAATCCCAGCTACTCGGGAAGCTGAGGCAGAGAATTGCTTGAACCTGGTAGGTGGAGGTTGCGGTGAACTGAGATATTGCCATTGCGCTTCAGCCTGGGCAACAAGAATGAAACTCTGTCTCAAAAAAAAAAAAAAAAGTAATAATAATAATAATAATAATATCCCTGTCTTTAAGAGTGAAGACAACTGATTAATAGTTTTATAAAACTCAGGCATTTCAGAGATTACGATTCTAAGGAATATCTGTTTGCAGAAAACTATGCCATACAAAGAAACTGATGACAAAGATGGCTGAAGATGACTCATGTGGCAGCGGCACATGTGTGCTGACAAAACTGCTCCCAGATTAAACTCAATTATGGAAAAGGAGTATACTCCTATGACACTCAGCTTCTCAGTTATTTTGATTAATGGCTCTTGCTCACCTCAACATTAAGGAACCAGGAAAAGTTACAAAGACGTGAATCCCTCGGGGCCAGGGAGAACTGGGAAGCTGCTCCCTTAGCATTTTGGGGGCTAGTGCAAGGGCAGCAAATAACCTCAACAGTCGTGTGGGTGGGAGTCACCAGTATTGATGCCTAGCAGGAACTGCATCTCCCTCCCACACCAATCAGCACCCCCAGTTCCTGAGACTGAACAGCAATCACAAGAGGTGGAGTCAGGCCACACTGGGCTCAAGTGTCAGTCCTGGCATGTACTGTGTATTCTTGGGCACCTCACTTAACTTCTGAGTATCAGTTTTTCCACATGCAAAATGAGGCTAGTATGATTTCCCTAGTAGGCTTACTGTGAAGATGAAACAAAAACATATTTAGGCACCTAGCAGGTACCTAGCACACTTTGGGCACTCGAGGAGAAATAATTATCACGACCCATTCGCTGGGAAAATACAGGAGATTAGTTTGGGGGACTTGGTTTAGGCTTTTCTGCTGCATGAGCTTTCTGTTTGGCTTCAGGGTGGGAGCCACATACTCCTCAGCAGGGAGGGCAGGGAGCACTAATGCTGGCTGGGGGGGCCTGCGGCCCTGACACCAGCTACAACGAGGCCTCCTGCTGGGGAGGGCTCTGGTGACCGCTTTTTAGTGTGAAGGTACTCGTGTTATTTGTATGGCATTATTCCAGTGTTATTCTTTCTAGTATTATTTGAATGGTGTTAACTGCATCTAAAGTCATCCATTTGCAGGGAACGTGTGTGTGTGTGTGTGTGTGTGTGTGTGTGTGTTGTGTGTGTGTGTGTGTCTGTGTGTGTGTGTGTACATGCACATGCGAGCTAGAGGTTACAGATCTTTCCCATGGGTTCGGAGGGCCAAACTCGTGTGTGAAAGGGACAAAGAAGAATCCAAAAGAGAGAAGGCCAGGTCCAGTCCTTAACATGAAAGAGATTGAATGCCTAGCTGAGGTACCTAATCAGCTGCCGCAGAAGTGACAGCTCTCCAAGGTAGGCCCTGGATTACAGTATCTTTACACATCTGAAAACGAAAATTCACTGACATAAAGAAGTATGTCATAAGGACAACTGTGTATCTCCCAAGCCTGAGATTCACACCTGCAGCCTTCTCTGTATCCTATTGACGTCCCACCCTAACCTCAGACTCCACTAGGCACCTTGGCTCAGTCTCCTCTTACTTCCCCCACTCTCTGGGTCACTCTGTTGGTCCTTCAGGCTGGAAACTCTTGAGTCATTCTAACACTTCTCCGAGGTGTTCCCCATCCAGTCAACAGAGTCCTAGGGGTTTTCCTTCAAAATCTTCCTCTTCTCTTTTGTCCTCCATCCCCATAGCTAAGCTCAGGGCTTGGGATGTCACCCTGGGTCGCTCTCAGGCCTCGTCCCCCACCTCCCACCGCCAGGCTCAGGCCCTTCCAGTCATGTCCTGAAGACAAGGATCAGGACCCCTGCCGGACACCCCAACACTCATCTCCCCCTTAAGCCCCGTGGAAACCTCCGAGGGTTCTTTTTTCACACCCAGGGCCTTTACGGTGTGGCATGCCTCACCCCAGAGGCTGCCCCAGCCCTCTTGCTCACCCCAGTCTGGCTGGCTCGCCGATGGCCCTCCCATACCTATGGGTTTCCGTCTACACATCCTCACTTGCACTCTCCATCCCTCAAGTGAGACCCCACCTCCCGTCGCCAAGTCTCAATCCAGCTCAGAGTATTCTTCATATGAATGACTTCAGTTCTCAAAAACTTTATGAGACAAGCAGTCACATATCCCGTTATACAGACGACGCAACTGAGGCTCAGAAGATTCAATGGCTTGTTCAAAGTCACTCAACGATTAAGAGTAGTAGGTGGCAAAGCCTGGATTTGAATGCAGGTGATCGAAGACTCCAGAATCCTCCCTCCTGCCCAAGAAGCTACACGCTCTCCGAAAGCACAGGTGCCTGGGCTGCATAACTCAGCCCTGGTTTCCCATGGGACAGGAAGGGACAGTGCTATTGTTTGAATGAGGACTGTCCATCTTGTGCCAGTATTATTTTCCCAATTATATTATGAATACAAGCTTCAGAAAGTCAGGGACTAAGCCTTATCCTTCCTTCACATCCCGACCAGATGAAATAACATCTGACCAGGCTCCCCCTTCTGATCGGAACATACCCTATTACACTGTTGGGGTTGCTGCATCATGTCTGCATCCCTATTTCAAAGCCTTTGGTTACTGTTCTCAAAGGTCACTCACAGCAGAGAATGCAGTGGCTCAGACAGGATTTCCAAGGGATAGAGAAAGGGACAACTGAAGCTTAGACTCGGCTTCCAAGAGAACCAGGCAGCTGCATTTGTTACCCACATTTCATTTCAGAGATGAACAGCTCCGCCCTTGTTGAGACCTGTGAAAATATTTATAATCACGATGACAGACCCACAATCCTATAATGCCGAAATGAGAATTTCCAATTTCCCAGCAATCACAGAGGCTGTGAGCCTAGGAGCTCCAAACAGCCTGGGGTGACCCAGCAAGAAGCAGAGATGGTTTTCACTTGCATGCTGCGGATATGGAGAGAAGCTTGATGAATAACTAGAGGAAGTTCTGAATCAGGTACTGTTAGAACCATTCTGTGAAGCATCAGGTGGGCACGCTGACATCTGGTGTTATTCTCATGTTCTAAGTCCAACTGCAGCAAATACTCGATGATACTTTCTGGCCTCTTAAAGTCTTATGCCGAACTTAGGGCACTGCCCAGTCACAGCAGGGGAGCCCAAGTCTCCGGACTACCAGCTACCTTTACGGCCTAGGGTAGTCTCTAAACCACTGCTGATATGTCTACTTGTTTTAGTGCACAGGAAAATTACAAAAGCGGCGCAAAAAACATTATTTTCCTCAAGCCATTTGAGACTAAGCTGCCAAGACGATGTTCCATTACCCGAATACTTTATGTGTATTTCCACAAATAAGGGCATTCATCAAAACCAGTTAATTTATATCAATACAAGATTATCATCTAACCCTTGAACCCCTTCAAGGCTTGATAGTTAGTCCTGAGGTTTCTCATTTCTAAAACAAAGAAGTTGGTATAATTCTGACTCTGGGACAGAGTCCCCCCAAATGTACAAAGCAGCCTACCACTAAATCCAGATAGTCAATTTGGTATAGGAAAAATATTCAGATTAGATCTGAAGTCCCCTCTGGGTCTTGTACCTGTGACTGCTGTGTTCTCAGGCTTAATTTTTTCATCTGTGATTAGTAACACTACTGAGGCTGGCCTGGGGTGCTATTATATATTTTCATATGAACTGGACATTTTCATAAATTTATGTACCATGTAACCAAAAACACCTTGCTTGACTACTCTGCTGACCTGGGTCTTTTGATCTAAGTAAAATCAGCATGCTTAGCATGAAGCACAGGCTCAAGACCGACCCCCTTCCCACTAGTCTGAAGCCCTCTAATTCTTCCTAGACATAATTCCAGAGTCTTCACTACTGATATAAAAAAATGCATGTAAGTGTAAGCCGCTTGGTAAATTGCAAAATGCTGTATAAATTGCAAGCTGTTGCTGCTCTCATTACATGTATTTATGCAGGCTAACCCTAACTAAAGGGCCTTTAGTTACCCAGGGGGCAGAGCTGCCTTCTCTGGTTCCAGTTTATAGCCCGATACCCTGATCCCTGCCTGCTACTTCTTATAGCCATTATGCAGGTGGAAGAAAGGGAAGGGGGGAACAGGCAGGAGGGAGGGAGGGAGGGAGGAAAGAATTCCAGGCTAGTCTGATCTTAACATAAATTGCTGAGCATGATTCTTGTGGTAAGACTTGGTGTGCTTTAAAATGAGAGAAACTGGCCGGGTGCGGTGGCTCATGCCTGTAATCCCAGGACTTTGGGAGGCCGAGGGAGGTGGATTATTTGAGGTCAGGAGTTCGAGACCAGCCTGGCCAACATGGTAAAACCCAATCTGTACTAAAAATACAAAAATTAGCCGGGTGTGGTGATACACACCTGTAGTCCCAGCTACTCGGGAGCCTGAAGCAGGAGAATCACTTGAACCTGGGTGGTGGAGGCTGCAGTCAGCCAAGGTTATGCCACTGCACTCCGGCCTAGGTGACAGAGCGAGACTCCGTCTCAAAAAAAAAAAAAAAAAAAAAAAGAGAGAGAAAACCCTCAACGGCACCAACAGCCACTATCACTTTCAGCAGGTAGCTATACCAGAAGTAAAGTGACTTGGCTCCTGCATCCAGCACACAGCACCTAATGTGGGCATGCTTCCCCATAGAGAGGTGGTCAGAACCTGGTGCACGAGCCAGACTTCCTTTCACAAGACATGTGACATCTGTATACAGTGTTTTTAAAGATCGTGCGTGATCTTTGTGCTTTAAAAATGTTGTAAAGGCATCTATTGTTAAAACCAGGCAGACATTTATTTTTTACATAATGAGGAATTTGTTAGTCCACTTAAAATCTAAAATCAGACTCCATAAAGGTGTAAAAAGTAACTGAAGAATGCAATTCAAATTGCTCTCTTCTCCCTAGCAAAGGCATATCTATACTTTACTTTCACAAGAACTCAATTTAGAAAATGGTTGATAGTTTTCCATAAACATTGTTACCTTCACTGCTGCCTGGAGGGTTACCACACCAGGTTTGACTCTCCTAAGCCACCTGCCCCAAGTCCCTTCTTTCGGGATCCACAATCCTTGGGTTCCTCCAGTGTAGCAATAGTGCCCTTGGGGCACCATCCACGGCTTCACTGAGTGGAAACTTGGCAGAAGTGGAGAGAAAATTCCCCATCTCATGTGCCCCACAAGTTGCAGTAGCAAGGAATGGTAAATCCAGGCATGAGAGGCAATCCTGGTAAATGCACAGGCCGGCAGGGCATGGATCTACACTCCTCCATCTCCATTACAGCGCCGCGGGCATCCACGGCTCTCTATGGATCAGTGTGTTCTCCTCTCTGAGCTTTCCATGTTTCTTCATCCCCAATTCCTCCCCAGCTCTGCAGAGGAACATGGGACGCCCCTGCTCAAATCTTCAACTGTTTGTGATCACCCGGTGGAGATGCTTGAGTCCTGTGCACAGCCCAGGAAGGCCTCCCCATGCGGTTCTGACGACATGCTCACTCATCCTCCATGCCCCTCTGCGAACTTCACTCCAGCAATGCGACGCCCCTCCTCATTCTGAGATGCCTACGGCTTAGCAGGTCCCTGAGCCTGTGTGGAACATAACACACTCCGCCAGAGCAGGGACTCTGTCCATCCTGACCTCTGGGACGGAGGCTGACACTTGGTGGGTAGGGTCCCCTTGTGGATGCAGGAACTCTAAAAGTTCTGACATTTTGTTCTGATGGTTGTTTTTGTTTTTTTTTATGGTTCATTTTTTGAGACAGGGTCTCACTCTGTGGCCCAGGCTGGAGTGCAGTGTTGCAATCACTGTTCACTGCAGCCTCCAACTTCTGGACTCAAGCAGTCCTCCCAACTGAGCCTCTTGAGTAGCTGGGACCACAGGCATATGACACCATGCTCTATTTTTTTTAAAAAAATTTTTGTAGAGATGAAGCCTTGCTATGTTCCCCAGGCTGGTCTCAAATTCGTGGCCTCAACTGATCCTTCTACCTCAGCCTCCCAAAGCACTGGGATTACAGGCATAAACCATCGTGCCCAGCCCTGATCGTTGTTTTGAACTGACATTTTTCTAAAATAAATTTCTTAAAAACGAAAGCATAATACCAACAGAAATAAGCAGTCAGCTTTGCAAACTCCTACAAGGCAGGTGTGCCCATAAGCCTGCCCCACAGACCCGAGGGCAGATCACCAAGACAGAAGCCCCTGTACCTTCACTAAGGCTCTGCCTTCCTCCCTCCAGAGTACCGTAATCTTAATTCTAATACCAAGTGTTGCTTTTCACTGCTTTTGGATCTTACGTAACAATCCTACAGCTGTACTCCTTGTGACTTTGATCAGTTCAATTCCAAAGTTGATCCTAGCATGGATATGCCTCTCAGAACCCTGTCAATTTCACCCATGGGTGCCAGCCACCCTGTCCCCATCCAAAAGCATCAGCTCAAACCAGTGCAAAGGCTATTTCACAGTTAGCATTAGGGAGCCCTCTCAGTAGCCTCTGTGCTCCCAGGTCTGGGTTGGATCACAGAGGTAGGAGTTCTGGGGCTGATCATGCAAGTTTCTAACCACTCTAGGCCTAGGTGTGGTCCTGTTGGGAGGAATGCTGAGGAGTGAGCCCTGGGGCAGGTGACGCTGGATGCAGAAGTCCCAGGTAGGTAGGGTGGCAGGGTGAGCCACAGGCAGGTGGACCTATGAACAAACCCTCCTGAGGATATCATCAGGTTGTAAATGGAACTCTAACTTTTTGGGTAATGTGAGTAAGCCCTTAAGCCTATGTTAACCACCGAAAAGAGAATTAACCTTTGGGGTTTGCAAGTCTCCAGCTGGTGTCATAAAGTAGTAACAAAAAACTGCTCTTCAGTAGCTTGAGGGAAAATCTTTGAAAAATACCTCCCTGGGAGCAGCTTCCCCATCTCAAAAGACGTAGCATAGTGCTTTTACAACACCTCGTGTGCACAATTTTCTAAGTGGAGTTGCAGTATTAAGGCCAGACTTCAGCCCAGGACCGCTCTCCACTGAGCTCAGAGCTGTGCAGTCTGAGACCTTCAAAAACATCAACTGGATTCTGCCAGCAGAAACAGTTCTTGATCATTGTTCCCTGTTATCTGTGGCAAAGTTCTGACTATTCATGATCATAAGCTAAATATGAGAAGAGATCCGGTATACAAATGTTTTGCCCATGTGAAAATAAGAGCTCAGGTTGCTTTATTCAATTTTAAATTATTGCAGAGAAAGAAAGGTAAATACTTTCATGACAGAGCTTTTTGTCAAAGGTTCTCACGTCTTTCCTCAAGCTACTCTTAACAAAGTGCTGTATGTGACAAAATTAAGTTTATTACCGACTTCGGGACAGCAAATGAGTACAAGAAAGCAGGAGAGAACTACACAGAGTTAGGGTAATCTACAGTTGGAGATGCAACAGACAACACTGTGGTTTTGCTGGGGAGGCTGGTGCCATTTTATTCCAAAGCAGGGAGGAATCTTACCATGGATTTATGAATTAGGTGGACTCCCAAAGCAGTAAAAATGGCAAATGTGGGTGGTGCCATGAGTAGTTACTAGATTGATCTCAGGAGTTAAGGATCAGCCTGGGCAACATGGCAAAATACAAAATAGCTGGGTGTAGTGGTGCATGCCTGTAGTCCCAGATACTCAGGAGGCTAAGGTGGGAGGATCACCTGAGGTTAATACTACAGTAAGCAGGGATTGTGCCACTGCATTCCAGCCTAGGCAAGAGAGTGAGGCCCTGTCTCAAAAAACAAAAACAAAAACAAAACCGTGGTCAGTATACACGTGGTGTACTTTTGATGCTGTTTCCATGCCTAATAAAATTATCCCATGCAGGGATAATTTCTGCTGGCTGCACAATTGTCCTAAAGTCATACTGTCATTCTGATGGTATACCTATTTAATTATCATCACCAACAATAATAGGAAGCCATGAACACTTTGGCTCCTATCTTTTCAGCAAAAAAAAAAAAAAAAAAAAAAAAAGAAAAAAACCCCAAAAAACAAAGAACAAAAAACAAAACACACACAAACAAAAACGCAACTAATGAGAGGCAGGAGGGGCTATGGAAAGCATTCTCACTTTCCTTCTTGGCAATGCCACAACTATAAGCTTTGCACAGAAGTGCACAGAAGTTACTCCATGATGGTGAGACCTGGTCAGGGGGTGCCTCCTCTTCTACTGGATGCAGCTCAGTAGGGCAAGGGAAAACTCATGCTGAGATAACAAGATCCCTTTATCCAACAAAAACCTCCAGGTGAGCATGATAAAGAGATCAAAACAAAAAATATATATGAACCATGGAGATATGTCTCCCCCATGACGGGGATACTGATCCCCAAGGGACTTTTGGCTATGAAGATCAACCGCTATACTCAATACAGGGGTTCAGAACATCATTTTATTTGTATTTTTACAATACCTAATGCTTAACAGGAATGTTTCCCAAGAACTGCCTGCCTGAACTGAGACCAAGCCTATGGGAGAGCCGACACTCTACAGAAGAGGATCCGACCTACTCAGCACAGGCCTAGAGGGCAAAATAAGAGCCAAAGGAAGGAAGGAAGTTAAAGAAATGTAAAAATCTGATTCTATTTAAGGAAGAGCTTTCTAACAATCTGTTTCCTCCAAAAATGGGATTGGCCTACTCGAGCAGTCGCTGCACTCCAGCAGGGCTGGATGGCCATCTGTTGGGGACGGGCGCGGGCCCAGTGACGGCTCCAGAATGGGCGGCTGGCTCAGTCTGAGAGCCTGGAAGTACACACATTGGCTGAACCGATCACAGCTCACGAGAAAACTAAGCATGCTGGGCGGAAGATGTGGTTCATAGTTTTAATTTGTGGCTTTGTCTTTTCTCCTTCTAGAAAACTGAGGAAGAAAACTGACAAGGTTTTCAAGGGAATTTCCAGGTCACCCAGAGAACTAGCCTGGCCTTGTTCTACTTCCTGCAAGTCTCTGAGCATTTCATGCTTTACTAGAATCTTGTAAATACAAAAAAAAAAAAAAAAAAAAAGACACACAACAAGTTAACAATGTAACAATGTTTAGCATCACTAAAAAGAAGGTACTTTGGTGAAAGGTAGAAATTGGAAAAATAAAGCTCAGGACAACCTTCAAGTTTTTCTCTATTCATGCTACCCTCTTTTTTTGGTAACCACAGTTAATTAAGAATTATAAGCATAAAACAGTATTTCTTTCAAGTGGCATGCTTATGTGGGGAAGAAAAGATGAAAGGGAGGCAGCTCAGTGGAGAAGGAGCATATTGCTAATCAAAAATGAAATTTCTCCATCAGACTGAAAATCTATGATGGCCGGTGAGCTGGTATGGTTCATACAAAGTTCCATGTCTCACTTATCTCTCCAAATCATGGTAAGAACCTAATCCATACACAAAAATACTACCTAATACATGAAGGCTTTCAATGATTTTGCAGAGGGAGTTTAGACTTTTCAAGATGGCAGAAAAGAAAAGATGAACATTTTGCAACACCCACCACATTTGGTGTATAATTTTACTTTCAGTTTTCCTATGTATTCCTCATTCTCTATTCCCCAAAAGAAAACAAATCCTCTTGTTAGAAATTTTTTTAAAACCCCAAGTAAATGTGACACAGGTGATAATATTAACTCATTTCACTAGCAAGCCCTTAAGTGATAACCTGCAGTCTTGGATACAGACAACATCATACTCATAAGAAGGTAACAACAATGTTTTAAATGTCAGCTCAGATGAGTCATTCTTCAAAAAAGTCCTCGCAATTATTTTCTCAGGTAATCTGAGGCAGTAAATACTGTAAGTCAGTCCCGTGTGCATGTAAAGGCAAGACTGGATACTGTTAACTTTGTGTAACTCCAGGAGGGCACTGCCCATATCCTGACAACACCTGGGAAAACAAGAGGCACATGGGGAGCTGGGAGTGGTGGCTCACGCCTGTAATCCCAGCACTTTGGGAGGCCGAGGAGGGTGGATCACAAGGTCAGGAGATCGAGACCATCCTGGCTAACACGGTGAAACCCCATCTCTACTGAAAATACAAAAAAATTAGCCAGACGTGGTGGCGGGTGCCTGTAATCCCAGCTACTCGGGAGGTTGAGGCAGGAGAATGGCGTGAACCCGGGAGGCGGAGCTTGCAGTGAGCCAAGATCGTGCCACTGCACTCCAGCCTGGGCAAGAGTGCGAGACTCTGTCTCAAAAAAAAAAAAAAAAAAAAAAAAAAAAGAGGCACAGGGGGACAACAGTATGGCTGAACTAGGCCCCCACCCTGGAAGTTTGGCTGGAGCAGCCTCTGATGTCACAAAGCTGCCCTCTTAGCTAACAGCACTCAGGACTGTGGTGTGATGTAGCATCCATTTCAGAGAGGGAAAAAGTGCTTTGGCTGTCCCCTGCTCTAGGCATGTAGGCAAAATGGACAGGATTTTAGAAGAGAGAAAGAACTTCATGTCACGACACTGGCAGAGCTGGGTAGACTTAGAGGTGAGAATTCCAAGTCAGGCTCCTCTAACGTTTTGATACAAGGAGATACCTATGCAGGGGTCCCAAGCACACAGAAGTGTCTCCATACACAGGACCCCAAACTCCAGAATCTCCAGGAAATGACAAACATCCTCTTTCTCCATCTTCATCTCTTAATTCTTAGATTTTTAAAAAAGACAACTAGGAAGATGTTAACATTTAAAACAGACTTTTTTTTTTTTTTTTTGAAAAAGCAAACTAACTAGAAAGATGAACAGTGTCCCTTGAAATGCACAAGGCTTCCTCTCTCCAGAGGGTGAAACACTCACCTAGTGTGTCCTTCAGGTTCTTCACGAGGGAGCCCTTCTTCAGGCTGTTCTTCCGCTCCACGTAGTTGGACGGCACATAGCCCGTCCTGTTGGCTGCGTTCCTCACCCGCCACCACGTCTTGGAGTCGTCCAGCAACCACAGCCGCTCGTTCTTCTTGATGTCCAGCTCCTGGTCCTGCTGGGCGGTGTAGTCCCACTTGGCTATCACAATAACTTCTTCTGTCATCTTTCATGGAGTCCTTCTGCCAGCAAAACATTTGGAGATGCTCATTAGAGAACTACCCAGACACTTCATCCTTTGCACCAACTTGAAAAATTAGGCACTGACAGCTTTTATTACAACTCTGCAACCTGTTTTCTCCTGGGTCTTGAAATGCTCAACTTTAAAATGACCTTCTTTCAACAAGCTTTAGTATTTGGTTTAGAAACAGCAACCTTATAAAACAAATCTTACGTTACTGTTTGCTGTACATGGGGAAATCTGACCCTCTAACAAAAACAAACTTGAAAAAAATTCTAAGTAACATTATAATTAAATGAGTCCATTTCATTAAGTAACACTGCCTCCTGATAACTGTTAGGTTTACACTCATTTTCTCAGGATATGCTGTGTCTTATAAACATATTTAATAAATCAACATAACCAAACTACTCCTACAAATCACAATTAACATTGTACTAATGCAAGGTGGTATCCTGGATTGGATCATGAAACAGAAAATTAGGGGAAGTACTGGTGAAATAAAAATAAAGTCTAATAATAATAATAAATAATTGTCAATCTCTTAGTTTCGACAACACACCAGTAAGATGTTACTGCATTCATATAAGATGTTAACACAACGAGAAACCAGGTAAAGGGTTTGCGAGAATGTTCTATACTATATTGGAAACTTGTTATAAATATAAAATTATTCCCCAAAACTTTCATTCACACAAAAACCTGTGCAGGGACGTCAGTAGCAGCTTTATTCATAATTGCTCAAATTTGGAAGCAAGCAAAATGTCCTTTAGTAGGACACAGATTATGGATACACACATCTATTTATTGTTGTTTTGATAAACTTTTATGGATACATAAACTGTGGTATATCCAGACAATGAAATATTATTCAGTACCAAAAAGAAATGAGCTATCAAGCTATGAAAAGACATGGAGGAACCTTAAACGCATATTGCTAGGTGAAAGAAGCCAATCTGAAAAGGCTACACACTGTGATTCTGACAGTTTATCCTTAACCAAACTTCAGCCAAATTCCTTTGAATCTTCTTCCCATTAAGGCCTCAACTTTTGCACTTCCGTGTCCATCTTTGCATTGCCCAATTTTTGCAAGACTCTCCTGCTAAGGTGCTTCTAGCTGGAATCCTCCACCCTCAACATCTGATCAGGTTCCTCATCCTCTACCATCCCCCAGGTGACAGCTGATCACCCTGTCCTGCCTTCAGAAGAATCCTGTTCGGTCAGTTTAGCCAGAATCCCCACCCTCCACCCCTGATGTTTCCTCTTAGTAATTTTCCATCCACCAACTCCCTTATTTTGCTCCTTGCCTATAAATGCCCAGTCTTCCTTGTTGTCTTAATATTAGGAGTCAAACCCAATCTCTTTCTTGACTGCAAAACCTTACTGTAGTAGTCCCTCTGAATAAAGTCTGCCTTACTGTTCTTCAACGAATGTCATGAATAACTTTTTTCTTTAAAACGGTATGACATTATGGAAAAGACAAATCTATGGAGACAGTAAGAAAATGAGTGCTTGCCTGGGGCAAGAGGGAAGGGAGGGATGCAAGAGTGAAGCACAGGATTTTTAAGGCTGTGAAACTACTCTGTTCAATACTATAATGGTGGACACCTGTCATTATACATTTGTTAAAATCTATAAAATGTGCAACATCAGAAGTGAACATAACATTTTTCCAAAATGAAAAGTTTATCAAAACAACAATAAATAGATGTGTGTATTATATATCTAGTAAAGTCAATTTTGGAAGTAATAAATAGCAAAAGTGTGGCTGAATAAATAAAATAAACTATTTCAGCAACTCTGTACTTCTTAGGTAGAAGATGAACCAATATTCTTCAAGCAGAAAAATTCAATATTCAGACCTTAAACTAACTAGACATTTTTCCAAACTAGGGAGAAATGAACGATGAAAAGACTCAGGACTAAAATCCCCTTCCTCCCTGACAGAGAGATGTTCTCATTATTGTACAGGGATGATTTTAGGATTACAGGGGACCTATGCACATTGACTCCATGGAAGCATAAATACCATTTTTAAATAACATATTTTCTACTAGATGCTAAAATTTTTTTTTTTATAAATAATACATGTTTCTTTCATGAATTAACTTCCAAATTTAAAGATAACAAACCTTTTGGGAAGGAGGAAAGCCTCTGCATAATATATACAATATTCAAGAGGATAAAGTTTACATAAAGCTCCTATCAGAACTGGAGACAATTTTGTTATCCACTTCCAGAAAATCTCAAGTGCATACCATGTAGAACTCACTAACCTGAGCTTTATGTCAGATTAGACTTTTGAAAGTCATAAAGGCAGATTTTCTTTTTTTAAGTAACAAGAAGAGCAATAGCAGTAACAGGAATGGAATATTCAGAGAATACTCCATCTGAATACCACATTTCTTTCTTAATTACACAATTTCCACAAGGTTTTAACAAGAGCAGCCCATCGCTTAAGACCAGTCAAGATCTCGCCAATCAAAGCTGTTCATTAATATTTCCTACTGCATGAAGGGCAGTTAAGTAAAGAGCTGGCTGGGCAGGATCTATTTTCATGCACACCGAACATCATACAGAAGCTTTAAAAATTCCACTGCCTGAGCCCTACTGAAAGCCAATTATATCAGTATCTTTATGAAAGAGGCCTGAGCATCCAAGGAGTTTTACATCTTGCCATGTAATTCTTCCGAGCCTTAGATGGGAAAGGCCAAGTGAGAGAACCGAGCCACAAAACAGCACCCCACAGAACTTCCCCTGGGCCACAACCCTGAACTCTGCGAAATGCAATGGGAAGTAAATGTTAAGCAGTGATGTGCACCTGCCACATGCCAAGGCGTTTAATCTTGGGAAAACACCCACCTTTCAGGGAGGTGTCATCCTTTAGGAGACCGTGTCACAGAGATTGAGTGCCTTGTTTAATGATAGTCAGGATTTGAGCCCAGGCCTGTGGACCGCCCCCTCCCCGACTCGCCCAACCGTCCGACGTGTGGTCTGCATTTTGATAGGCTTATTCCAACTCAGAATTCTAAGATTCTAGGACACGTGAAAATTAAAAGTTTCCATACAACTAGGAAATGACTGCCTACTGGTTAGCCATAGCAATGGGTTTAACCATATTTTAATGGCTCAATGACAGCCCCCATCAATTTAAACCAAACCAAACCAAACCAAAATAAAACAAAACCGAACCTGCTTCTGAAGACCAGTCAATCGACGTCCGGCTGACCTACTGCACTGACGCCCACCAATTAACCACCACCTCATATCAGAGGGCCAGCCAATAAACGACCACTTCACTCCAGTGAAATCCACCAATCAACAACTAAGTCACACCGGACGGCCAGCCAATCAACAACTGCCTCACTGCAGTGAGACTGCTTCAGAAAGACAGCCAATCAATGACAGCTCCATTGGAGTAATCACGCCTCAGTAGCTAAAGGTTAACCAATCCCTGAATGCTTCCGCTTCTGAACCTCCTGGAGCACTGGAAGCCACACTTCCCAAGACCCTTAGAAATCCCAGCTCTGGCCGGGTGCGGTGGCTCACGCCTATAATCCCAGCACTTTGGGAGCCCCAGGCAGGCGCTTCATCAGGTCAGGAGATGGAAACCATCCTGGCTAACACGGTGAAACCTGTCTATATTACAAAAAAAGTAGCCGGGGGTGGTGGCACGCTCCTGTAGTCCCAGCTACTCCGGAGGCTGAGGCAGGAGAATCGCTTGAACCTGGGAGGCAGAGGTTGCAGTGAGCCGAGATCGCGCCACTGCACTGCAGCCTAGGCGACAGAGCGAGACGCCGTCTGGGAAAAAAAAAAAAAAAAAAAAAAAAAAAGAAAAGAAAGCTCAGCTCTGTGCTGGAGCCCGGTCTCCTCAATGAAGGAGGCACACCTACAGTTTCTTGTTCTGAAGCTGAGTTATGGTCATGCACTAATAAAACAATGGCTCCCTCATTTACACAGCCGGGCGGGGCTGCTGCCCTCAGAGACCCCAAAACAAGCGGGAAGGAAGAGTGCCCCACCACCCTGTATCCTCACAGGCTTCGGTCTTTTCTCTCTTTGCCAACACAGGTTGGAAAGGCTGGCTGGAAGCCCATCTGGAGGGTCCTGTTGGCCGAGAGTTGAGGTTGCATTCCTCGGACGCTGTTTCTTAAAACAGCCATGTGGTATTTTCAGTTAAGAGTAATTTGCTGGCCGGGCGCGGTGGCTCACGCTTGTAATCCCAGCACTTTGGGAGGCCGAGGCGGGCGGATCACGAGGTCAGGAGATCGAGACCACGGTGAAACCCCGTCTCTACTAAAAATACAAAAAAAAAAAAATTAGCCAGGCGAGGTGGTGGGCGCCTGTAGTCCTAGCTACTCGGAGAGACTGAGGCAGGAGAATGGCGTGAACCCGGGAGGCGGAGCTTGCAGTGAGCCGAGATCGCGCCACTGCACTCCAGCCTGGGCAACAGAGCAAGACTCCGTCTCATAAAAAAAAAAAAAAAAAAAAGAGTAATTTGCTATGGTGCAGGATGGATTCGAACGGAAAGAGACTGCAGATGAACCATTATTCTACAATAAAATTAGACATACAAACTGACAAATTTCCAATATGAAAAAGCCTCAACAGAAGAAAGTCTGAAAAAAAAATGCATTCCAGCTAATTGACTACTGAAATTTTAAGTCAGAGATGGTATTCTGATTTAGTCTAGGCAAGACCATCATAGAAGTCTGATCCAAAGAACAATGCATGTTTTTCTCTCTAGCTTAGCAGTTCAAGGAAACCTAATTTTTGGCTTCATTACTGCAGCCAGTTAAGTTTATTACTCAGGTCTAGCCCAAAGAGAGAAGGGCTACAAATTTGATATTATATAGCCAGATTACGTCTTGTATGTCATGTGACCACTCTAAAACACAGTTTAGCAAGACCCCCAAGTTATGCTGGAAAAACAGCTCTCAGAACCTCATGAGCTAAGCTGCTTTTTCAAGTCTTGGATGGAAATGGGTTTAAAAACAAATAGGATAGGTATAAAAACTTTCTTGGCTCAACAGTTTTCACTAACCCCTTTCTAAAGACAATCCTATTAACTCTATCTTGCTGGGTTACACACTCCTGATAGTAGCCAGTGTCCCTATAACATTAAAAAATGGTCACAGATATTTCCAAGGAGGTCACGGGGATCAAGCTGAACCAAATATTACAGAAGGAAGGAGTTAAGAATCTGAGATTCAAGCTTAGCTGAAGCATCTGTATGTTCCCCTTGGATTTCAGTTTCTTCTGTAAAATGGGACACCACCACTTGCCTCAGAAGATACTTCTGATGATCAGGAGAAACATGAATACAAAGGGCTTTAGAGGGCAAGGTTTAGCATTATATAGGTATGGGCCTTACTACCACCTTAGCCCAGCTGCCTCTTCAATAGCCCAGGGTAATACCTCATTGAGGAGCTTGTAAACAAAGTCCTGAGGCCCGATGTGCCAGCATTAAGAGACTTAAGAATGGCAACTACAGTCATAATGAATACTCTGAATATTTATGTCATACGTGTCAGGTGGGGCCATCTTCTACCCATCTCTGCTTCATTTAACTAGGATTTACTGAGTTTTCTAGGCACCAGGTTCCTTGCAGAGCAAGACAGGCCCAGCGTCTGCTCTCCTGTGATTCAAGCCCATGAACAAGCAGTACTGCTTCAGAGATACCCATCAAAGTGTCACTTTCCTAGCCCTCTTGTCTGACTTCCTGAAGAGCATTAGAGCATTTAGCACCAGAGACGACCTGGTCGCTTACTTATTGTCTAGGAGGCCCCACTGTGTGTTGACAATGGCTATTTAGGCTTCAGCCACCTGGTTTTATGGGAAGCTGAAGGAGAAGGCAGACTGATGATTCCAGGTTAATATCCACCTGCCTCATTCACCTTTCCACTAACCAATTTATCCCGCCACAGAGAAGGCCAGAGTCTTCCCTCCCTCCTTCTTTACTTCTTTCTGATGGCATCTCGCTGTGCCACCCAGGCTGGAGTGCAGTGGCGCAGTCACAGCTCACTGTAGCCTCCAACTCCTGGGCTCAAGCAATCCATCTGCCTCAGCCTCCTGAGTAGCTGGGACTACAGGTGTGCACCACCGTGCCCTGCTACTTTTTTTACTTTTTGTAGATATGGGGTTATCTACAAAAAAATATCTATGTTGCCTAGGCTGGTCTCAAGCTTCTGGCCTCAAGGGATCCTCCTGTCTTGGCCTCCCAAAGCGCTGGATTACAGGTGTGAGCCACCACACCTGGTCTTGAGTTCTTAAACTTAATTCAAAATATATGCACAGAGAGACAAAAACAAGTCTAACATGTTACTTCCAGGATATTAACTTGAAATTTCAAAAATACGTATGTGCACGTGTACATACTAAAATATATTTGTCTATGTGCAAATAATTGGTTTAGAGTTCAGTTAGTAGAAAAAAATTGAGTCTATATGAAAAATACTGTCATCCCTACCTTGATTTTCAACATGCAGTCTGAATTATGCAAATAACACAATCTACTTCGCTGTGGCTCCTTAAGACTTTTTTTCTTTGTGATATGTCATGCCTTAAAATGCAACTGATCAATTTATGGAAACTCATTCAAATATAGGCTTTTAGTAGATATCATTTGGGAAGGGGCTTCTTTCAATATTTTACTGGGGAGGGGTAGAGGAAGGCAGGCCTAGTTGAAAGAAGTTTACTGAATCTAAAGCACATGTCCACGAACTCGGTTCCTCTCGCCCCCTCTCTCCTGCAGCGTGTTGGAGGCAGGCCTTGTGCACTGCTATTCTCCAGAGCAAAGGAGCATCTTCTCTGTGGCTGCTCCCACTGAGCATGGCTGACTCTTACAGGGCAGCAGCTTCCGGTCAGTAAGACCTTTGCTCAGTATGTTATTTTGGAGAGAGTCCTTTCATGATTTGTCTTCTGTTTTTATTGGGTAATGGTCAAAATCTGCTGCCTGAAAACTCTCTTCCAACTGTTGAAATTACAGAGGTTTCCTCTGTGGACACTGATAGGACCACTTTTGTGAAAGATCCTCTTCAGCTGCAGAAAGCCAGGGTTTGAAAAGCCAGCTTCATATCAACCATCTGGGTGACTTTGGGGGAAGGTGCTTGACCACTCTGCCCCCCATTTCTGTGTTTGCAGATGGGTCAGGGCTTCGGTGAGGATTAAATGAGCCAGTCTACAGGAAATACCTAACACTCAGTCTGTGCTGGACAAGCGTTAGCCATTATTGCTCTGCTAATGTCCATGTAATGCCGAGTCATCACTAGGCTCAATGGCTTGAACATAAGGTTCATGGGGACTCAAAAACGTATGTGCAACAGATTATCTCATTGAAAAAGAGAAAAACAGAAAGATGTGCCAACACTCAAAGGTAGTAAAATTGGGATGACATAGTTCTGTGAGGTTTTACGAAGAGACCCCAATGAGTCTTGGGTCACAGCTCTCTTTTTTTAATGCTCCCAGTGTGGCTAATGCTAATGCTATCAGCTTGTATCTAGCTAGCCTAGAAAAGCTTTGATGCATCCACAGCATCTAACAGAATACATTTTACAAACAAAGAGGTGTAGTCAAGCTATTATAAAATGTAAATTTAAACTATTTGTTGTTCATTTTAGAGAACCAGTCAATGAAAAAAATATGCTTAAGTACTTGGGATGGGTGATTATCCAGTGAATTCTCCTCCCTCTTTGCCACCTGCTCCTTCCCTGATGTACCCTGCGTGTTCCACCAGGCACTTCTCCCACCCTGGGAGCCCCCTGTAAGCTCATCCACTTCCCATTGGCTGGCTGGCTCTTGTTCCAGGTCTTTACTTCTAGGAAGGCTGGTTCCGCTGCACACCTGCATTTCCAGCTGCCTGCCGGGACACAGGCCAGGACCCTACAGCGGCATTCACCACTGCTTAAACAGTAATAATAGTACCGTATTATTCAGCAAAAGTTCAAGCACACAATATCCGACATCATTTCTTTTCTACAAAGTTGTGATAAAATACATTTAATGAAGTTTACATTTTAACCATATTCTAATTTTTTTTCACCCAACCTCTGCAGATTAACCATTTTTAAGTGTACAGTTCAGTGGCCTTAAGTACATTCAACCTGTTGTGCAAACATCAACATCATCTATCTGCAGAACTATTTTCATCTTGAAAAACTGGAATAGGTACCCATTGAACACTAACTCCCAATTTCTCCCTTCCCCCAGTCCCTGGCAACCACTATTTTACTTTCTGTCCCTGTGAATTTGACAACTCCAGGTACCTCATTTAAGTGGAATCACTTGTCCGTCTATTTGTGACTGGCTAACTACACTTAGCATGATGCCTTCCAGGTTCATCATTTGGTAGCATGGGTCAGAATTCCCTTAAGGCTGAGTAACATTCCAATGTATGCATATACCACATTTTGTTGGTCCGTTCATCCATCAATGGACATTTGTGCTGCTTCCACCTTTGGGCTGTTGTCAATAATGCTATGAACATGAGTGTGCAAATATCTCTTCAGGTCCCTGCTTTCCAGTCCATTGGGTATATACCTAGAAGTGAAATTGCTGGGTCATATGGTAATTCTAGTTTTAATTTTTTGAGGGATTGCCCTAATGTCTTCCACAGAGGCTGCATCTACAATTCCACCAACAGTACACAAGGGTGCCAAGTTCTCTACATCCTTGTCAATGCCTGTTATTGTCTGCTTTTTGACAGCAGTCATCCTATTGGGTGTAACGTATACATCAATTTCTTAACTGAACAGTATTTGTACTGCATCCTCAATAGAATTAGCACATAGCAATTCTCAATGAAAATAAAAATTTTATACTGATCATAACGATCATCTACAGCTTTCTGCTACACCCTCCAATTTTTTTTTTTTTTTCAGTGAGTATCTACCATTAATTTATCTTTACCGCCAGGATCAGGTTACCCCTCAAAATTATAGAAGAAAAATGTCTTAAAATATGAGTTTATCAAACAGTTTTCAGGAGTTCATCATTGAGCAACTCATTTACTCTCTGAAATGCCAAGACACACTAGCGTTCTGCAGACTAGACTGTAAGTCAACATAGCTCATTAGTGTCTGGGAAATTTTACAGAAAAAAAAAAAAATAGGTGGCACTGTCGCTTCAACTAGAATCTGGGAAATGCTATTTTACACATAATTTACCACTCCAGCTACAAAAGTACACAATTTTATAACCTTCCTTGGCTTTCTCATTGGTGTCTTAGACACTAATCACACTGGGAGAAAGGCTGTAACTGTCAAGTGATTCCCTGGTGCCAGCATTTTGGAAAATCAACATAAATTTAATAAGCCAATTTTCTTACATGATGTTAACTGTAAACAAATGAAATTCCATATAACTGCACTGGAATCAACACTGCCTTCTGCCAAGCCAGAAGACAGCATGGTGAAGGGGTGAAGAGGAAATACCAGCAATGGGAAAATACCCACTATGAAAATGGACATGGATGTCTTTGGTGAAACTTGGCTTCTTACGAAACACAAGTGAGGTCTTTTCAGGTAGTGCATACTCCCTGCTCCCAAAGTAGACAGATAACAGTCACCATTTTTAGTGGTTGATTAGGCCTTCCTATTTTTTTTTTCACAGCTATAAAGGTACTTGTAATTTTTGTAACTTAAACATCTACTTCAAAAAAACCTCGGCTGGGCGTGGTGGCTCACACCCGTAATCCTGGCACTTTGGGAGGCCGAGGTGGGTGGATCACCTGAGGTCAGGAGTTCGAGACCAGCCTGGCCAACATTTGAAACCTCATGTCTACTAAAAATACAAAAAATTAGCCGGGCATGCTGGTACATGCCTGTAATTTCAGCTACTCAGGAGGCTGAGGCAGGAGAATCACTTGAGCTCAAGAGGTGGAGGTTGCAGTGAGCAAAGATCATGCCACTGCACTCCAACCTGGGTGACAGAGTAAGACTCATCTCAAAAAAAAAAAATCAAAATATAAATGTCATGAGTTTCCTCTGTTCTTACAGATGAATTCAGCTACATTAATCAATACCCGACCTTTTTACTTGCCACCTTATTACTCACGATTCCCTGCTTGATTTTGAAACATGCAAGGTTGAAAAAAGAAGCACAGTGATTTTTAAAAACAGATTCCACACTATCCAAGTCTCATAATGTTAAAATGTGATTAGTCTACTAAAATCATTTTAGTTCTGCAGATTTATATGGTTTATGCCCACATTCCTAAGCATGATATCTATGCTTTAGATTTTCCTATTGAAGTGGGAGAGCAGATTATAGAAGGCCCCTCTGCACCCCACTCTAGGGACAAGAACCTGTACCTACCTGCCAGCAGGGACCCTGTGTAGGAGAGGGGACATGGGTTACTTTGGGTTTAATTACTATAGACACCTCTACAAATGAGTTCGGAACAACAAATGCTAATATTTATTCCAAATGTATAATTCTGTTAAAGAAACCATCCCTATCATTTAAGAAAACAGAATGAGGAAATAAAGGTTTCTAGCATCTGTGCTTGATATTTCAAAAAATATATTTATATATGTATATATATTTATATATTCTTCTGTATGCATACACATATATATATATATTCCCCCCGCCCAAGACAGAGTCTTGCTCTGTCGCTCAGGCTACAGTGCAGTGGCACAATCTCAGCTCACTACAATCTCCGCCTCCTGGGTTCAAGCAATTCTGCCTCAGCCTCCTGAGTAGCTGCAATCACAGGTAAGAGCCTCCACGCCCAGCTGTTTTTTTTTTTTTTTTTTCTATTTTTAGTAGAGATGGGGGTTTCACCATGTTGTCCAGGCTGGTCTCCAACTCCTGACTTCATAATGCGCCCGCCTCAACCTCCCAAAGTGCTGGGATTACAGGCGTGAGCCACCATGCCTGGCCCAAAAATATTTTTTAGACTAAAATAGGTTCCTTTATTATTAACATATTAAATTAGTATGATAAACATGTTACAATTAATGAACCACTACCCATACATTAACTAAAGTTCATGGTTTATTCAGATGTCCTTAGTTTTCCCTTAATGTCCTTTTCTTGTCCCAAGATCCCAGCCAGGATCCCACACTATATTTAGTTGTCACGTCTGCTTAGGCGCCTCTTGACTGTGGCAGCTCTCAGACTTCCCTTTTTTCGAAGAGCATTGGTCAGGTATTTAAAGAATGTCCCCCCACCCATTAGGATTTGTCTGATGTCATGAGAAAAACATCAGACAAATCCTAAGTGGGGGACATTCTGCAAAATATCTGATCAGTGCTCTGGTATTAGCTTTTGGGAGGAAGACCACAGAGGCAACATGCTATTCTCATCTTACTACATCAAAGGTCAACATGGCTTAGGACTGCAGACTGCTGATGTTGACCTTGATCACCTGGCTGAGGCGGTGTTTGTCAGGATTCTCCACTGAAGTTACACTTGCCCCCTTCCATGCTGTGCTCTTTGGAAGGAAGTCTCCAGGAACAGCCCATGCTTAAGGGTGGGGAGTTAACTCTTCCATCTCCTTGAGGGCAAAGCATCTACGTGAATTATCTGGAAACCTTTTGCACAGGAGATTTCTCTTCCCCTACTAATTAACTTATTCCATCATTTATATCACTGTGATCTTACGGCTATTTTATACTCTGGGCTACAATCCAATATTGCTTTTTCTTAAATTGTTCCAGCTTTGGGTATGGAAGCGTTTTCAGCTGGCTACTGTGTCTCTGTGACATATCACCATCATTGCGAGTCTGTGTTTGTTTGTTTCTTTGAGCACATCCTTACTTTCTGGCACCACAAGATGCTCTGGGCTTTTCTTGCATATTTTTTGCCCCAGTCCCAGAATCAGTATATCTGCCTTGATTGTAACCAGCAGTACCTGTAGTCCACTTTTTACACATGAATCCTTTATAAAATAAAGAGGGGAGGGCTAGGTTTTTTTTTTTTTTTCTTATGGGACCACAGTACAGAAATACAGACTAAGAATCCCTAATTCAAAACTCCAAAACCCAAAATGCTCCGAATCCAAAACTTGACTACAAGTGAAACATTCCACATCCAACCTCACGTGATGGGTCACACATATTATTAAAAATATTATACGAAATTACCTTTGGGCTATGTATATATGAAACATAAATAAATAAAGCATATATGAAACATAAATTTAGCATTTAGACTTCAGTCCCATTCCCAAGATATCTCATTTATGTATATGTAGATATTCCAAAACCTCAAAAAATTCTGAACGCTCAATTCTTATCCCAAGCATTTAGGATAAGGTATACTTAACCAGAACTTAAGATTTCTCCTATGCAGACTCTAGCCCACTCCTGGGCCACATGCTGTTGAAGAAAATAATAAAACTGTGCTGTGAAGCCTGATGGTATTTGATCTCCACTAGACTGTCCCTCCTGCTAAGCAATGGCAAGCAGTAAGACACCCCCGCCTCCCCGCCACCCACTGGTTGCCTATCATATTGCTCACAGTGTCCACCCCCCTGAAAACTCATCCCTCCAAAACCACAGCCACCCTCTCCTGCCACGGGCTCGGTCCCATCCCCACCTCTGCACTCACTGTCCCCAACCCAGCCGGGCCTCCCAGAGCCCATCTGCAGTCTTTGCTGTGAGTACTTCACACCACTCCATGTATAATTACTTGTACCCTTGACTTAGGGGCAACAAAACATAATGACACAAGTTAAGAGTCAAGAGCACTTAGAGAGATCTCAGTGGCTATAACTCAAGAGTCAGATGTCGCTGCCAAAAGGACCAAGGGGAAATTTAAACAACTCTGATAGCAGGGCAGACAACACAGTCATAAAGCACATGTATAATATGATTCAGATTTTTATTTTTTTTTAATGTAGATATTTTCATTAAGTATTGGTGTATATAGAAAAAATGTTACGAACTTTCCTCAGTGTTTAGGATTTCTACACTTTTTATGAGAAAAAAACAAGCTGGGCGCAGTGGCTCACGCCTGTAATCCCAACACTTTGAGAGGCTGAGGTAGGTGGATCACCTGAGGTCAGGAGTTCGAGACTAGCCTGACCAACATGGCGAAACCCCGTCTCTACTAAAAATACAAAAAAGTTAGCTGGCATGGTGGTGCATCCTTTAATCCTAGCTACTTGGGAGGCTCAGGCAGGAGAATCACTTGAAACCGGGAGGCGGAGGTTGCAGTGAGCCGAGGTCGCGCCATTGCACTCCAGCCTGGGAAACGAGCGAAACTCTGGCTCAAAAAAAAAAAAAACAAAACCCACAAATGCTATTACTACTTTCCCTTCCCCACATCTCAGGTCTGCTTAAATGTAACTCTCACCTACTTCACACCTGCCCCAGGGCAGCTAGTGCCATTTTACATTTCTGATCTCTGGCCTCAAGTGGACTCTCGGTGCCTCCTGGCAACTTACTCCATTTTCTAGGCGAGCTCCCTTCCCCTCTCTGAAGGGTCTATTAATATCTTTCTTCTCCATCCTCTAATATCTCCTCCCTTTTCTGTAGCCTCAGTTGATGAATGACCTTCTATGATATTGTATAAAATACATTTGGTCATCTTCCCATTTCTTGGCTTAGCCTCAAATGTAAGTGTCTTTTTGTATGCAAATGAGGTGACTGGTGGCTGGCAGCCCCTAGGCAGCTTCAGGATGGGGTTGGTCACCAGAAAGACCAAGGCAGGATTAGAGGGTTGGGACTTTCAACCCCACCCTCCAAGAAGGGGAGAGGGGCTGAGGTCAAGTTGATCATCCATGGCCAAGGGTTTAACCAGTCATGCCTATGCAATGAAGCTTCCATAAAAACCCAAAAAGACAGGGTTCAGATGGGCTTCCAGATATCTGAACACGGGGAGGTTCCTGGAGAAGGCATGGAAGCTCCATGCCCCTTCCCCTGTACCTCACCCTACCCACACCTCTACGTCTGTATCCTTAAAAATATCCTTTTATAGTGACATCCAAAATGAGTGACTGAGATAGACATTCAATCACAGAAGTGCTTTTCCAGGGAAAAAACATAAGCCACAGAGCCATCTGTTTTTCCAAAGAGGTTTTCAGGTTTAGTATTTAGACATTTCCTTAAAGTAGGGGAAGGTAGGTTGGCAGTCAAGGGGAAAAGCTTCCATGCCTGTGAGACTTTGGTTAGTGCCCAGTACGTCTACATTTTACATCAGATAAAGTGAATGTCTGAAGAGGAAAAAAAGGAGAGACAATTATGCAGTCATCTCTGGGTAGGTGGAGGAAATGAGTGCGGACTTGTTCTGCACCGGAGAAGATAAGCTTGTAATCCACATTATCAGTGTGGAGAATTAGGAGGCAGACCTCAGTTATTGACCTAAAGTTACAACTGGTCTGTCCTTGTTTCTGGGAAGCCAGGAAAGAATTTACTTAAGAATGATCTGTGGGGGCATCCTTTCAGACGCCGCGGCCTTTTACCTTTCCGTGGGGACCTGGCTGATGCATAATGCTGGTAACAGCTGTTCATTAGGAAAAGGGGGATGCAAGACTCAGCCTCTGGGCCTAAGCCACCCTTTTGCATAAGTAGTTTAGCAGGAGATCCTGAGATTTTTTATTTTCCCTTACAAAACACAGTAAATGTGTTTCCCTGAATTGTGTGCTGCTCTAGCAAATTAATTGAACCTGAGGAGGGCAACATGGGAACCCTAGTTTATAGCCAGAAGCACAGGTAAAAACAACCTGGGACGTGCAACTGGCATCTGAAGTGGGGGTGGAGGGGCAGTCTTGAGGACTGAGTCCTCAAACTATGGGACTGATGCTATCTCCAGGTAAACAGTATCAGAACTGAATTAAATTAGCAGACGCTCAGTGGTATCTGTTGCAGAAACAACTGCTTACTTGCTGCTGGGGAGAGATACCCAGACACTTGCTGACAGAAGTGTGTCGTGAGAGTAGAGTAGAGTAGAGTAGGAGAAACTGCATTTTTTCCACTTGCCCTCCTTATTTCATTAACAGAAATTCAGGCAATCAGAAGAAAACATCTCCATGTGTCCCACGTGTTACAGGGATGAGCTGTCTGGGTGCCTCTCTAAGGCCTGTCCTCCTCTGTGGACTGAATCCCACCTCTGGAAGGAACCTGCTCCTATAATTATTCCCTGGAGCTACTGTGTCTTTCTGGATCATCTCATTTAGCATAAGACATGCTAAGTTCTCCTCCATATTGTGATTACATTCCCTTGCCCCTAATCCCACCATCTCTCCTTTATAGAGGGGATACTCTACCAGAAGCTGTCTCCTCTTGCCATCTCCACTTCCTCCCCCACCTGATCTTTGACCCTCCACTAATTGGCTTTTGTCCCTAACATATTGCCAAATCCAAAGGTCCTCTTGTTATCTGCATGTCCACTACAGGAGACACTGCTGACCGGCCCTTCTTTGAGACACACCATCCACCGGATGCCCGGAGATCACACAGCCCTGCTGCCTGTCCCTCGCTGACTCTTCCTTCCTTGTTTTCTGGCTGACTCTACTTGTGCTTCTGAACTAAAGATGGAGGGGTAGCCAGTCTGTCTGGGGGCCTCCCCTCCATCCGCCCTCTTGGCTTTGAGTGTCATCCATCTGTTGCTGCCAAATGTTGACATAAAGTTACAACTGGCATGTAACCCTGCTCTATCCCCAAATGCCAGACTTCTGCACCCAGCTACCTGCTGAACATCTGCATCTGGATGTCTAACGTGCACTTCAAATCTCACGTCTAAAACTAAGCTCTTCATTCTCCCCACGAAAAACAAAAGGAAACCAATCAAATAAACAAACCATCTCCTGTGCTTCCCGCAGTCGCCCTTCTGAGTAAGTGGTATTAGACAACCATTAAGTGGGCTGACCCAGCCCCCAATCTGAGACTCATCCCTCAGGCTCTTGTCTCACTCCCCATTCTTTCCAGCAGCAAACCCTACAGACTTGCCTTCAAAATATGCCTCGGATCCACCCACTTCTCTCCCATGCACTTCACTCCAGACCAACAGCACCTCTCTGGCCTACCAGTCTCTCTGTTATACCCTCCTGGCACTCCAGGCCAGCTCCCTAACAGCAGCTTTGGGGAACTTTAAAAACTAAAGGTATTTGTGTCAGTCACTCTTCAAACCCCAATGCAGCTTCCCACCCAAACAGAACCAAATCCAAAGCTGTACCAAAGCCTAAAAGACCTTGACCCTGGGCAGTTTTTCCAAACTCCGATTCTCACCTTGGGTTCTTCGCATTGGAATGCTCTTCCCAGCTCTCTGCAGAACTCTTTGTTCCGTTACTTTGTTCAAGCCTCTGTTCAAGCCTCCGTTCAAATGTCCCCTCCCTTGCTCTCCCTCCCTCTCTCATAGTCCTTCTCTGATTCCATCCAATTCTCTGCCAAGCCAAACCTGCCCCACCTCATATAAAATAGCTGCCGCACCACTCTCCATTCCTTTCTTCTGTTTTCTCTTTTTCCATGGCCCCTACCAGTACTTCACACACATTTTAATTTATTTATCGTTTATTTTCTCTGACTGCACTTAACTCCTTGAAGACAAGGACTTTGTCCCTTTGTAAGCCAAGACTTAGAAGGGTGCCTAGCATGCATATATACCCAGCAAACATCTAAAAGACAGAGTGGATGAAAGGCCTATGTCGGCCTCCATCAGTAGGTGTTGATGGTCTCCATCACCACAGTAGACACGCAGATACAAGATGCCTACAAACTACTCCATCCTACGCTGAGGCCCTACCTTGCAGGTGGATTCAAATTTAAGGTGCTTCATTTAAAACAATCCCACCTATTGATATATTCATTGTTATTCTACATAATAAGGGGTCTTTTATTCATATGGGAGCCATAAAATAATTCCATTAAAAAATTTAAATTTTATATTATTCAGCTACTTTGATAAAAGGGTGAAAGTACAGGGAGTATACATAAATATTCATGAAATACAGATCAATAATAAAGAGTGAATCTTCCAATTCTTTTTAGCAAATGATTAGTGCAGCCACAGATAATGAAAGATAAAGTTTAGGAAAGCTCATTAAATGACTGAGAAGGCAATTGTCTAAGACTAGTTACCTGCAAAAAAAAAAAAATTATATATTTTAATAAAATTCCAGCATTTAAAAATTTGCATTTATCTTCCCAACTCCAAAATTTAATTTTAAAATGTGCTGCTGAACACTGAAACAACACAAAATGCATATAGCCCTTTCAGCACAACTCTGAGAACACAAGATTCTCTTGTTACACGAAAATGCTAAAGTTTATAAACAGTGGTGTCTATTGCTGGTACGGAAAAAAAAAAAAAAGACTGTTCTAGTTAAACAGAAAGTCTGGGTTAACAGTGAATTCTCATGTAGGAATTATTGATTTTCATAGATCAAAATAGGATTAAATATACGTGTAAAGAAACTGTTGCAAACAGCACATATAATTGTACAGGACTGGTGTTGAATATATAAGAACTCCTACAATTCAACAACAAAAAGACCAATAACTCAATTAGGCAGCAGGCAAAAGACACAGTCATTCCAAGGACAGGCAGCACAAACGGTGAATAAACATAAAAACAACTCAAGTTCATTCATAATCTGAGACCACAATACGATCCCATTTTAGTAGATGGGTAAAAATTCAACCGTTAGGAAGGTTGAAAATCATGGAAATACCCATAATCTGCTGGAAAAAGTAAAACAGAATCACTACTTTGGAACCAATGTGGGCTTATCTTGTAACACAGAATACTGACATACGTACAAGGCAGCAACTCCACTTCTACTTACATGCAGTACAGAAACTCTTGCACTGTGCCTCGGGGACATGCACAATGCTCAGGGCAGTACTGCTTATGACAGTTAAAGAAGAGAAAATAACCCTGATGGAGGGAAGATAAATAGGTGGTATAGTCACATGATTCACTATCATACCAAGAAAGTGAAAACCAAGAAATCACCGCTCCCCACAATCACACAGATGACTTGGAGAAACAATATGCAATTGGGGAGGAGTTGGGGAAGTCAAAGTACTGCATACTACATAGATCCATTTTCATAAAGCCCTAAAACAAGCAAAATTAAACAATGTAGTTTAGGCTTACATATGTATGTGGTAAAATTAACGTTAAAAATCAAGGAGCTTGACGTCATTAAGATGGCCTACTAGGGACACACCCAGCAATCGCCTCCTCCACAAAGAACTAAAACAATAGATAACCACACAGCAAGTAAAATGTCCAAGGGAGAACACTGGAATTCAGCAAAGAAGTAACAAGACCCTCCGAAGGACAGAAGCTCAGGATGGCAGCCCAGAGGAAAGAAAAGCAGCCAGCCAGGACTGACTCAGAGCCAAGGGGGACTCCCTGTTACAGCAAAAAGTAAGCTAAAGGTCCACAGCTGTCCACATTCACACCACAGATGCCTACAATCTTAGCCAGAGCCGTCACAGGGGGAGGTGCCTGGCATCCACGCAGTTGTTTTACTCTAGAAAGACAATTCATGCTGGGTAGCCCCCACTCCCTGAGTCCCAGGCTGCTGCAGCAAGGCACCATTTGGAGACTGGATTCACACTAGAGTGCATCCTCCTAGGGGCCCCAGCATCTCCACATCCCTGGGGTCCTGTCAGCATCTCACCATATCCACCCAAAGAGCTGCAGTGTTTTGATACCAGCTGGACCCAGCAGTGCAGCTCTAATCCCAACACCTGAACCCAAGCAGCATCCTACACCCTGTGGAACAAGTGGTCCAGCACAGGAGGAAGGCTGTGCTAGAACAAAGGGAGCCAATGCACAGTCTCCCCAGAGCCTGAAAGCTGACTGCATGGGGCCTGCTACTGCCTCCACCAAGAACCTTGCTCTCTCCAGCAGTAAGCTGCCACATATGCAGCCTAGAGGCCTGAAAACCAGCCCACCCACTGTCCTTGTTTTCAGCAAAGCCACACCACGCCTCCAAAACCAACTGCAGCTTAAGCCACTGAGGCACTTGCAGACCACTGACAGTGATTACAGTCCAAGAAATCATACGAAGACTACACTTTTATGCTCACCCAGAATCAAACCCAAAGCATCCTACCCAAATGATACTATAGCATACATCTACAAAAACTTTGTTCCCTATGAAAGATACTCCATGAAACTGAAAAAAAGAAACTGTTTCACTAACAGTGCAGATATCAACGTACAGATACAAGAAACAGGAAAAAGCAAGGAAACAATAAAACCTCCAAAGAAACACAGTAATTCTCCAATAACAGACAAAGAAAAGGAAATCTATAAAATGCCTAAAAAAGAATCTAAAATAATGATCTTAAGGAAACTCCGTGAGATACATGGGAACATGGAAAATTCAATGACATCAGAAAAACAATTCATGAGAATTCATGGAGACATTCAACAGAGATATTTATCACAAAAAGTCTTGGAACTGAAGAATTAAATGAATTAAATAAAAAAATTGAGAGCCTCAAAAAGAGACTAGATCAAGCAGAAGAAAGAATTTCTGAACATAGAGATAGGTCTTTTGAAATATCCTAGTCAAACCAGAATTCAGAAAAAAAGAATAAAAAAGAATGAAGAAAGCCTACCTGACATATGGGATCCTATTAAGCAAACATATATTCATATTTTGGGATTTCTAAATGGAGGAGAGATGGAGAAAAGCATAGAAACCCTCTTTAATAAAGTAATAGAAGGAAACGTCCCTTCTTGGGAGAAAGAATCCAGATCCAGGAAACTCTAAGATCCTTAAACATATTCAACCTAAGAAAGTCCTCTCCAAGGCACATTGCAGTTCAACTGTCAAAAGTGAGACAAAGTGAGAAGTCTGAAAACAGCAGGAGAAAAACATCAAGTAAAATAAAACAGAATCCTCATCAAAATAACAGCAGATTTCTCAGCAGAAACCTTACAGGCCAGGAGAGTTCACTATGATACATTCAAAATGCTGACAAAAAAAAATTATATATATATAGATATATATATATAGCCAGCCAAGAATACTATACCCAGCAAAGCTATCCTTCAAAAATGAAGAAGAAATAAAAGTCTTTCCCAGACAAGCAAAAATTGAAGGAATTCATCACCAGTAGACTGGCCCTACAAGGAATGCTTAAGGAAACCCTACATTTGGAAGCAAAAGAATGATATTTGCCATCATGGAAACACAGAAAAGTATAAAACTCACTAGTAGTGCAAAAACATAAATGAGGAAGTGAAAGGAATCAAATATTACCACTGAAGAAAACCAGCAAACCACAAAGAAAAACAATGAGAGGAAGAAAGAAACAAAGGATATACAAAGCAACCAGAAAACAGTTAACATAGTTACAAGAGTTTGCCTTCATCCCTCAATGTAGGGCTAGGCATAGTGGATCATGCTTGTAATCCCAGTATTTTTGGAGACTGGGGTGGGAGGATTGCTTGAGGCCAGGAGTTCAAGACCAGCCCAGGCAATACCATGAGACACCGTCTCTACAAAAATAAAAATAAAATTTAGCCAGACATGGTAACAAACACCTCTAGGCCCAGCTACCCAGGAGGCTGAAGTGGGGGAGGGGGGGTCACCTGAACCCAAGAGTTCAAGGCTACAGGGAGCTATGATCATGCCACTGCACTCTAGCTTCAGTAAGACAGCGAGACCCTGTCTCTAAAAATATAATAAAAATTAAAATTAAAAAAAACCCTTGAATGTAAATGAATTAAATTTCCCAATTAAAAGATATAGACTGGACAGATGGATTAAAAAACACTACACAACTATATGCTGCTTACAAAAAACATTACCTATAAAGACACACACAGACTGAAAGGGAAAGAATGAAAGAAAAATCTTCCACAGAAATGAAAACCGAAAGTAAGCAAGAGTAGCTATACTTATACCAGACAAAATATAATTTAGATAAAATAGATTTTAAGTCAAAAAACATAAAGTGACAAAGAAAGTCATTACGTAATGATAAAGGAGTGAATTCAAAAAGACATAACAATCTTAAATATATATGTACCCAACAACAGGACACCCACATATATAAGCAAATATTATTAGAGCTAAAGAGAGAGACCCCAATACAACAACAGTTGGGGGCTTCAACACCCCACTACAAACACTGGACAGATTTTCTAGGCAGAAAATCAACAAAGAAGCATCAGACTTAAACTGCACTATGTATCAAACTCACCTAACAGACATTTACAGAAAATTTCATCTAACAGCTACAGAATACACACCCTTTCATCAGCACATGGGACCTTCTCTAGGATTTACAGTATGTTTGGTCATAAACCAAGTCACAAGAAATTTTTATAAATCAAAGTCAGGTATTATCTCAGAATACAATAGAATAAAACTAAAAATCAGTAACAACTTTGGCAATTGTATAAATATATGCAAATTAAACAACTTGCTCTTGAATGAACAATGAGTCAATGAAGAAATTAAGAAGGAAATAAAAAATCTTGAAACAACATAAAAATGGAAACACAGTATACCAAAAACTATGGGATACATCAAAAGCAGTGCTAAGAAGGATGTTTATAGCAATAAATGCCCACATCAAAAAAGTAGAAAGATCAAGATGCTAGAAAAGTGAGAACAAACCAAATCCAAAATTAGTAGAAAGAAATAATAAAGACCAGAGAACTGAACACAATAGAGACCAAAAAAAAATGCAAAAGATCAATTAAATAAAAAGTTGCTTATTTAAAAATATGAAAATTGACAATTATCTAGATATGAAAAACAGAAAAGCCAAATAAATAATATCAGAATATCAAATAAATAATATCAGAAGACATTTTACAAGTTACCACAGAAATATAAAAGATTATTAGAGACTAATATGAACAATGATACACCAATAACTTAGAAAACCCAAGGAAAATGAGTAAATTCCTAGACACACATAACTTGCTGACAATGAAGCAGAAAGAAATAGAAAACCTGGCTGGGTGCAGTGGCTCACACCTGTAATCCCAGGAGTTCCAGATCAGCCTGGCCAACAAGGTGAAAGCTCCTCTCTAGTAAAAGTACAAAAGAATTAGCCAGGCATGGTGCTGCATGCCTGGAATCCCAACTACTCAGGAGACTGAGGCAGGAGAATCGCTTGAACCCGGGAGGTGGAAGTTGCAGTGAGCAGAGATCACGCCACTGCACTCCAGCCTGGGCAACAAAAGTGAGACTTTGTCTCAAAAAAAAAGAAAAGAAAAAGAAAAGAAAAGGAGGGGAGGGGAGGGGAGGGGGGACCTGAACAAACTAATAATGAGCAACAAGACTGAATTCATTAAAAAAAAAAAAAAAAAAAAAAAAAGTCTCCCAACAAAGAAAAGACCAGGACTGGATGGCCTTAGTGCTGAATTTTTCCAAACTTATAAAGACAAACTAACACCAATTCTTTTCAAACTATTCCAAAACAAACAAAAACAAAAACAAAACAAAACAAAACAAAAAAAAGACAAAGGGAAGAGAATTCTTTCTAACTCACTCTAAGAGGCCAGTATTATCCTGACACCTGAAACAGACAAGGACACAACAACAACAACAAAAACTACAGGCCAATGTGCCTGATGAACATAGATGCAAAAATCCTCAAAAAAATACTGGCAAACAAAGTCCAACAGCATATCAAAAAGATAATACACCATGATCAAGTGGGAAACATTCCAGAAATGTAAGGATGTGTTCAACAAATGCAAATCAATAAACGTGATACATCACATCAACAAAATGAAGAACAAAAACCATATGATCATCTCGACAAATGTAGAAAACCATTTTGATAAAATTCAATATTCCTTCATAACAACTCTGAACAAATTAGGTAATACAAGCCATAAACGACAAATGCACAGCTAACATCATACTGAATGGGCAAATGCTGAAAACTTTTCCTCTGAGAACTGGAAAAATATAAGAATGCCTATTCTTTCATGACTCTTATTCAATATATTGTTTATAGTCCTAGCCAAAGCAATTATGCAAGAGAAAGAAAGGGCATTCATACTGGAAAAGAAACCTAAAAATTCCAGCAAAATACTGTAGAATTGGTAAACAGATCCAGTGAAGTTACAAGGTACTAAAATCAACATACAAAAATCAGTCGTGTTTCTATATACCAATAACAAACAAGCTGAAAATGAAATAAAGAAGCCAATCTTGTTTATAATAGCTAAAAATAAAAGAAAAAAAGCCAAATACCTAAGAACAAATTTAACCAAGAAGGTGAAAGATGTCTACATTAAAAACTACAAAACACCGATAAAATAAATTGAAGAGCACATAAACAAATAAAGATATCCCATGTTAATGAATTGGAATAATATTGTTAAAATGACCATTACATCCAAAGCAATCTACATTTTCAATGTGATCCCTATCAAAATATCAGTGACTTTTTCACAGAAATAGAAAAAGAAATTCTAAAATTTGTATGCAACCACAAAAGACCTCAAATAACCAAAGAAATACTGAGCAAAAAGAACATAGTTTGAGGCATCACACCACATGACTTCAAAATATACTACAAGCTATAGTAATCAAAACAGCATGGTATTGGCATAAAAACAGACACAGAGACCAAGGGAACAGAATAGAGAACCCAGAAATAAATCCACGTATTTACGGCCAAATAATTTTCAACAAAGGTGTCAAGAACATAGATTAGGGAAAAGGAGAGCCTCTTCAATAAATGGTGGTAGGAAAACTGGATATCCATGTGCAGAAGAATAAAACTAGGTCCCTATCTTTCACTATATACAAAAGTCTACTCAAAATTGATTAAAGACTTAAATGTAAGCTCCCAAACTATAAACCTACTAGAAGAAAACATAGGGGAAATACATTAGGACATTGATCTGAGCAAAGATTTTATAGCATAGAATGATATTATCAAAAAGACAAAAAAAAAAAGATATCATCCTTATTTGGTAGCTTTGTAGCATATTTTCCAGTCAAGTACCATGTGCCTCCAGCTTTGTTCTTTTTGCTCAATATTGCTTTGGCTATTCAGGGTTCTTTTGTGGTTTCCTACAAATCTTAGGACTGCCTCTTCCATTTCTATGAAAAATGTCACTGTATTTTGATAGGGATTGCACTGAATGTATAGATCACTTTAGGTAGTATAGTCATTTTAACAATATTATAATTCTTCTAATCCATGAATATGGGATATCTTTTCATTTTATAGTTAAGGCTTCAACAGCAGAGGCAACAAAAGCAAACAGACAAATGGGACTATATCAAACTAAAAAGCTTTTGCACAGCAAAGGAAATAATCAAAATATTCAAGGAATTCAAAAACTCAACAGCAAAACAAAAAGAAAAACCCAAATAATCTGGTTTTAAAAATGATCAAAGGATCTGAATAAACATTTCTCAAAAGAAGATATACAAATGGCCAATGAGTATAGCAAAAAAATGCTCAATATCACTAATCATCAGAGAAATGCAAATCAAAACCACAGTAAGGCATCATCTCAGCCCAATGAGAATGGTATTATCAGACCAAAAAAAAAAAAAAAAAAAAAAAACCAAATTCCTGGCAAGGATGCAAAGAAAGAGGAATGCTAATTTACCATTGGTGCAAATGATCTAGCAATCCCACTGCTGGGTATTTACCCACAGAAAAGGAAATCAGTATATTGATGTGATAGCTGCACTCCCATGTTAACTGCAGCACTATTCACAATAGCCAAGATATGTAATCAACCTAAGTGTCCATTAACAGATTAATGGATAAATAAAATGTGGTACATATACACAGTGGAATACTATTCAGCCAGAAAAAAAAAATAAAATTCTGTCACTCATGGCAATATGGATAAGCCTGGATAATGTTATTTTAAGTCAGGCAAAGAAAGATAAATACCAGAGTTCTCACTCATGTGGGAGCTAAAAAAGCTGATGCATAAAAGCAGAGAGTAGAATAGTGGTTACTAGAGGTGGGGAAGGGTGGGGAGAGGGAGGAATAGGAAAAGGTTGGTTAACTGGATTCAAAATTACAGCTAGATAGGAGGAATAAGTTCTAGTGTTAGATAGCACTGTAGGGTGACTTTAAAATAACTAGAAGATACAACTATATGATCTTTGACAAACCTGATAAAAACAAGAAATGGGGAAAGGATTCCCTATTTAATAAATGGTGCTGGGAAAACTGGCTAGCCATATGTAGAAAGCTGAAACTGGATCCCTTCCTTATACCTTATACAAAAATTAATTCAAGATGGATTAAAGACTTAAATGTTAGACCTAAAACCATTAAAATCTTACAAGAAAACCTAGGCAATACCATTCAGGACATAGGCGTGGACAAGTACTTCATGTCTAAAACACCAAAAGCAATGGCAACAAAAGCCAAAATTGACAAATGGGATCTAATTAAAGAGCTTCTGCACAGCAAAAGAAACTACCATCAGAGTGAATAGGCAACCTACAGAATGGGAGAAAATTTTTGCAACCTACTCATCTGACAAAGGGCTAATATCCAGAATCTACAATGAACTCAAACAAATTTACAAGAAAAAAACAAACAACCCCATCAAAAAGTGGGTGAAGGACATGAACAGACACTTCTCAAAAGAAGACATTTATGCAGCCAAAAAACACATGAAGAAATGCTCATCATCACTGGCCATCAGAGAAATGCAAATCAAAACCACAATGAGATACCATCTCACACCAGTTAGAATGGCCATCATTAAAAAAGCAGGAAACAACAGGTGCTGGAGAGGATGTGGAGAAATAGGAACACTTTTACACTGTTGGTGGGACTGTAAACTAGTTCAACCATTGTGGAAGTCAGTGTGGCGATTCCTCAGGGATCTAGAACTAGAAATACCATTTGACCCAGCCATCCCATTACTGGGTATATACCCAAAGGACTATAAGTCCTGCTGCTATAAAGACACATGCATACGTATGTTTATTGCGGCACTATTCACAATAGCAAAGAGTTGGAACCAACCCAAATGTCCAACAACGATAGACTGGATTAAGAAAATGTGGCACATATACACCATGGAATACTATGCAGCCATAAAAAATGATGAGTTCATGTCCTTTGTAGGGACATGGATGAAACTGGAAAACATCATTCTCAGTAAACTATCGCAAGGACAAAAAACCAAACACCGCATGTTCTCACTCATAGGTGGGAATTGAACAATGAGATCTCATGGACACAGGAAGGGGAACATCACACTCTGGGGACTGTTGTGGGGTGGGGGGAGGGGGGAGGGACAGCGTTAGGAGATATACCTAATGCTAAATGATGAGTTAATGGGTGCAGCAAATCAACATGGCACATGGATAGATATGTAAGAAACCTGCACATTGTGCACATGTACCCTAAAACCTAAAGTATAATAAAAAAAAATAAAAAATAAAAAATAAAAAATAAAATTCATGATCATGGAAAAAATAAAATAACTAGAAGAGAGGATTTTGAATGTTCCCAACACAGAAAATAAATGTTTGAGGTAATGAATATGCTAATTACCCTGATTTGATCATTACACATTATATACAGGTAACAAAATACCACTCTTTACCTATTAATAAGTACAATTAAAATGAATTGCTAAACAGATACAGTGAAGAAAACAAAATGTATCAACTCAAAAGAAAAGAACAAAAAGAGAATGAATGACTAGCAAATAAGTGAAAAAGAGACAAATCTTGTTGGAAGAATAACTCTAAATAACTTATGCAGACACTCTGTCTTCAAGGAGATGAAGCAGTGAACTCCCCTCCCTTAACTATAGGGTGCACCCAGAGACTTCTTCCAAAGAGTACACAGAGAAAGGGGGAGAGGGAGTCAGTATGGAGTGAAGAATTCTGACAGAATGGACTCTTGATGTGATGAGATGAGTAGGACATGTTGCCTCTGTGGTCTCCCTCCAAAAACCTCGTGAGAAAATCATCAGACATCTCTCAACTGGGGGACTTTGTAAAAAATACCCAACTCCTCAAAACTGTCAAGGTCAACAAAACAAGGAAAGTCTGAGAAACTGTCACAGCTAAAAAGAGCTCAAAGAGACATGACAACTAACTAGTGTGGCATCTTGAATGGGATCCTGGGACAGAAAATGAACATCAGGTTAAAAAAGTTTTAAATCCAAATGAAGTATGGACCTTACTTAATAATGGACCAATTTTAGTTCATCATAAGGGTAACTAGATGCTAAATATATGAGAACTCTTTAGGCTATCTTCATAAGCCTTCTGTAAATCTAAAAGTGTTCTAAAATAACCTCTCAGGGAAAAGGCAATGGGAAAAGAGGTAGAGAACACTATCATTTTCACAGTATTGAGAATATTCTAGTTTTTAAGTTGGGAGGTAGGTTCATGGGCATTTGTTTTATTATTATGCCCCATAAGTACATAAATGACACCTACGTATTTTGTACCTATCAAATATCACAAATGGAAATTTTAAAAAGAAAGCATACAGGCCAAGCAGAAAGGGACAGTAAGAGTATTTCACTAGCTAGCACTTGCTAAACCTCCCCAAAATGCCAGTCAGCATGGCTATGCCCCTAGGCCTGCACTCTACTCCATCCAACTATATCACTCAGAGCTGGGGGTCTGAAATAAAGAATCAGCTCATTTGGGCTCTAATAAAAATAATGCCTATTTTAGGAAAGGTGGAAGCCTCAGAGAGATGGAGTGTGTGAACTCATACTAAGAGCTATGGTTTCTATTAAAAGATGACATTTCAGACAGTGGCCACTGGCTACAGCTGAAAAGATGAGTGAGTGATGGCCCTTCCCTGCAGAGAGCACACCTAATTTACTAAGAGGTCAACACAGCAGCATCCTATTTTGCTCCTACACCAGCCCCAAGGGGGAAGTGGTGACCTGCTCAAGATGTCATAGGTGATCAAAGACAAGCTGAGACCTCTTCCTGGGTCTCCTGGCCCCAGGGTTAGTGCTTGTGTGTCTAGATTCATGAAAATAGGTATTTCATTTGCAGTAGCTGCCATGATTTGCAGAGCCTTCTACCGTTTTCAGCCTTGTTTCTTAGACTTCAGAGTCGAGACAAAGTCATTACCTATCACATGCTTAAATTCTGCACTCCACACTGATCTGCGGTCTGTGAGTGTGCTGTCATGGGGCTTTAATTGTAGTATTCTTGTGGTCAGTGCCATTTTTTAAATTTGATCAACATTAATTACAGGTAAATTATTGTGAATTATAATTGTATATCAAAACAACAACAACAAAAATATGGTTAGGCCATATTGTTCCAAAGTAGGGAACAGGGAAATTCGTTGGCAAGAAAAACATTTTCAGCAATCTTGAATGGTGCCCAATTCTCCCTGGCCCCTCTCCTATTTCCATCTTCCTTTTATGACTTATTCATCTACTGCTATGTAAGCTTGCACACTTCTTAGATCCCAAACTACAAACTACTATAAAAAGAGGAAATGAGTTGATCATTCAACATTTTTTTCTTTTTAAAAAAGTTTAAATTTTTAATTTTGAGGTAAGTATAGGTTCACAGGAAATTCCAAAGAGTGTGCAGAGTGGTCCCTTGTGTTCTTCACCTTGTTCCTCCTAATGGTGACATTCTACATAACTACAGTAAAATATCGAAACCAGGAAACTGACATTAGTATAATGAGTATTATGGTTCTGTGATTTCATCATATGTGTAAACTCCTATAACCACCACACCAATCAAGACTATTTCATCATCACAGAAATCTCTGACATTATCCCTTGTATAGTCACACCCACCTCCCTTTCCGACAACTATCACCAACCCCTTGTAAACACTAATCTGCTCTCTATCTCTGTAATTTTGTCATTTTCAGAATGTTATATAAATGGAATCATACAATATGTGTGACCATTTGAGACTCTCGTTTTAAAGCAAAAAGAAGAAATTCTATTAAAAGATAGAAGACACTCTGTATGATTTCAATGCTTTGAAATTTGTTACTGTTTGTTTTTTGGCCCAGGACACGCCCTAACATGGCAAATGCTCTGTGGGCGCCTAAAAAGAATGTGTATTCTGCTACTGTTGGGTGGAGTGTTATAAATGTCAATTAGATAATATCAATTGATGGTGGTGAGTGTTCCTATAGCCTTGCTGACTTTCCGTGTACTTTCTGTGTGGTTGTTCTATCAACTGTTGAGAAGGGTATGGAGATCTTCAAGTATAATCATGAGTATGTCTGTTTCTCCTTGTAGTTCTAGCAGTTTTTACTTCTTATTTCACAGCTCTGTTGTTTGGTGCATGCATACTTAAGAATGCTATGTCAGCCAGGCATGGTGGCTTACACCTGTAAACCCAGCACTTTGGGAGGCCAAGGTGGGTAGATCATGAGGTCAGGAGATCATGACCATCCTGGCTAACATGATGAAACCCCATCTCTATTAAAAATACAAAAAATTAGCTGGGCGTGGTGGCGGGTGCCTGTAGTCCCAGCTACTCATGAGGCCCGAGGCAGGAGAATGGCATGAACATGGGAGGCAGAGCTTGCAGTGAGCCGAGATCGTGCCACTGCACTCCAGCCTGGGCAACAGAGCGAGACTCCGTCTCGAAAAAATAAAAATAAAAAAGAATACTATGTCTTCTTGATGAACACTCTTTTATGTCTCTGGTAACTCTCTACTTTTAAAAGTTCTTTATCTGATATTAATATAACAATTTCTGCTTTCTTTTGATTAGTATTTGCATAGTGTATCTTTTTCCATCCTTTTATTTTCAACATATATATACACACACATACATATATATACACATATATAAAATGTCTCTAAAATGTGCCAGGATAAGGCAGGGGAGCTAGGAAAGCTCCTCAGAGGAAAGGATATTTACTTGGTCAGAACTTGGAATTGAGAGAGAAGGATACTGTGAGGATAACTCAGTAATGACCCAAATCCAGGGGGCCTAGAACCCAAATCCAGAGCCCTTTACCATGCAATCCATTTGGAATTTGGCTCTAATTTGGGAATAAGAAATTTCTGCTTTATTACATTTTTGCATAAAAAACATAACCCATCAGGTATTCTATATATAAGTCTCTTTAAGTTTTTCATTCCTGAGAGAGTCACAATCACAGGCCTCCCAACTAACATATCATCCACACTACAAGCAAACTACCTGAGCAGAGAGAATTGGTCCTCTCAGGGTGGTGGGGTTAGGCTTTGTGTCCCCATCCAAATCTTATCTTGAATTGAATTGTAATCCCTATAATCCCCATGTGTTAACGGAGAGACCAGTGGAGGTAATTGAGTCATGGGGGCGGTTTCCCCCATGCTGTCTTGGTGATACTGAGTTCTCAGGAGATCTGATGGTTTTATAAGCAGCTCTTCCCCCTTTGCTCAGCACTTCTTCTTCCCACCCTGTGAAGAAGGTGCCTTGCTTCCCCTTCACCTTCTGCCACGATTAAGTTTCCTGAGGCCTCCCAGTTATGCTGAACTGTGAGTAAATTAAATCTCTTTCCTGTATAAATTACCCAGTCTTGGGTAGTTCTTTATTGTAGTAGGAAAACAGACTAATACACAGTATCAGCCTTCTAAGGGACGTGGACCATCCTGGCAATCTGCTCTAGAGTTATAAAGGATGTAATGCGATCACTTTGGTTAATCAGAATCTCCGTCAAGATCTAATGGAGTCAGGAACTCCAAACCTGACCGATCACCAGGACACTATGACCGCATAAGGAACTCCAGTCCTGAGGACTAGAGGGTCTGGTTATGTAACAAAACTCATTACAAAGGTTTTTGGGTTATACTGTAACTGACAGAGCAGAGTGCATATTTACTGTCTTCTGTAAAGTTACAAACATTTCCCATCCCTCTGTGCCTTGCTGGTGACCCAGATAATAGCTCTGCTGGGCAAAAATAAGGGCTCCGTCAAAAATATCTAATAAAACAAGAGAAATTATCATTCTCTGCTGTGTGATAACATGGACACTGCTATGTGATTTCTCTGCTGACCCTTTTTCAGGAACCCACCATTCCCGAAGCCAGAATCTCCAAAGTGGGAAACACAAGGTGTGGGAAGAAATTATTAGAGTTCCCATATCTGCTACGTTCTAAAGCGCTACAGTGCCCAGTGCTGCTTCCAATTTCTCCATTATATTTTGTTAAATTTCTGTGCATAAGACAAGTCTCCACTGAGGGTCAGCTCGCCTTAAGGATCAAAGATCAGAACTAGCAATAAGCACTAGTAATGGAATGGGATTTTTAAGATTACGATGAATTATCTCAGGTGTGAATACATGAAAACTCGCAAATGAAAGCCCTTAGAGTAGAAGGCCCCTTTAGGGAAGATCAGTGTAACAGCACAGATGCCCAGGTCCTGTCTGCCCACTAGAGATTAGTGGGGAGTGGACCCTGAGCATCCCAGGTCACCCCCAAGCATCTCAGGTGACCCCTATTACATTACAGCTGGTAGGCATGGACTCACAGAGCTCCAAAGCCTGGAGGGACAGGAAGAGGCAGGAGCCATGCCATGTCTATCTCCACTCAGTCCCCAAACACCTCATCGAGTGCCCACTCATCTCCCTCCATACCTGGTCCCACTCAGCCAGCAAATATGGGCAGCATCACTTGCCTGCAGCTTGGGGGAGTCCCTGCTGCTCTTTCCTGGAATTGAGACTCAGGTGGGAGATGGGCTCCTGATCTTACTGCAGTGGTGGAGAGGGCGACACTGGTGTCCCACAAACGCTGAGTATGTTTTCCCACTGAATTCTGTGGGGCATGGCAACCAGGTCTGTGTTACTGTCCTGCCTGTGCAGGACTGTCCTTAGAATTTCAAGTTCACGCACCCAACTTCATCTACCCTCTCCCTCCGTGTCACTGCCAAAGGAACCAAGGCCGCAAGTTAAAACCCAGCCATGAAAGCACAACACCCACACATGAGCACACCCCAGCGATTCCTCCAGAGACCTCTGTTCCAAGCACACGCCGCCGAGATGTGGTACTTAACCACTGGGAAAATGACCAATGTATTACAAAAACGTTACTGAATGAGCTCTTAGGTTGGAAGATACAGTTACATTTAGCTTCTTCCACAAGAGAGGCCTGCATCAGACCCAGGCTCCAGGCAGGGAAGATGGTCCTGTCTCTGGCTCCTGGAATCCCTGTCTTTCCCAAGTACTTCTGACCTTGGTCTTTGTGAACACAACAAAATCTTCAACATAACCTCTGGGTAAGATCATAAGTGGCATATCCCGGAAGGCACTAAATAAAACAAGTCTGACTGAGGAGTGACTGGGCTCTCACTGTCAGATCTGCTGCATTTCCCGCCCATTCTCTGTGAGCACTGTCAGGGGCCCAAGTAGAAAGCAGTATTCTATGGAAACGTGACATTTACGGACTGGGCATTCTGCTATGTGGTCAACAAAGGGAGGGGGCACTCACACATATGAAATAAGATAACAATCACAAGCAAAACCCAAAATGGAATGTTGGCAAAAAAGACAAGCAACTTAGAAAAACTACTAAAAACGTCAACTCTAAAGCCTCTCCCTGCGCCTGGCCACATCCCTGTAAGAGGCTACCTGAAGACACTCAAGAGGGACGTCATCATTGCAGACTCCTGACTTGGAGTTCATGCCGACCAGGGACTGCTCCAGACCACGGCTTGTTCACACTGTGACCTGGGTAGACCTTCACACAGGAAGGTCACGGAACAAGGCGTTTGATCAGGAAACAGCCAGAGCAGATTCATAATTAGGATCATCCTTACTTCTTGCAGGCAGCAATCAAGCTCGAATCTCACCAATTAAGTTGTCAGTGTGACTGTTGGTCAGGTGTGACTGTGAAAAGCTGAGAAGGCATATTTTACTTTCCAGGGAGATACAACGCCTGCCTCCATGACCACAGACCTGACAGGAAGGCCTGGGTACCTTCTGCCCCAACAAGCACTAAGGGTTATTCGTTTCCATCCAAAACTGGCATCTTGTTAATATACTGCTTGTTAACATGGTCCCAGAATTCATTCCCCCTAAACTGTGACCTCTTATGATCTGATTTATTCATAATGTTTTATAACCATTTTGACATCCTGGAGCCAGGACCATTTCTAAAGAAACCATTTCAACGTTAATTATAATAAAAGTCAACCGGAAAACTGATTCTGATAGGCAGAAATCTCAAACTCAAAATGCTTTCGGTGTGTCCAGTGAGGCACCCGCAGCACGGGAATGGGGAGCACAAGGGCACTGGGACACACTCCCCTCCCACACCCTCCACCAGACACGCCCAACTTGAATGACACTTCTGCAGTTCCTCATGTTCCCTTCAGTTCTGTACATCTCAGTGGTAATCCCAGAAAGTATTCTCCTACTGGAGCTTGTCTGTAATTACCTGTTCAAGGTACAGTTTACTAAAAGCCCTACAACACCCCCTCCATTGTGAAACACACACACACACACACACACACACACACACACAGAGCATGAGAGGATTTTTTGTTTTTCTGGAGGAAGTCAAGAAAAATTTCTCTCTGCTTTTCCTAGTTTGAGAACCTCAACTGCAGCAATGCACTCATTTCAAGCTCTGTGTGGCCTGTTTATTTAATGCTGTTCTCTTACATACATATCTGCCACATGGTTGGCCCAGGGCCTCTTAAGGACAAGGACAGAGTATCTGGAATCCAACATTCAGGTGTGAGACACAGGTCACCATCCAAAGCTGGGCCGTACTAGGCAAGGAAAGTAACCTCTCTGGGCTGATTTTCTTCTGTACAATTCAGGGGAGGAATATCCATATCACCTGGCATTAAAGAGAATTCATGAAAATTCCTTTGTAAATTCTAAGGTACAATTCAGAGAATCATTGAAAAATGACTGGAATGTTATGTGTTCAGTTTCTATCTAAGGAAAAGAAGGTCGAGGGGTACAGAATTGGCTTTTTTTTGTTTCTTCCGCTTTCTAGGAAGCCACACTGCTAGGGTGCATCAGCTATGACAGAAAAGAAAAAATGCTTGGCATAACGTTGATCACCACCACAACTAAGAGAAAACAATTATGTTATTGACTATGCAAGAACGTTAAATCACAATTTTATGATGTTTCGCCCTGAACAGGGGTGCTGTGGGAAGTGTCAGGGACCACACAAATGGCCTCAGCACACAGGAAGTGGCTGTTAATACAAAGTTCCCTGATCTGTACAGAGAACTTCTCTTGGCAGGTCTGATGTTAAGCTGGGGATCCCCAATACAAGGCGACTCTGAGCACCATCCTGGGCCTGCATGGGCAGAGCTGGAAGTCACAGGAGCTGCTAATCTGATCCTTGTGCTTCAGGAGCAGCAGAGGCCCTCGGGGGATTCAGGTTCCCAGCTCGTGCCCCCTTCTCAAACCTCCCAAAGTCTTCCTTCACACACCCTTACGTTTCCAAAGAGATTCTCCAAACTTGTACTTAGTTGCAGGAGATTTTTCTAGGGGAGAAAAAAACAAATCTCATGAAATTCCTGGTACAGTAAGAAAGAAAGGCTTTTTTGGGTCAGGAAATGGGAGCTCCCAGCCTGCTCTGCCACCTAGGAGCCCCGGCCAAGTCATTTAATCTCCCAGAGCCTCACATCTCAGTTTAAGGTAAGCACTTGGAGAATGGGTCATTACTATGTCACCACCATCATGTGTCAGAGACAGCAGCCCGGGAAGCAGAAGGAACGTGGGCTGGTAAGCAACAGACCTTCTGATTCCCGGGCTGCTGTTAATAGATGGGGACACAAAGCTGCAGGAGAGGTTAAGGGGACTCTCTAGAGTCACAGAGTTGAGCATGCACAGCTGTGGACAGTCTCCTTAACCTCTCCTGAGGCTTTGTGTCACCATCTATTAAATGGGGGCAATAACATCTGCATTTGTGACTAGAGATAATATACAAGCAGTGACAAGCCCTGTGCCGGGCACCTGCCAACGATGACCCCATAGATTACAGCTGCTTCCACTGACTGCACCGCCAGGGGCACTGTGGAATCAATGTGGCAAAATTTTTTCCCAGCAGCTGTCAATACTTACTGGGCAATTATTTAACCAATTACCACAGATTTATCCACAGCATTAAAGGCTGTGGCCATCTCTTTATATTCGGTACACTGTACAGAAGGAACAGTAAGTCCAAACTGCAGAGACTGTTCCCCCAGATCACCCAGGGGTCCAGTGTGCAGCAGAAGGAGGCTGAGATGGGCCCATCTATTTGGGCAGAAACTCCACAAGTGACTTCCAGGTATCAAGAGACCTCCAGAGCTACACCCTCAACAGAAGCTTTAGCCCTAAAAACTTAATGACTGAGCACTGGGCTTTGCGTGTAAAAAATCTTTCTAAATCTTTCTAAATAACCTGTTGGGGGCAAAGTCAGCTACCAGCAATCTCCAAAATACCAAACCACCAGGATATGATAAAAGTGAGTAGTAAATTCTAGATTACTTTTCCAAGTGTACATACCCTAGGAAAAATTGTTCTGAAATAAATTGAGGCTAATATGAAGTAGTAAACTTTAGTAGTTAAATATTACTGGATAGCGTTTCTATGGATGTAAGAGTGACAGGCTCGTTTCATCTTCTTGTGCTCACTGCTCAGTTAAACACAGCTGCTGCTGCTTCTATCACAGAATGGAAAAGATGTGTGTAGGCTCACTGCTGACATTTACACGCCGGATATGCACATCACCAACTGACTCGGTTTGTGAAATCCCATCCTGTTTACTTTACTCACACTTGAGTTGTGTCACCTAAGCCACTGTCCTTCCTATCCCACTACACCATCCTTCTGTCCCTTAGGACATGTCTGTCGTGAAAAAGCCTCCAAAAGCTTTTCAAAAATCAAACGAATCTGCAGCATAGCAGACAAGGCCCTTTGCATCCTCCGTCCCTAGTAATGAACGGCCAGCCTCCAACAATCAATTACGGTCCCTTTTCAAGTACACATGGGAAGAATTAAGTGCAGATTATGCATTTGCCAAAATGACAACTCTGGCAGCCTTCAGACTCTTCCTATGGTCTCCGCTCCCCAAAGAAGACAAGGTCAGAGCAGCAGAGTCCCAAGACTTTGTTCCTTAACTTCAATGGGGAGACCAGAAAACGGGGTAGGGAAATGCACCACGTGGAAATGGGCTGAGACATTACTCAGGCCCTCAGACACCGCCATCCTCCTCAAGCTGCTCTCAGCCCAGCCCCAGGCATGCAAACCTTGAAATAACTGGGAAATGCATCCAAGGCTGACATCCCGCTTATTGTTCTACCAGGCCAGCATTTCATATCTTTCTGACATGCCAAAGTGTATGGCTGACCGAGCTGTTGCTTTCCCTGTTGGCACTTCAAAGACCACCGACCAAATGGCAAATGCCTGGTCCCCAACCCAGTATTGTCTGAATGACCTGCAGTCTCCAGGAACCATGGCCCAGCTGGTCCAATCAGCCTGCCCTGTTCCAAGGAAACACATTATACCTCTGTACACATGTCTCCTCATTCTTTAAAACTTGTTCCCAACATAACATCTCCTGGCTTTTCCATATTGTGCCCTAAAGGGTCAGTTGGTCCCTGCCTCAGGTATTAGGGACTGGCTGTAAGAACCTCCACTACAGCAGTTAGCACAGTCCCAAACTGTCAGGGTCCCATCCCAAAAGGGCATGGGAAAAGGTGGCTGGGACTATATTTTATCTTTTTTTTTTTTTTTAACTGCTAAAACAGTCACTGCAAGAAAAATAGCCCAGAATACAGATGGGGTGTTCACAATAGATGTTTATTATATGAATGGCTACATCTCATGATTTTCCAAATGAACATTTTTCTAAACCACAGAAGTAAATTTTAATAGGTGAATCAAGGTTTTGTGTGGACCTTATAAACTTATGAAATAAAAGTAATCCTTTAAAATTAAGGGGTAGGTATTTTTGCAAGCCAGCCGGCTCTCATGGTCTCCATGTACCGTCTTGTGTACGTGGCACCATGTGCTGGGAGCTCCTGCAGACCGAGCTGCTGGGTGAGCATGCCACACTCCCCTGCCTCACCACCTTCTGAACCAGCACCAACAACAGCTTCAGGTTTGCTAATGTCACTGATGATCAAGACACACCAAGAGATTCCATAGTCCAACATGATAGTTTCAAGATTACTTTAAAACAATCTGCAAATAATAGAAGCAAATTAAGTTTTTTTATACAAATGTCCACTTTAATATTCTCATTTGTTCTTCATACAACCAGGAGACATATCATACCACCTAAAAGTTGGACACCAAAACTAATTTAGGTTATCCTTTGATTAAAATTTGGTTTGCTTTCATACTTGGTTTAACAATCTTTGTTCTTTTGTTAAATATACCATGTTGGAAATATGTATTTCTTATAAGCTCATAGTAAGATGTATAGGAAAAATCTTACAGTATAAAGAATAAAATCTTTCTTTTTATATATATATATTTTTATTATACTTTAAGTTGTAGGGTACATGTGCACAACGTGCAGGTTTGTTACATATGTATACATGTGCCATGTTGGTGTGCTGCACCCATTAACTCATCATTTACATTAGATATATCTCCTAATGCTATCCCCCCGCCCCACAACAGGCCCCAGTGTGTGATGTTCCCCTTCCTGTGTCCAAGTGTTCTCATTGTTCAATTCCCACCTATGAGTGAGAACATGCGGTGTTTGGTTTTTTGTCCTTGAGTTAGTTTGCTGAGAATGATGGTTTCCAGTTTCATCCATGTCCCTACAAAAGACATGAACTCATCACTTTTTATGGCTGCATAGTACTCCATGGTGTTTATGTGCCAAATTTTCTTAATCCAGTCTATCATTGTTGGACATTTGGGTTGGTTCCAAGTCTTTGCTATTGTGAGTAGTGCCGCAATAAACATACGTGTGCATGTGTCTTTATAGTAGCATGATTTATATTCCTTTGGGTATATACCCAGTAATGGGATGGCTGGGTCAAATGGTATTTCTAGTTCTAGATCCCTGAGGAATCGCCACACTCTCTTCCACAATGGTTGAACTAATTTACAGTCCCACCAACAGTGTAAAAGTGTTCCTATTTCTCCACATCCTCTCCAGCACCTGTTGTTTCCTGACTTTTTAATGACCGCCATTCTAACTGGTGTGAGATAGTATCTCATTGTGGTTTTGATTTGCATTTCTCTGATGGCCAGTGATGATGAGCATTTTCTCATGTGACTGTTGGCTGCATAAATGTCTTGAGAAGTGTCTGTTCATATCCTTCGCCCACTTTTTGATGGTTTTTTTTTTTCTTGTAAATTTGTTTGAGCAAATTAAAGTTTTTAAGGAAAGCTAGTGTTATTCTTGCAGTTCATTCTGAGACAAAAGCTCTGGAGGTGAAAATGTATCTTCTCATACAGCACTTCTTACTGCCCAGCCAGAAACAGAACACTGGATTAACTGGACCACCAAACAGCAATTCATATTTTAAGTGAAACGTCTCAAGCTGTTAGGGCTAAGAAATATTTTTGTTACACAGTGACATGTTTTTGTCTGATACCTGTGGTGACAGCACCACTGGGTCCCAGAATCCACATGCTGCATCAGTTATGATTTTATTGTAACATACACAAGTAGGTTTTTCATATGAACAGGTAAAACCTGCCTAAGAATCCTTCAACTGTCTGCATCTCATTTGATATAGGTTTTTTTTTTTTTTGAGACCAAGTCTTGCTGTGTTGCCCAGGCTGGAGTGCAGTGGTGTGATCTTGGCTCACTGCAACCTCTGCCTCCCAGGTTCAAGTAATTCTCCTGCCTCAGCCTCCCGAGTAGCTGAGACTACATGTGCATGCCACCATGCCCAGCTATCCTTTGATGTAGATTTATCTTCTCAGCGTCAAAGCTGGAATCCAACCTTTCCTAGACTGAAAGCACCAGAAAAGTGTTTATTTATCCTTATACTCCCTGTCCCATACACAGTACAGGGGACCAGGATTTGTTATGGATTCAAGAGTCAGTACATATCTGAGTGTGGAGGTACCTGTACCATCTTACAGGTTGTAGGTGTCTACCATCCTGCTTCCTGGCTACATACTCAGAACCATCACACACTAAAGCAGGAACAGACATAATCTAATTTTTTCCCTCATTGAAAGCTTAAATTTAATATGATTCAACAAATCAAGGCTACACTGACTGATATTTTACTAGACTTACTGTCCAAATTAAGCATTTGAGGCAAAAAGCTGCAACTTCTGTTTTAAGCAGAAAACTGCAGACTTACCTTTGGCACACAGTTGAGAGGTGACTGGCAAAACGCACAACTCTTCAAAACGATGACGTTTTCAGCTAATTACACGTCTGAAGTTACAAAACTGCAGGGATTTCTCCAAATTCTCAAAGCCAGCAGAGAATTATAATCTGGGACGTCACTTGTATACAAGGAACACATGAAATCTAAAAAGAAAGAAGCATATATTAGGTCTGCTTGCTTGATTTTAAGTAACCACTTTTAAAAATAACTGGTTATTTACTTGCCTAAAACCAATGTGGTTTTTTTTTTATTATTATTTTTTTTATTTTTTTTGAGACAGGGTCTCCTCTGTCACCCAGGCTGGAGTGTGGTTGTTCGACCTTGCCTCACTGCAACTTGCGCCTCCTGAGCTCAAGTGATCCTCCTGCCTAAGCCTCCCCATTAGCTGGGACCACAGGCATGTGCCACCACCCCTGGCTAATTTTATGTATTTTGAAACCAATGTTTTAAATATATCCCAGAATAAAGCTGCTCTGTGCCTAAAGACCTCCATCAACGCACATGTCCTCCCTCTTCCCACCTTTCATTCCCTGGGCAAGCTCTGACACTCAGGTGGGGAGGGCCAACCACACATCTGGTGAACAGCAGGTGGAAGGAGGTGATGGGGTGTGGGGGGACAGCCAGCCCACAATCAAGGGACCTCAGCTCCCAGTCCCTTCCAGACTTCCTCCTCCCAATGATCCCCACCTTTAAAAGCCTCCCAGAAATAAAAGGGAGTCTGCCAATTGGAAAGGTGGCCAGTTTGGGAGTCTAATGAGGGAGAAGGGTTACAAAGGGCATGGATATTGTTTAGAGACTCGTTCCTCTCTTTGAGGTCTGTTGCACCAGCCATTTATTAAGAAGCCACCAACTGGACCCATAGCCTTGAGCTAAAAAGCACTCCTGCTTTCAAGACTTCTGAGATGAACACTCCAAGACTAGAAGGAAGTTAAGATGAGAGGCGTCTGACAAAGGTGACCAGCGCCCCCCTGGTTGTGGAGAGCTGGCTGCTGCGTTATGTTCACTGCACTTGGTAAATATTTTCAGTCCTTGACTAACGTTTTCGAGGGGACCCTGGAGCACTCTGTGGACTTCAAGTGAGTTCACTGACATTTTTAATTACATTTCAAACCCAATGGGGATCTGTCTTGACAGTTCACTCAGAGAAGATCTATTAATTCATCCCTAGCATGATTATGACCCAAAATGTTAAATACCCCATAGAAAAATCGAATTCTATTTTAGTCAAAGAGAAGAAGATAATTCAAATACAGCTATCATAAAAATGTTATAAGGCAAGTTCATAAATTTTGATTTGAAAATTAATTCCTTTTTATGTATTCTCTAGCATTATTTTAAAGGCCGCATCATTTTAATATATATATAATTTAAGGCAAGGAAAAGGTGGTGGCCAAACATAATGGGAATACATCTTTGGGCAAGATGTTCAAACGTATACTAGGCAGATTGCCCTTCTCTCTGTTAAGTGTTTATAATAAAATGACAGGTCCTCTCGAAATGCAAGTATTGGAATCTGAACTCAGTTCTTGACCAAGAGTTCTTGTTTCTCATGCTGACACCACTGAAGAAAGCCATCAACACAGGGCGATGTGCTGGGCACCATGCCCCAAACACTACCTCTGTATGTGTCATTTTCAGGGGCTATTATAAACGTAAGTTGTATTGTTAAGATTTTAATTGGGAAGTGAATTTGCCCAGAGTCCGCCTTCCACAGGCAAATGCAAGGAATTGTTTATGTGGTTGTTTGGGCTGTCCAAACACAGGCCTCCTCCTGTGTGCCCTGTGTCTCATGAGTAATATGATTTAATCCTTCTGATACACTGCCAGGATGGATTCTAATGCCCAAATTTACAGAGGAGTTTACTTTCTCAGGGACACTAAAGGTTTTTCCCAACCGACTGGAGAGTGAGGAATCCCTCAGGCCTTGGACTCCGGATGAGTGGGCTTTGCACATCTCTAATCTCTCCTGAATGTGAACAGAGGAGAGTCTCCTTATGCCAACAGCAAACCAAAAGCCTGAGCAGCTTCTCTGCCGGACCCCGCAAAACAACAATGAGCTGGATTTAGAACTTGAGTCCTTTGATACTAGGCACAGTGGGCAAGTCAGAATACGGCCTCTCCAAGCACAATCAGTAAAGGAAAAGCCAGACAGAACGGGGCAGGACTTGAACTAATCCAGCAGTTCCAACAAAAGTGAGGCTACTGAAAATCCATTGAAAGGTGCCAGTGGCCATCTGGGATTCAAGTGTAAAACGTGAAGGTTGCATGCAATGTTTTCCTTGAGAAAAGCATTCCACTGACAAACTGTCAATGTGTTAAGTGTACACCCTAAGTAGAATAAAACATGGTGATCAACATCTCTCCCTGGGTTTAAATGAAGACTGCCCAAGTTTAACATGGGGCTCTTAGCTTATTCAAAACCTGTGTTAAGGAAGAACATTTCAAAGCAGGTCTTAATTATAATCGGTGATCGAAATCCATCGGGAAAGTACACACTTTTGTGCAAAAAAACAGTATCAGCCTGAAAGATAAACACCTGTAAGGTCACTTGGACTGTAGAAGGCCCTCACCAAAGGATTCAAGGATTTTCTACAGCCAGCTTCAAGACAGGAATATATAGAAGGGGTGTGTGCTTTTCTCTAAAAGTACTTCACTAGCACTACATGCATCTCCCTTTAGAAACAAAAAAAGGAGGGAGAGCTGGAAGGCAATTAACACTGACACCGTACGTATCTCTTCATTTTAATTTGGATCCTTAATACTACAAAATTTTACAATTGCAAAATCCAAGGGATTATCTGAATTCTCTGTAACCTTAAAATTTGCTTTTTTTCCACTAAAGCCACAACCCAGGGTTTTCCAGTGTTTTCAGCAGCACTTGGCTGCAGTGTTAGGCGAGTGTGCTGAGCACTGCCAGGCCACACTACTTGCCCCAGGCGCAGGGCCAGGCAGTGAGACTCCCCCCTGCAAGCAGTCGTGGCCGATTCTGCACCCCCAATGCCTGCATGGTGCCGGCGCAGTGTCTTCTGCTGCACCTGGGCTGGTTTCCTCCAACTATCAGCATCTGAGAGGGAAGTCCAGTGATGAGGTCCCCGACTAAGGCAACTCCAGAGGAGCAGTTCAGGGTTAAGAAGAGAGTTATGAGCCTTGTTCTGATGACAGCCCAAGGCTGTGAGCTTTGCCGGCATAATACTGCTGGGTGCTGTCACTCAACCTGTTTTTGAGGTGGCCTATTTGTCCAGAAAACTGAAGTCACCAAGAGGCTAAAGTCAGCCTTCAGGAGGCTCAGGGAATCCCTCCTCTCCCACTCTCCAACTGATAGAAACAGTGACAGGCTGGGAGAAGAACATGCTCTGATCCCAGTGAGACACTCGCCGTGGCTTCACCTTAGCATCAGCTACAAGAATCGTCACAGCAACCCTGGGAGATACATCTTATCATTCAGCCCAGGAACCACACGACCAGATGTCCCACAACCAGAATTTGAATGCACACTTGTCTGATTTTAAAGCCAGAGTGCTCTTTCTCCTGACAAAGATCACCACGAAAGGGCTAGAACCTTGACAGTCACATTTTGCAAATCGCATCCGCTGCTGCCATCTGTCTGGGGTATCTGCCACACTGGGTGGCCGGCTCCAACCTCTCAAATCAGCTAGGAACCATGTCAGGCTACGTCAAGAAGCAAGCCCATGAATGTACACACACCAAGTTTGTTTTCAACGGTACTGCTTCTCTTAGATGTTAGCACAGGAGAAAAAAAAAAAAAAAAAAGCCTTGTTGAATAGTGTCACCTGGCTAGGTCAGTAATGAGCAGATCTTGGACTCGGGTGTGTATCATAACCAAATCTAATCTGTGTTACACATGGAAAGAACCACTCCAGATCCCTAGTCTGTAGCCAGGGCTAAGGCAATTGTCCTTTTCCTTTTATTTAAAAAGAAAAACAAAAAAGCATAGGATTAGCATAGGCCTCGGAGCTCTCAAATGCCTTGTCTTGCCCTTCCTCCTCCCTCCCTGACCAGGGAGGCCCAGCAAAGGCCTGCAAGCGGATCTCCAGTTCAGAGTACGGAGGCGGCAGTGCCAGCCCAACACAGCACGGGGTCAGCGCTGTCTGGGGGAATTCTGGCAGAGCTAGCTATATTTCATTCCTAGTGAACCACTTGGAAGAGAACCTTATTCAAGTGGGAAAAGGCTGGTTTCAGATACTGAACAAAGCTACACAAGTTTCTTTGAGTGGTTTGGCTAAAGTTCAACCCATGTGGACTGATACTGAGCAGCTTAGATGTGTTTATCAATCCGAAACTCAAAGGCGTCCAAGGAGATGACCTCAGCTGTCTCTTAATCATCCAGTACACAGTGGTTTCCAGGCAGGGTTGAGAAACAGCTGAAGTAGCTTCAAAAAGCCTCACTACAATTAGATTTTTTACTCACAATAAAGCTGTCCTGAAAAGTAAAAATATCAAGGTTTTCTGCACTGGGCTGAAATTATATCAATTCCATATATTAGTGCTGGTTAGCAGGTTAATTAGAAGTTGGTTAATGAAAACACGAGGGAAAAAAACAGAACTAATTTCTAATTCTCTAGAAAGCCAAAGAGTGGCCAAGGCGGGTGTTTGCAGGAGAAAGGTGACTGATCAGAGTTTAAGGTCTGTCAGTTCTAGGTTCGGGAATAATGATTTCTGCCTTCAAATACTCCAGGAAACAGCAAGCAGTAGGTCAATTGATGTGCCGAACCCCTATTAACCTTAATAAGGGAGGCACCAGGTTCAAGAGGCTGAAGAGACCCAGAGCCAGCCAGGGTTTTATTGGGGCTTACACAGAAGGGAGAGAGTCCAGTGGCAGCGGGCTGGACAGGAGACCCGCACCCGCCTGCAAGCATCATGCAATTCATGTAGCATTTTCACTTAACACACTCCCTGACCAAGGACCTCCACCTGGCATCCTTCATGCAACCCAAAACTCAGGGCCTCAATCACACCTGTTCCACGAGACAAGCTGCAGGGACTCAGATGCTCCTTAAAGACAAGGACTGAATCTCCAGGCTGGCAACTTCTGGATTCCCTAGCTAGGAACACACATTCAGGTGCGTCTGCCACACAAGGTCATTCTAAGGGTCTGCTTCAGTTATTGCTGTCAGGTGCGTTACCCTACATCATCCATATATAATGAGACGCAAAACACAAGCCAGAAAAGGAAGCAATAAGGCCATGGGTCAGGATGGCAGGGCTGTAGGCCTGACTCGGCCACCAAATGCCTCTCTGTTCCCTCATCTACCACCCCAGACACTCAATTCCAATCCTATATCTTTGGGACATTTGGGAATGGACATTATCAAAAATTGATGATGTGGTGCCAAAAATGTATCAAAGCTTACTAATAGAAGAAAGCCATAATGCAAATCTCTTTTTTTTTTTTTTTTTTTTTGAGATGGAGTCTCACTCTGTCACCAGGCTGGACTGCAGTGGTGCAATCTCGGCTCACTGCAACCTCTGCCTCCTGGGTTCAAGTGATTCTCCTACCTCAGCCTACCGAGTAGCTGGGACTACAGGCGTGCCCCACCACACCCAGCTAATTTTTTGTATTTTTAGTAGAGATGGGGTTTCACCATGTTGGCCAGGATGGTCTCGATCTCTTGACCTTGTGATCCGCCCACCTTGGCCTCACAAAGTGCTGAGATTACAGGCATGAGCCACCGCGCCCGGCCCATAATGCAAATCGTAATATAAATTTAAGTTTTACAGTCTGCTGCGTAAAAATTCTAACATATATGAATTTGATTAGTGACAAATTTTGTAAATTTGTGACAAGGTTTGTAAAGGGTTTTCTTGATATATGTAATGCTAGCCTCTTAAATCCAGCAGAATTCCATTCTCTGAAAGGTCTGCCCAGGTGTTTCTCTAAGGTTTTTCCTCTAGTCCAAACTGCTAGTTGTCTTTGTAATCAGCATAAAAACCTTGCTATACATCTCAGTGCCATAACTAGACAATTTAATTACATATTGGCTTTTTAACAGGTTCACCAGCATTTTATTAAGCATGCACAGGATTCAGCCATTGTCTATGTAGTGACAACACCAGTAAAAAGCATGCCGACAAAAATAAACTGTAAATACTAAAAGGCACTACCGAATAAAAACTGTGCAAACCCCCCTTTTTATGAAGGAAGGAAAGAGGGAGGAAGGAGTGAGGGGTCAGGGAAGCAAATCCTGTTTTTCTCCCTCTCCCTCCCCCTACTGCCAGCTTGCTTGTGTGCTCGCTCGCTCGCTCTCTCTCTCACACACACACACACACACACACATTTTGTTTTTTTTTTTCAAATAGCATCTTGAGAAGCAAGCCAGAAAGTGAGACACAACTATTGTTAACACATTTAGGAAGTAGAATCGGGGGTGAGAAGGGTTAATTTCTATAACATCTGAACTTTTATAATATGTTTTACTTTGGTAATTAAGCACAGCTTCAGATAAAATTCCACACTCCTTTCCCCGTTTCTATCACTGCATCCTCTGCTGAGGCCCAGGAATGAAGAGTGGGGATGTGTGTGCTCTTCCTCCCTTCCTCTCAGCCCCGGCCCTGTCACTGAGCAAGTCCTCAGCACCCACTCTCCTTTCAGGCCCGTTCTGTCATCACAGCCCTCCACTACTAACACGGTCCACTCGCTCCCTTCCCTGCCTGCCCTCTCCCCCTCAGTTTTGGGGACTGCCTTCCTCTTCTTCTAGCAGTGCTCAGTGGGTGAGGTAAGATCTCTCATTCAAGAAGTTCTTCAAAAGCCCCTCCTCCAGGAAAACCTCCTGGGTGGCTCCATGGACAGTTAAACACTCTTTCCTCCAGATTCCCTTAGCACCTTATACAGTACTCATTACTCTGTGAATAAGTACTTACATGGTACCGATTACACCATGAAGTGCATCCCATCTACTATGGGCTAAATTGTGTCCTTGCCCTACCTCCAAAAAAATTTATATGTTGAAGTCTCAACCCCCAGTACTTCAGAAGGTGACAGTGAAAAGGTCTTTAAAGAGGTGGTTAAAATGAATCAGGGACCCTAATCCAATAGGGCTGCTGACTTATTAAGAGAGGAAGAGATACCAGGAGGGCGTGCACGTTGAAAAGACCTTATGAAAACACAGCAAGAAGGCATCTGTCTGCAAGCTCTGGAGAGAGGCCCCAGAAGAAACCAACCCTGCTGAGGCCTTGCTCTTGGACTTCCAGCCTTCAGAACTGTGAGAGAATAAATTGCTGTGTAAGCCCCTCAGTCTGCGATACTTTCCCATGGCAGCCCGGGACTTTTGTGAGACTCAACCATACATATGTGTCACGACATATGACATACACAACCGGAACTTGAGAAACCTTGTGTGAGCAAATGCAAGGATGAGCGAATTGAAAGAACTCGAGGTCAAAACCACCAGGTGACCCACACTTTACCTACCAGGCATCTCCTCTTGCACACCAGAAAGGAACTGATTCTCCCATTTTCAACACCTATTCATTCTTCAAAACCCAGTTTAAGCACTCAGGCTAGCTTCCTGGGCCAAGCTCCTGCATCACACTGTAACATAGCCATGCCATTTTGCATTTGAATTGTGATGTTTCACTACATGCAAAAATACTTTCTCATCCAATCTCAACAATTATACATGCAGTCACACCCCAGCCCTCACAAGATGGCTACAGCAAATCACAAGCAAAAAATTAGTTTGCCCATAAACACTTTAGTGCTTATCACCAACAGATAAGCACAATTCCAGTATCACACCCCACATCATAACCACTTCTTTAATATAAAGCTCATATCTCATTAGTGTCCTGATTTTCCTGTCTCATAAGTGACTTTCTATAGCTGACTTACTTGAATCAGGATCCAAGTCATGTCCACAAATTACAATTTGTCTCTTAAGCCACTTGAAGTCGATTTTATTTTAATGACAATGCATTGTGGACACTGGGTGATCTGCCCTGCAGTCACGTGGCACTCCGTCCCTCTGGTGTTTTTCACGTGCTCCCCAGCCCTGCCATTTGTAGTAAACTGGCAGTTACTCCTGGGGGCTCCTTCGATGAGAGATCCTTTCTGAAGAACGGAGAACCAGCACTGACTACGTGCTTTGCACTGAGAACCACCCGATTAATCCGTGATTTAGTAAATGAAACAAGTTAGAGGTGCTAATGTATCAGGGAGTCCAGCCCTTGTCCTTAGTTCTTTCCAGGCTCTCATTTTCAAATGGGATTTTCTACAGGGTCCATGGCCCTTTTGAAGCCTTTCCAGAAGAAAGGAAGCCTCATTCTACTTTTCCAACTGGGATAAGGTATATGAAAATTTAAGGCTGAAAGTTACAAAATCATCTTAAGCATTGAATGATGTCATGTTCTTTTCTTAAGAAACAAAGAGGCCAGGCGCAGTGGCTCACGCCTGTAATCCCACCATTTTGGGAGGCTGAGGTGGGTGGATCACAAGGTCAGATCAAGACCATCCTGGCCAACATGGTGAAACCCCGTCTCTACTAAAAATACAAAAATTAGGTGGGCATAGTGGCATACACCTGTAGTCCCAGCTACTCAAGAGGCTGAGGCAGGAGAATGGCTTGAACCCGGGAGGCGGAAGTTCAAGTGAGCTGAGATCGCACCACTACACTCCAGCCTGGCAACAGAGTGAGACTTCGTCACAGACAGAGAGAGAGACAGAGAGAGAGATAGAGGGGAGGGAGGGAGGGAGGGAGGAAGGAAGGAAGGAAAAAAGAAAAGAGAAAAGAAAAGGAGAGAGGTTGAAAAAAACAACTACCTTGTGGGTCAGATCAGCCTCCGCAGGGGCTCAAGGGCTGCCCGGCATGACTCCACCAACTCCAGGAGGCTGGTGTCACTGATGGTCAATCCTCACACCACCCTAGGAAGGAGGCATTTTATGTCCCCAAGTGACCCTACTGAGAAACATAATGCCATTTTACACTTCTCAAATTATATAGATATTAGCTGTATGCTACTAAATAATTTTTTCCCTAGGAAGGAAAATTTGCACTTTTTATTTCTACAAAGAACACTTGTATTGTCTTATGTAAATCGGAGGGCTTTCCCATAGCCCAGAATTAATCGAATCAGAAACCTCAAAACCTTTATTTCCCCTGCCCTCCAAGGAGAGCACCTGGGTGTGATTTTAGAACCACCTATTAATCTTAGAGAGAACATGATGTCTGCGAGTGCTGCCCTCCACACGCATGCGCGTCACAGGACAGAGACATCCAGAGTGAGCTATTCCGGTCAGGGCCCAGGTTCTAATTAACTCAGGATTAGGCAGCTGGGTCCTCCAGGGAGCAGGCTACAAGGGCTGATGCAAATTTTGGTACTCCAGGGATTCCAAGTGTTACTCAGACTCTACCTTTATTCCAGATTACATCATGGGTCATTTGAAAAGTCACAATAGGACTCTTCAGCATGAGGGTGTGGGATAGGATGTTTTACGGCAATTAGACAAAGGGACGGGCTAAGAAAGACTAAGATCACCCAGTGACCATGGGCATCTGAGAAGTCCCTGCAAATGTGGAGAACAACGAAACTCTGAAGAAAAAGGTTCAGGAAGATTCCGTAGGATGGTTGGTTGGTTTTTTTTTAAATTTTGTAAATTACTGGTAACTGCGAAGCCCCCTATGGAATGGGATTTGCTTCTAAGAAACTGAAAATACCTCACTGCATGTTATCCTCTTCCTCTGATAAGCACTGAATCAACGTGATTTTTTCCCTCATTAAGTAGCAGAGATATTCACATAGATATTACAGTGTCCCATAAATGAATTCCATAAAATTCCATCAAATGTGGAATAAAAAGAAAATTTAAAATTTCCCATTTAAAAGCGGCTAATAAAGAAATGGAAACAATCTAAGTGTTCACTGATGAAGAAAATGTGATAGGTGGCCGGGCGTGGTGGCTCACGCCTGTAATCCCAGCACTTTGGGAGGCCAAGGTGGGCAGATCATGAGGTCAGGAGATGGAGACCATCCTGGCTAACATGGTGAAACCCTGTCTCTACTAAAAATACAAAAAATTAGCCGGGCTTCGTGGTGGGCACCTGTATTCCCAGCTACTCCAGAGGCTGAGGCAGGAGAATGGCGTGAACCCGGGAGGTGGAGCTTGCAGTGAGCTGAGATCGCACCACTGCACTCCAGCCTGGGTGACAGGGTGAGACTCCATCTCAAAAAAAAAAAAAAAAAAAAGGAAAGAAAATATGTGATATGTGTGATATGTACACACACACACACACATACATATACAAGGCTGAGCATCCCTAATCTAAAAATACAAAATCCAAATTGCTCCAAAATCTGAACATTTGTGAGCCCTAACACGATGCTGCAAGTAAAAAATTCCACACCTAACTTCATGGGAAGGACCACAGTGAAAACGCAGGCACACAGCACAGTTTACCCAGCACCCCCAAGAAAAAAAATAAAATTACCTGCAGGCTATGAATATAAGATGTACGTGAAACATAAATGAATTATGTGTTTGGACTTGGCTCCATCCCCAAAACCTCTCATTATGTATATGCAAATATTCCAAAATCTGGAAAAATCCAAAACCTGAAACGTTTCTGGTTGCAGGTATTTGGGTTAAGGAATTCTTAACCTATATATACACATACACAAGAATATTATTCGGTCCTAAAAAGAGAAATCCTGCCATTTGCAATAACACAGATGAACCGGGAGGACATTATGCTAACTGAAGTAAGCCAGGCACAGAAAGACAAATACTGAATGATCTCATTTATATGGGGAATCTAAAGAAGTCAAATTCATGGAAATAGAGAATAGAACGGTAGTTAATGGGGACTGGAAGGTAGGGAAAATGGGGGGATTTTGGTGGATGGGTACAAAATTTTGGTTATAAAATGAGTTAAGTTCGGGAAATTTAATTTAAAATGTTTAATTTTAAAAATAAATGAAATTTTAAAAGGCTAATAGTTATAAAAATTTAACTTACAGAAAACAAATTTATTACTATTCCAATTAAATAGAAATTTTACTATCACTGTGTTTTTAAAGTATACTTAGTTCTTAAAGTACAATTAGTTTTTAAATATTCCTAAAATGGTCAAGGTATGTTCATCCACATTCTCCTCAAATGCTGGACCCTTTCATAACTCTTTGCCCTAGCGTCTGCTATTTCCTCCCCATACTGGGAACATCTTTGCACCTCAGTTTCCCAATGCCATCGTGCAATCAAATTCAACTCACCATTCAGGAAGGAACTCAAATGTGCTCTCTTCTAGGAGACTGGCCTCCATGCCCATAAAAAGCACTATTTTATAATATCAACTGTCATTTACATAACTGTCCAGATAGGAAGAGCCTCTGGGAAGGGACCGTAACTTTTTCATGTCCTGATACCCATATGGGGAGGCCCATGGCAGGCTCTGGATAAAATGACTCTTCTCCCCCATTTATGGTTCAATAAACTTCCACTTCCTTAGTTCCATCTATAAGATCAGCTGTGACTTTCCAGTACCCTGCAGCAGTTAGTGCCATGTTAGGCCCTGAATCCTTGTCCCCCAGTTTTCAATCTAAGACACCCTGAATCCCTTACACCACTGTGCCTCTGAGCCAGGCCATGAATATCAACGTGGAGCCTTAAATATAGGTAATAACATACCTATGCCAAAACCACACAATGGTTCTGCTTACGTATTTCTTAATTTCAAGGATATAAGTTTAGTTTTCTTGAGTATTTCATTGGATCAATTTGCAAGCAGTCAATGAAGAGGGACAGAATCAAAGAGTAATTCTAAATTCTAAAGCTCAAAAGCATATATATGCCTTCCTATGGCAGCTGCCCAATTAATGTCATCCATAAAGCCATTCAAATACTGTGTCTAGGCTGAAATCCAATTAAGCCATTTCTGTCTGAATATCCCCAAAGAGCCTCCTGCTGAGCTCAAAGTGGAAATCATCATAAATGCCAGATTAGCTGTGTAAGCACTTCCAAAGCCAAAACCAGACAAGAGCATGAAAACCTACATGCCTAGCCTTTTAACTGGGCACAAAGACAGAAAAGACATTCAGTGACCATCTGGCAAAAAGTCAAACCCATTTTCTTGTCCAGCCAGGTCTTCTCAGATAATCCTCACCCAGTGCAAGCATCAAAGAAAAGCGCTGGTCCATTCATTTACACACATTTTGAAATGATCAACTTCAGCTTCACAATGAAATTTTGTGCAGTGAGGAAACAGGGCCAGAAAACATCTCAAGCTTTCTCTAGACTCAAAATTTTACTCAACCAACCCCTTATAGAGTACACCCTTGAAATTAGTAAATCCTGAGAGTCACCACTGCCTCTATGCATATAATTTGCCCCGTAAAAATGGGCAAGCAAAGCCAAAACCTAACTGAGAGGCAGAGGGATGGCAGAGATGCACCTAATATGTTAATTTACTCCTCTGTCTTGCAATCCATGACTCAGATTCACAACTCACAAGGCAGAGTATCCTCAGCTTACATGCAACAGCCAGAACCAGGAGTGTTTTAACCACATACTCCAGAAACAGAAAGGCTCTGGCCTGACTATTCATTCCAAACAGACCCTACCTGAGACCTACTTAATTAGAACATCTGTGGTTTATAAAAGCTTCTAGGTGGTTATGAGACCCAGCCCCATTCAGAAGCACTACTCTAGAGAAAATAAGAGAAACTGAAGAAGAGCCAATTCAAGAAAGCCTTATTCTCTAAACCCTCATAACTGGACCACAAGTGTGAAAGATGACTAACCTGGGTGTGAAGCTGGCAATGTCTCTGCACATGATGCAGGGGCATGAGGACTTGCTTTGAAACTGGATGCTAATGCCAGTTCCGCACTTTCCTAGCTATAGATATTGAAGGCTGCTAATTAACTTCAGAAACTAGGTTTCCTTGGAGACAATAGCAGTCACCTTGTTGGTAGAATGAAATCAGTCACACGTATTCAGTGAAAATGTATTGCACAACTGCTGTGTGCAAATGCTGTACATACATAAGGCACAGCACAGAAGCGGCCCTTCTTAAGGAGCTCAGCCTAGTTAGAGGTCAAAGTCAAATAGGAGACTACATAGCAGTGCCTATTTATGATATCTGCTGCAAGAAAACGTGCCTATAAAAAACAGCAGCTAAAGTTTTCTAGGTAACTTCTAAAACACATGTGTGCTATCTAAAATATCTGCCTTAGAATTTAAAACTTTGATGGAGACAAGCAAAATAAATGTTTATATTAACAATCATCTTAGATAAAAACTAATTTGTGATACAGTAGAAAACAAGCCTAACCTTGCTTTCCCAAGACTGACCTTCAAAGCTAGGGGAACTATAATCTCTTCTCTAAGGAAAACCATCCTAATTTGAAAAATGACAATAAGGTTTCCTAAACCTCACCATCCCAATATTGCTCTCTTCTAGAAAGACTTCAAGTTAATTCATCCAACAAGTATTCACTGAACCCCTGCTAGCACTGTGCTTGGTGCTATACACACAACAGACATCACTGACACCACCTCACCCCCGAGAAAGAAGCAGATGTAACAGACAACTGGGAGGCAAGGGGAATTCCAGATGATCAGTCATCATCCATGGCCCATGTATGTGACACATGGGGGCAAACAAGGATGTTGCTACGGTTTGAATATCTGACTCCTTCTCATGTTGAAATCTGATCCCCAGTGTTGGAGGTGGGGCCTTAAGGGAGGTGTCTGCATCACGGGGGCGGATCCCTCATGCATGGTGCCTTCCTGGTGGTGATGAGTGGGTTCTCACTCTATTTAGTTCCTGTAAGAAGTGATGGTTAAAAAGAGCCTGGCACATCCCTCCTCTCTCTCTTGCTTCCGTGTTCTCGCCATGGGATCTCTATGCATCGGCCCCCTTCACCTTCCTCCATGAGTGGAAAGCAGCTTGAGGCCCTCACCAGCAGCAGATGCTGGCACCATGCTTCCTGTACCTCCTGCAGAACCATGAGCCAAATAAGCCCTTTTCTTTATAAATGACCCAGCCTCAAGTATTCCTTTATAGCAAAGCAAACAGACTAAGACAGATGTCCACTATGGAAAATGGAAATGCAATGCTAAAGGCATGTTAAGGATGCCTCTGCAGGCAGCACCATCCCTGCACAGTGGGCCCACCCTCCCACACCACATTTGGGCAAGTGATTTCTGAGTAGAGGTAGAGGGTGCGTGCACATCTTCCCGTTCCACTTCATACACTAGTTTCCGTCCATTGTTCAGCTTCTCAAGACTCCTAAATCCTGGCTCACTCCCAGATGATCCCCATTGCTCTAACCATGAATCATCTGCAAATCTGATAAGCAGGTTTCCAGCTCTTCATCCAAGCTGCTATACAAATCATGGTCAAAGGCAGTAGGCATCTGAGGCCTTCCTGGAGGAGCACTGAACCAGCAGGTGACAGGGCATGGCTGTCCAATCGCTACCAATCTACAAAACAGTTCTCCATGCAGGGAGATGTGCCTGCAGCCTGAGCTGGTGAATACACACTGGCTTTGGAATGCAATGCCAGTTCCATCACTTTCTCTCAGCAAGATGACTAACTCTAGAGCTGGATACTCTAAAAAGCGCCCTGTAAAGTCCCATGTGCTTTTGGTGCACACTCACAGAAAATGTCACTTTGTTCCCCCGAGTGGACACGAAAATGACTCTCATTATAAAAGAGACTGAACCGAGGGCCACTCTGCCCCCCAAACACCCAGCCCTTGGGATGAGCCTGCCAAAGAACAATCCCGAGGCTGCTCTCGCAGGGTAGATAAGAAGCCAAGCAGGAGGCAGCAAGACAATGCGGATGCAGGTCAGACCATCCCTCCTCCTAACTCCAGCTTTCCTTGTGCCATGGGCCCCTGTCCTCACTCGACTGCTACAGCCAGCACGTGACAAAGGTCTCTGCCATGCTTTGTCCCTCAGTCTTTCTTCTTTTCTGTTAATGTTGTACACTTTGTTTTGTGTAAATAGACGGTGAGAAGAAAAAAAAAGAAAAAAGCACATCCCTCAACCATGTGCTGGTGCACACGATGACATGGGGGAGGGGGGAGGCAAGCCGAGTGAGCTGGTCAACAGACATAAGGGCTGCGGCTGGGGGATCTCTACAATGACGTCCAACAAGGGGGCAAATGATCACAGTCCTGTCCCCAAGGAGATGACCGCCTGGCAGGCCTCTAGCCAGTGACCAGGGTTGGAGGGGAGGTCCCAGGGTAAGGAGGCATGTTAACACCACAGATTTATGGGACACTCACCTAAGAGGGTCCAACCTCACCAGACACCCTGCAGACATCAAGCCACAGTGCATCAAAGAGAAGAAATGCTGACGGGCTCAGCACGCCCAGCTTTCATCTCCATTCAGTAATCTGTTTAAGTATCTCTTCCCTGCTTCTGCTTTTTTCTACATTTAGAAAATTAGAACATTTGCCTGTCTCCAATCTTCTGACACTTCTCCTCTCCTTCAAGGCCCCTCAAAGAATACTAACGGGTCTTCTGCCAACCACCTGGACTGTAATCCCGTGGAACCTCAAGCTTGGATTGAAAAGCAGCAAGGTGCTCTCCCACTCACTTTCTCCCATGTTGAGCTTCAATTCCTTCTTCGTGACATTTGTTCTGAAGGCTCTACTTTCAAGACTCTTCTTTTTGACAAACAAAACAAAACACAGATGTTCATGAAAGTTGATCAACTGTGCTCCTGCAACTGGTCCCATCAGAAACCAAGCACCAAACCCACTCTCTCGGGTCCATTTATCTCAAACAGACCAAAAACAGGATGAACATTTCTTGTTCTTAGGCCTTAGTAGAACTTTGAGACTAACCCCATCTCAGCTGGGTTTCTGCCTTCTATGGGCTAATCACACACACATAGGCCACTCTCACGTAATCCTGAATTGTATTCTATTTTCCTTGGCCTTCAGCACTCAAGTTTAAAGCTCAGGAACTGTGCACCTCAGAATTTCATGCTCTAAAGAGGAAAGGAAACAGATGAATGCTAATGGCAATCATTTACCAACCCTATCCTGGGTACCACAGACCAGACTAGGCCCTCTTCATGCACTATCTCAATGAATCTTTACAACAAGACGACACCTCATTACCCCGTTCACAGCAGAGAATTAGGTGGCGTGCACAGGGAGGACAGAGAACAAGGTGTGCAGTTGGAACCGGAGCCTGGTGACTCAGGAGCCCTTCCTTGGTGTTCACCCTGGGCTTGTGGCCCCCGTGCCGGAGACTAGGGAGAGCCAAACTATATGGTGCAGCCAGGCTGCATGGCTGCATTGACCCTCTCTTCTCACAAAGCAAGGGCTCAGGAGGAAAACTGTCATGGTCTCTGTCAAATGCTGGTGCAAAGACACATCTAATGATGCCACATGATCAAAGACGGTGTTTCCAAATGACAGATTTCCTTATTACCAGAAGCTACGCTGACCAAAGGAAACTCCTGGGAGGGATTCTTACAAACTCTGCAAAATGTAGTGTTTGAGTGTTTCTCTCACTGTTAAAAAAAGTTATATCATTAATGATTTTCAATAAAATTCTCTGATCCTGTCTCCATAGCCAAGAACATAGTGGCAAGATGGCGGAGGGGAAGGCCAGGTAGGATCAATGGCTTCTTGAAATGGATCCATCTTAACCACTTTTAGGCTTGAGGTAGAGGGAAGCATCCCTCCATGCCAAAACAATCCAGTGACCTTTGGGCTGCTATTGTACCATTTATGTAAACATGGTAATTAGCTTTTTATAGGCTTTCATATAGTGGTATTCTGTTTTGTTTTTCTGCTTTGAAATAATAGAAGTTTTCAAATAACTCATAAGCTCGTGTTTGGTGTGGCAGATAAAGAGACAGACTAACGAAACACTAGGAAGCAGGAACATGGGAAACAGACCCAGAGGCCTCTGCGAATTTAGTATACGATAAAGGCACTATCTCAACTCCCCAGGGAAAAGACAGCCTACTCAATAAATGGCCATCTGAAAGAAAGCTGGAGCCACATCTCACACCCACAACAGGATAAATTCCAAAGGCATCCAAGATTTACAATGAAAAAGTAAAAGTATAGAAGGACGTATGGAAAACACCCTTTATAACCCTGAAGGAAGAACTTTTTTTTTTTAAACCTAGGACTCAAATTCCAGAAACCATAAAAGAGGGATGAATTCAACTACATAAATATAAAAAATTTTCTTACATGATAAAATATACCACAGGTAGATTCCAAAGCAAATAAAAAGCTAGGAGAAAACATTCGCAACCTAGGACACGAAGGACAGACAGGACACAGCGAGAGCTTCTTAAACTTGACAAAAGAAAAGACCAGCACACCAAGAAAACTGTGGGCCAAGGAAAACCAGGTAAGAAAATATAAGGCCTTCAAACTGATGAAAAGGGACATCCGAACTTCACTAATATGACACTAAGATATCACCTCTCACCTTTCAGACCACTGGAGATCAGAAAGTGTGATGACAACAACCTGGTATAACTTCCTGATTTTCAAAACTGTACTGTGGTTAAGATGTTAACATCCGAGGAAGCTCGGCGAACAACTCAGAAAAATAAGGTAAGAACACTTTGTATTAATTTCCCTAAATGTATTTATCTATGAAGAACCATAGCTACTGCTTTGCTGCCTGGTTCATCTGCTTCAAAATAGACACCCGCAGTTTATTTTCATTCTGTTGAGATTCACCGTCCACATAAACTTAATCACCAGCAACCTCAGTGGGTTAAACCACAGGCTTCCCCCATCGAAGTAATCCATATATTTTTTCTTTAATCCAAGCTTACATGTACCTTTGGGGAACTTCACTATTCATATCTGATTATATGAATCAGATATGGAAGATGAAAACAATTTTAACCCTTATTTCTTCTCTCTAAACCAGACCCCAAACTGGTTCACTGTTTAAAGTGTACAATTCAGTGTTTTTTCTCATTGTTAAAAGCTAGACTTGTGGACAGATCTCTTCATTTTATAAAAAGAAAAAAGGAGAACACTGAAAGAAGAAAAAAAAATGACTCAGGTAACCCAGTTTCAAGAATATTCTGGATGTACAAACAAGAGGCCACGGTGAGGCTATCTGGGCTCCTAGGATAGGAGGGAGGCTTCCCTTGAAGTATGGTTTTGGCTAACTTATTTCTTACCTACATGTTACTCTTTCAAATACATTTTTTCAACAAAATCATCATATCAGAAGAAAACAAACATTACAACAAGCGAACATTAGCTCCTATTCCTTTCATAGAATATTAAATCCTAAAGATACTTATGTTCAAAAACACATCTTCTGGAAGCAGGGGATGATTTGAGTCTAAAATAGATGGATCAAAACCATAAATTAATAAAAATGTGGTTATAATTTCGTTCTCCTAGGAAATGAACCAAATCAGATCACTACAGCTAGTCAGCCCACAGTCAAACCTGACTTGGGACGATTAAACACTTAAAGATCTGCTGTTAGAGCCAGTAGCTTAAAAAAGTTGCGAAGCCATAAATTAATAAGCAGAGTCCATACCAAATTGCTGAAAGGGTTTTTTTTCATGCCAAATTTACAAACTGGCTTTCTAGAAGCATCTTGTTTCTACAGGAGGGCAAAAGCTGACAGGAGGCCACAACGTCAGGCGTTTTGTTTTAACTGATCATGGTTACGAAAGACTTTGCATCAGCTCACTAAGCCTAAACAGGGAGGCTCCACACAGTCGCTGCAAATCCAGCCACTTCCTGCCTCACTGTTACTACACTCATCTCCAACAGGCCACACAGGGACTCCAACCAGACCAGGCTCCACGCCCCACTCCAGCCATCCTGACCCTAAGATGCTGTCAAGAGAGCAGCCTCCCTCACATGTGTGCAGAGAATTTAAGAACCTCCCTTCTGCTAGTCTGCACAGCCTGGCAGCCTGCTGCTTGGGCATATTGATTTTTTCCCCCTTAGAAAGACCTGGAAACCATTTCTGCCCTTGCATTGCACAATATGGAACTGCATGGCTGGCAGTCTCTTCCGGTCCTAGAACTGTGAGTTCAACACACACCACCCAGAAATAGCACAAATTGGTTTTTATTTCCTGTGCAGAAAAGAAAAATCAGCCAAGGCTTCAGAATCCCATTTTAAAGGTTCCCCTTAAAACACTAGTATAGGAGCTGAAATAGGGGTGTCCTTTCTAAGATCCTGAATTTGGCCAGACAGAAAAGATTAGAAATCAATGTCAACGTTTTTCTTGTGGGTGGGGAAGATGCTGAAAGAAAAGATAGTGGTACAAACTGTGAGTCAAAGGCCTAAAAAGGATAATAAATTTTTATGTCTTAGAGACATAAAGTTAAAATAAAGAAGGGATTGTGATGACTAAATCCATTTCTGCAAGACTATGCTTGTTACCATCATCATAGCAAACACTCACCCCAGCTAGCGGTACTGAACCAACCACAGATAAGTGCTGACACTTACAGGTAACATGCTTAATAAAATTTATTTTATCAAGCCAACTCCTGAGAGGGCAGACTAACCTGTGAACTGTCACCACTAATGTCTATAAGTGTTCTAATTATATCTATTTCCTCTCCATGGAATCAAATGTATACTGCATTTACCTGCGTCAAAGAGAAATGCTGATTAGTTATTTTTCCAATTCATTTAATTCATCTGATAGAGGTATGAGAAAGTATAAGGGAAAAAAAAGAAAGGGAGTAAACGTGATGCCGAGAACTTCTGGAATAACACTAAACTACGGGATACTCTTCATTGCCAAATGCAAAAGGAAAAAAAGCACCATCTCCAGCCTTCCAGCTCCCGGGCTCAGTCCAGACGCTGCCCATCTGAACACCTGAGTTCTGTGCCACACACTCATGTCCCCAGGCCCTCTCTGCAACCAGTGCCAATAACACCCCATGTGCTCCCTGCTCCAATGCCCCCATTCATCCATATTTACATACATGACCCTTAAAACAGCAAAAACATTGAATTATTCACTCCTCTTTTTAGTGGAAATTGAATATTTCTTAAGATCCTAAAGTGAGGCAACAGGAAGTACAGAGATAAGATAAACTGACACAAACCCCCAGCACTCTCCTGTGTGCCATCAATGACAAAAAAGCCTTGCAAGAGCAGCAAAGCCACCACTCTGCCCACCAGCCACATATACTTACACACGCCTGCAAGTGATTGTCTTTCAACCCTGAAGCCACAGTGCCCAGAGGGTGGCCAATTCATAGACTATCAACCTTAGTCACTTTCAACCCTGCAGTTGGTATTCCATGTGCATGCACCTAATGAAATTCTGCCTTCTTGAGACCTGTATCATAAAACAGAATTAGCTTTCCAAAAAAAGTTTGATTGCACATATGATTTATACCAGAGCAAACTACAATAGAGCTTTCAAATGCTAAACTGTTTTGCTCTTTTTACAAGACTGGTAATAAAGAATATATCATTGATGTTTTTCATTTTAAATGATTCATGTTTTCCTAAAGTCCTAGATGTAAATACCTAGTTTTACTGAAAAAGGCTGGGGGGAGGGCGCGTGGAAGATGAGAGAGGATGGAAGATGAGAGGAAGTGGCGAAGGAAGGAAGTTAGGGAGGAGGGAGAGGTCTAGAGGGAGGAATAATAACTCAAATGCCTGATTGAACATGAGCAGCGTTTCTCACCAGGGGCATATTGACATTTGGGTAATTCTTTGCCGTGGAGCTGTCCCCTTCATTGTAGGATGTTTAGCAGCAATCCACACCCTGCCTAAATTGGTGACAACCAACAATGCCTCAGACACTGCCTGCTGAATATCCCTTGGAGAATGACATCACCCTGGCTGAGAACCACTGACCCAGCATACATGTAAACTAAATAGACCAAGTTTGTTAACAGCAAAAATAAGACAGGAATATCCATGTATTTTCTAACTCTTTTGGAATATGACTCAAATATTCATGCAGCAGTTGTTATAATTACCCCTTCCAAAATAACTAAATAAACAGGCCCATTCAGTTTAACTTAATATCATGATTAAGTTACAATATACCATATAATTAGAAAACCACCTTTGAACTCTTGCTTGGGAAAAGTGTATAGAGTATGCTATTGCTTATTTGAGGAAAAAAATATTAAAAATATATCACTGTATACACATATGTGTTTGCTCACATTAAAAAGCAATAAATATTATTATACATTTGTCCAAACCCATGGAATGCACAACACAAAGAGTGACCCCAAATATAAACCCTGGACTTTGGGTGATTGGTTTTGGTCAATGCGAGTTCACCCACAGAAATAAATGCGACACCCTGTCGGGGATGTTGTTAGTTCTCGTGGGGGAACTGGGTATATGAGAAATCTCTGTACCTTCTGCTCAGTTTTGCTGTGAAACTAAAACTGCTCTAAAAAATAAAACTTTTTTTAAAAAGCAAGAAATAAAAAGGGAAAGAAAAAACATCTTTTAAAAATGGTGATGGAAAAGAGTAGGGAAAAAAGAGGATAGAGAGTGTAGTCATACAAAATAATCGTTCTCTGGACATAACCATCTTTGGCTGCGGAACCATGTGAATAGTTTAGATAATAAACTATTTGGGAGGCTGAGGCAGGAGAATAGCTTGAACCCAGGAGGTGGAGGTTGCAGTGAGCCGAGACTGCACCACTGCACTCCAGCCTGGGTGACAGAGCAAGACTCCATCTCAAAAATAAATAAATAAATAAATAAATAAAATAATAAACTATTAACTTTTTTAAAGTCCAAAAATTAAAAGCAGAATGAAAGAAACTAAACTATAAATTGAGTTGGTGGCTTAAGCATAGAGAGGAATTATCCTGAAAGACTTTGAAATACAATAATCTGACTGTATTTCCCCTGTGAGATAAACCCTAAGGACAAAAACATTTTCAGTTGTTTTCAGTACTTATATGGTTGGCAATTATATTGGTGGGGTTATTTTAAACATTTATATATACTGTATATAAATAAAATACACAAGCAAGCAAAAAAGTCATTACGTAAACGATCCTAGGGACAAAGATTTTCAGCATAAAGGAAATATAAAATCAAAGGACTCAGCCAGGCACGGTGGCTCACGCCTGTAATCCTACCACTTTGGGAGGCCGAGGCGGGCGGATCACTTGCGGTCAGGAGTTTGAGACCATTCTGGCCAACATGGTGAAATTTTAGAAAATTCTACTAAAAACACAAAAATTAGCCAGCGTGGTGGCAGACGCCTGTAATCCCAGCTACTTGGGAGGCTGAGGCAGGAGAATCACTACAACCTGGGAGGCGGAGGCTGCAGTGAGCCGAAATGGCACCACTGTACTCCAGCCTGGGTGACAGAGTGATACTCCCTCAAAAAAAAAAAAAAAAAAAGAAAGATACAGTATTTTAGAATCTTAATTTTCAGTTAGAATTATCAATGTGAATTTATAATTGTGTTTAAAAACAAACCAAACCAAACAAAACTTTTATCCACTGAAAAGGCTCAGACACAATGACCAAGCCAGAAGCAACCCACAAACTGTAGTGGTCGCCACGGTTCTTTGAAGGCACGCAGACCCCAGCTGGGGTAGGCACTGTCTGAAGGAGCCTGGAGCCCCCACAGCTCCCTGCTTTCCGGTGTGATTACCAAGGACTACAGGCACCTGGCAAGAGAACACAAAGGCCACCTAAGGCAGCTGTCACCGGCCAAGGCTGGGGCAACCTGAGCAGCAATGAGGGTGTCAACTGCAGTGGATAAAAATGCATCCAACATATCTTAAATCATAGTTCCACGACTACTACTAAAAACAAAGAAATAAACAAATTCATTGCACACTTTGGTGGATACTGGGGAACTAGAACTATTTACTCTGAAGACTGCCAAATAAACATGTTAGCCAGTGCAATGCCTACATGACCTAGGTGAATTTCTACCCTGCCTTAACTCTACTTGTCTCAGAAACAGGATGCCTGAGGTCAGAAGTTCCCTGCCTGACCAGACCAGCTGAAACCAGTGGGATCCAAGATGGCAGCTCACGTGACCTCTGAAGAGCCTTTAACTTCATTATCATCTCATTTCCATGCTAAATGACACTCCCACTAGGATCATGACAGTTGACAATCACCATGACAATGACAAGAAACCATAAGGGGACAAAAAAGCAGGCAGCACTCTGGTTTCCAGACACTCTCCAGCCATTCCCAGAAAATACATGAATATTCCTCTCCTGGCTTTTAATGCCCAACCCCTTCATTAAAGATGTCCTACATCTGTGGCTTCCCACCTCTCATGGACTGAGAAGCCAATTTGTGAGCCACGCTGCCACTTCTCAGTTCCATGGCTATCATATAAAGCCTGCACTGCTTGATGCTCACCTTCAGTTTCATGGGTTGGCTTCATGCCACAGGACAGGAAAGAATCCCACCATTAGGGAAAAGTTGACTTGGTTGGTAAGAAAGGGAAAGACTCCCATCTAAACTGCACGTTGGGGTAATAGCTGACAAGTACTCTCCTCACCTGGCTAGCAAGTGCAGAAGGAGTGACAGAATCAGAAAATCATCACTTTGCAACCCCTGTGTATTACAGGTGGAGGCCATGGCCATCCAGGTTGCACACATGGGCCTCGGCCTGATAGGTGCACACATACCACCTAAGGTGCAGCCTTGCCAGAAAATGGCACCAGACTGGCTCTGGATCTGATGTGCAGTTTCTAGGAAGTTCAGGGACCTAGTCAGCACATTGCAGACTGTGGGAAGCCCAAATGACAAAAGACCTGGTTCTGCCAACAAATCACCTGGCATGGAGAAGGGGAAAAAAAAAAAAAAGAGTTTGGACAAATCAATAGATCATTCAGCCGCATGTGTGGACCTTACGTGGATCCTGACTTTAACAACCAGTTGTAAATAACATTTTGAGACAGGTGGGAAAATTAGGACACTGACTGCATACTTGGTAATATTAAGGAATTATTGTTATTGAAATTCTGTAATATTTACAGATGACAGGAATTGATGTCTGGAATTCACTTCGGAAATAATCTGTTAGAGTCTATGGGGGCTTAAAGGATTGGCCATTAACTGATAACTGCTGAAGCTGGGCAATTTACTCTGATTCTACCTTAGGACTACACTGAATATGATGATCTTGACAACTAAGAAATCACATCTTACAAAGAATGTCAAGATCATCATAAAATGTGATAGTTGAAAGGGCCATCAGAAACCACCAAGCAGCAAACCGTCTTCTACATATGAAGGCGAGCAAAGCACCTCCCTACCTAGGGCATGGAGCGGGTCAGTGGTGAGGCTGAGCAGGAGGGGTGTTCAAAGTCTCATCCATCTCTCCGGTCACCAAGGCAGGACTGGGGAAGCGTTCCCACGGCTCTGTGCAGAGCCCACAACACAATCAACAGCTTGCTTTTCAGAATCAACTGCTAACCCATTAAGGCTCTTTCTTTTGTTTCTGATGATGCTTAAAAAACACACACACAGAAAATCAAAAAAACACTTTTGGTAGCTTGACCTCTGCTCCTCCCAAAAAGAAAAATCAGTTCACTCGATAAAATCTTAATAATTTATTTGGGTGTTAAATACACAACAGATACGAAAATATTGAGTGGCCTATCAAAACACAACCACCGCCAGCAGCTGCGTCATTTTTACATGGATCAAATTATAGACAAAACTCACAAGCTCTACGAAGAATGTATACCACTGATTTGCCTGAATTGTCAAGTAGAAAAACGAAACCCTGTATCCAAGCACTTCAAGAGGTCACTACGATCAGATCTATTACGGAGTCAGTTCGAAATGCTCCTTGCTCTAGAGAAGTTTAAATTAACACAAGAGTGCTCTAAAAACACACAATAAACTACACTGTAATACACGGAACAAATAAGGACATCCCAAAGACAGTGTGCGAAGAGAAATCTGCAGCAGCACTCTGGCCGGTAAGCACGGCGACGGGGCAAGGGTGCGCTCCTTACATTGTTGTTAAGCACTTTACATCGTATATCCTCCCATCGTGAAAGCCACCGAGCCTGGTCACTCTTCTGGAGTGAAGAGAAAAACGTGAAGGCACAGAGGTTACATGGGAGAGGTGAAAAATGACCAGTTTCTTATCAGTGTGGCTGTAATTTACATCACTGCCTCGGGTTTCTCCAGATGAATCAACATTCTCTTACCAATTACTAGAATTTAAATCCTGAAAGGAAGGATTAGAGATCTTCCGCTGTCACCTCTTCATTTAACAAATGAGAAAATGAGGGTGCAGAGTGGCTGAGCCCACAGCCGCAGGGGCTTCCAAGTGGCTCCCACATACAGTACCCACCCTCTCAGCTGTGTTGCTCATGGGCATTTCCAGAGCCCCAAAGTTTCCTGAGTGGGAGCGGACAACTCTAAGCAGTGCCTTCCAACTCTTGCAGATTCTAACATGAGGAGCACTCCCCTGGCAGTGTGCATCTGTGTGTGATATAAAGGGGAGGGGTTGGGCTCTGGCTGGCTCCTCGCCAAGCCCTGCAGGATGAGGACTCTCCTCCCTTGCCTCGGGCTGACCTGCCATACCCTTCCTTCTTCAGGCACAGCTCAAAGGCCGTTCCCTCCACTCAAGTCTTGCCTATGTGCATCAGCTGGCAGCGAGAGACTCACCCACCTGGACAGCAGCCTTAAAGAAAGAGGTACAGTCTCCTGAAGACAAGCTCCACCCATGTACACTTCTCCCCTAGGGGTGCCCAGAACAGAGGCGGGAGGCACTAAGGGCCTGGCCTGATGCCTTCACCTAAGATGAGGACAGGTGCGGGGGATGCAGTAAGATTTCACATCAAGTGATGACACTCCAGGCAGCAACACCTGGCACACTTCTCAAAGGGCCCAGGAAACGAGGCCTCCAGAGGTGGCTCGTCTCAGTGGGTGAAGTAACAAGAAATGGGGCAGGCGGGGGTGGCCAGGCTCCCAGGCTGCCTGCAGAGGGGTCTCCTCACAGGCACAGCCTCTCCTGGTGCCCAGGCATAGAGGGCTACCCATCCTAAGAGTCACGCTACTTGCAAGCCTATGGCACTGAGAAGCCCAGGGCTCAGCAACTGTTCCCACTCTGAGTCAGCAGGGCAAGATCTGCTAAAAATAGGTGGTGGGCAATGACGAGAGCTGCAGGAAGCCAAGAAATGAGTCTGTCATTTTAATCCAATCAACAGATCCTAATGACATGCACACTATTTCTAACGGTTTACTTTTATGTCTAAATGTTCAGGTCTATTTGTGGGCTTTGATGAAGAAGAAACGGCTGCCTGTATTTTTAGCTCACAAATCAACTTTTAATTCTTCTCGTTCTACAAATAGGAAGTAACATTCCACAAAGTAGAAGCAATAAAAATTAAGATGTTTTGAAGACAAGCCAATTCTGCTCCTTTGCACTCAATACATGAACATTCTACAGTGTTGGACTCTGATTCCCCTGTCCCCCTCCAGGCAGTGATGGCAAAACACAACATCCATTCGTGAACATTTAGTTGGCGACCACTCATATCCAACCTGTTCATTATCTGATGGTGAGGTGTGCCCTGGCCAGCACCAGCATCACCTGGGGACTTTTTAGAAATGCAAATTACTGGGGCCCACCCCAGACCACTGAGGCAGAAACTGGGGGTGTGTGGGGCAGCAGTCTGTGCCAGAAAAAGCCCTCCCGTTAACCGGGAACAAGCCTAAGTTGGGGTTTGAGAATCACAAGCCTGGGAGCAAGGTCCTCACCAGCAGATGATGATGGACAATAAGTGCTTTACAGCTCGTTCCGAAGGCAGGTTTTATTGCTCCTATAAGGATTTTATGTAGCAAGAGGATCGTTTTCATCAGAAAGACTCAGGGAAACATACCTTCAACTAGAAATAATTCTCTTATGTGTAACAAAGGAGGCTAATGTTTTTCTCATTGAAAAAAGGCTGTGAGGCCAGGCAAGGTGGCTCATGCCTGTAAGCCCAGCACTTTGGGAGGCCGAGGCGGGTGGATCACTTGAGGCCAGGAGTTGGGAGACCAGCCTGGCCAACATGGCGAAACCCCATCTCTACTAAAAATACAAAAATTAGCTGGGCATTGTGGTGCACACTTGTAATCCCAGCTACTCAGGAGGCTGAGGCAGGAGAATCGCTTGAACCTGGGAGGCAGAGTTTGCAGTGAGCCAAGATCACGCCACTGCACTCCAGCCTGGTCAATGGGGTGAGACTCTGTCTCCAAAAAAAAGAAACAGAAAAAAATGATGTGAAGTGCCACATCTAACTGCAAATCTGGCCTCTCACACCCACTATGGGGGCCGAGGGTCCCAGGCCCTCAGCTGAGGAAGGTGGGTGGGGCTCGCTTGGGCGCTGGAACCCTCTGAGTACAAGTGAGGCTGCGGGCATCGGGGGAGGGGGAGATTGGCAGAGAAGTGTGCATTAAATCATTCACAGTCATACCACGTTTTAAATAACAATTTGTCTATATCAGTTTAGAATTCTAAAAAGTTGAATGCAACCAGAATACATTTTTAGAAACCCAAACCAGCAGATAAGAGATCCGCTGCCCTGACTAGTCACCCTCTGTCAAACCACAACAGAATTAACACAGATAGCTTTTGTTTAAAGTACAGAGTATTGGATTACAGTGGCTTATTTGTAACTGATTTAAGCTATATAAGAATGAAGAAAACGAATGGAGGAAAACAAAAAAAATTATGCATTCTATGGATAAAGCATATTGAAAGAAAACAAAAAAAATAGAAAACTCTAGGAGAAGGCATTTAGAGGTTAGGAAGTTCTGCATTGGCCAATAGAAGTGTCTCATTTAACCTATACATAAGTAATATACAGTATAATAATTGTATTAATAATATAGTACAACTATAGATATATTAAATATAAAAATATATATTGCTTGCATTACTTCTGAAGAATCCCTATTAATGAGAAAAGTTCATTTGGATAGAGTACGATTATAAATATACAAACCAGAGGAAAAAGGAAACCTAAGCATGGAAAAAAGACTGAAACGTCATCATCTCAATGGCGTTGACAGAAATGGAGAAAAGAATTTCCCTCTCCTTTTAACCTACTTTTAAGCAATGGCTTTAACTCTATGAAAATGCATTTTATGGGTGTAGAAGTTTCAAGGGCACAAAAATCCTTTAAGCAAAAGACAGCACTAGTACCTAGGTTTTCTAACTTTTATCTCCAATTCACATAACTGATGAAAAAACTTATCTAGAATTGGCCTCCTTCCTCCCCAATTCTCACTTCTAATCCCCTACACTTAACAAGAAGTGAAAAGAAAGTCAAATTGAGAAGCTTTTTCAAAGCTAGCACCCTCATTTTTGCATCCAAAATGGATCCAAGCAGATCCAACCTTGGAAGGAGACACATCCCAACTCTGATTCGTCCTTGGCTGGTGGCACGTGGAGCCCAGGAGGGCAGGAAGCCCAGGTCTACTCAGTTCTGCCAATGGGCCAGGGATCGACAAGTCGGGGGGGGGCAGGGGGAGGGTGGTATACGCACATGTTTCTAACAGAATGAGATCATCTTATAACATGGATGTAGCCCAAAATTAAAGCACAACAAGTTATGGCCGTAATCTTCCCATCTACCCACTCCCTCACTGTCATCAAGATGGGCCTTGTTTCCAGCAAGGAGGAACCTGGCTAGTGGAGATGCTCCTGTGGGGGGGGTGCAGTGGTCACCAGTGCACCGCGACACCCCATGAGATGGAGTCTCCACCGCAGAGAGACTGAGGTAGCTTCACCGCCTGAATCAGCTCAGGCAGCCCTAATAAAAGACCACAGGCTAGGGGCTTCAACAGCAGGCATTCATTTCTCGCAGCTCTGGAGGCTGCAAGTCCAGGATCCAAGTGCCAGCAGAGTCTGATGGGGGCCACTTTCTGGCTTGCCGACGGCTGCCTTCTCGCTATGTCCTCAAGTGGCAGAGAGAGCTCTCTGCTGTCTCTTTTCAGAAGGGCAGGAATCCCATTATGGGGGCCCCTCAACCCTATTTCCTCAGAGGACTCATCTCCAAATACAGTCACACTGGGGGTTAGAGCTTCACCATGTGAATTTCTGGGGGACACAAAAGTTCGGTCCATTGCACTTGCAGGTGGAAGACTCAGCCCGAGCCTACGAGATATGACCATGTCAGAGCTGAGGCTGGGTCCTGCCCCTTCCACGGCGCTGAGCTGAGCTTCCTTCAGTGTGAGGACAACCAACCCAGAAAAGAGAAATCCAGCTGAGTGCTCAGGGCTGACGGTCAAAGGTGAGGATGGTGGGAGTAACAGCAGCTGCCCAGTGCCACCACGCCTGCAGCAGGCAGAGCAACACAGCAGAGGAGTCGCAGCAAAGGGCAGAAGAGAGGAAAGCAGGGCATATGCTCACCCCCACCGAGAGCCACCAAGGCCAGGGAGCACCTGGAGGGCGCCACGCCAGCTGAAGTTTCGCAGGTCTCCTCCTTCGAGTCTGGACGGTGCTGTTATCACCATGCTTTAGAAAGGAGGGTGCTTGAGCAGCAGAGGTAAGGGAGTCAGCCGAAGGCCTAAGGCTAGGGTGGGAGAAGGGCTGGCAGAAGGCACTGGCCCAAGAGAGGCAGAGGGGAACAAACCCAGAAGGAAGCAATGCGTGGGGGAGGTAGAAGGGAGGAGAGAGTAGAAGCTGGGCCTGGAGGAGGCAGAGAAATAAGAGACAGCGACGGAGACAGGAAGCCCTGCCCTGGGACCCGGGAGAGTCAGGCCAGGCCACAGCCACCACAGGGACACGGTGCTTATCAGGCCTCACCCTGAGGCAGCTACGCGAAGTGTAATTTCACTCTCATAACCGTGTGAGGCCGGCATTACCTCCTTTTCCTAAAGGTGTGGATGAGTCTGAGCTAAAGGAACTGACTCAGCATCTCATGCCTAGAGAGGAGCAGACGCAAGACTCCAGCAGCGGCCAGGGCCACCTCCAAGGCTGGTGGCCAAGTCTCCAAAGGCAGAGACCTTTCCAGACAGGCCCAAGACAACACTCCCAGCCTTCCCGAACTCCCATCCTGTCCCCAGCCTGCCCACTGGCCATTCCCAGGGCTGATGGAATGAGTCCATGCTTGGAGCCAGGCTTGACACAGAGCACATGCTCAGTTAATGGTCACTACTGTTATTACATAGATTCAAAATAAGCATCATTTGTTATTACAGTCATTTGTACACATATTTTTTTCATCCCTGGTGCTGGGATTGTTTGTAATTTATCGTTCAGTCCACAACACTAATCATACTGCCCTAGACACAACAGAAGATCAATAAAAGGCTGGCTGGATGAATGGATTAATTAACTGATAGATGCGCAGTGGAAGGGACGTGAGCATAAGGCAAATAAGGCAGAAGGTAAATGAGAAAATCGACAGATGGGCAAAGAGTGGACACACACACGTTTATGAAAACACAAAAAATTGGCAAAAAGTATTAAGTCCAGGGAATCAGTCGCCCAAGTTAAATAATTTGGGTCTCCCTGGAGCATCATCTTGACCAAAAGTATTGCACTGCTACCAGGTATCATATTTATTTTCTTCAGCACATCAAATGAGAAGGCTAAATAGACTCAGCACTTACCAGGAGTCGTGCGCCCGACCTTCTGCTGACCCTCAGAATGACATTTTGGGTGTGATCGGGTTCTCCCAAGCTTCGGCTTATAAAACACAAAGGCAAACTCAACCTCGGCAGGGCTGCCCCAGACTCCCTGGTTGGGCATACCTGCAAACACCTGAGTGGATGTTGGGGCGGCTCAGAGCCAATCCTATGGCTTCCACTCCATTGGTGCTATTGGAGATTGGGCCTTTCCCGTTACTGTTCACAGCGGGAAACCTGTCAGTGGGTCCACTCAGGTTACAAGGAGAACTGGGCAGGCGGCATTAGATTTTGTATTGGCAGTCTTTTGGTCGTGTCACTTTGGACTCTGTCTGAACAGCAGGAGTTACACTCACATGTCTCCCCATAGGACAACACAACGACAATTTTTTCCTGTGTCCACAGACATCTCAGGAAGCTTCCCACTAGCCTCCTTGGCCAGGACGGGGGAACTATCCTCTGGTTCTTTTTGTGCTTGGACACAAACAGCACGGCCACCTCGACTCCCAGTGACACTGTAAAGAACCAACTGCCTCTCGTCCCTGTAATCCCAACACTTTGGGAGGCCGAGGTGGGCGGATCATGAGATCAGGAGTTAGAGACCATCCTGGCTAACACAGTGAAACCCTGTCTCTACTAAAAATACAAAAAATTAGCCAGGCGTGGTGGTGGGCGCCTGTAGTCCCAGTTGCTCAGGAGGCTGAGGCAGAAGAATGGCATGAACCCGGGAGGTGGAGCTTGCAGTGAGCTGAGATCGCGCCACTGCACTCCAGCCTGGGTGACAGAGCGAGACTGTCTCAAAACAAAAAAACAAAAACAAACAAAAAAACAACTACGTGCTTCAGAAAGCATTTCGAATTGGGAGGCTAAGTGCACGTGCGTGTTCCTAACTTTACTCATGTATCCTATTCTGTCAGTATCTGAGGACACACTCTTTGTGCATATCCTAAGAATGTTGAAACGGGAAGTGTGGGAAACACGGGCCTGGAACAGTGGCTGCTGAGGAAGGGATGGACCTCAACAGACACACTCCTCCTCCAGGGGCAATTCTGATGGTGTTATAGTTTCCACTAGACTAAATGAGAATCTTTTATGGCAGGCATTTGTAACTGCCTGCCTAACCACAGACATGCTCAATTTAAATGTGATTACTATAGAAATGATAAAAATGCATTTATGCTCACCTACATTGTAAAGACCTGAATACCTCTCTACAGTGTACTCTCCACAAGGATGACATGTCATTCCTTTGTGGACTCTAGCACAGTTTCTGGCACATAGTGGAAACACAAACGTATCTTGAATTTAACATGCCCCTTCACTTCAATATAACCAGCATCAATACTTACTAGCCTGAAAGGCTGCTTTAAACAGCTTGAGATGTAAGCAAATTAAACTCTCCCCTCCCAGTTCACCCCAAGCCCATATGACCACCACAAGGAGTCCGATCAGCAGGTGGGAAAACTGCTCCCCAGAAATGCCACTGGGGTGAGAAAAGGGATGGCAACTTCCTATTAGAAATAACAGCCGGGCGTGGTGGCTCATGCCTGTAGTCCCAGCATTTTGGGAGGCTGAGGCGAGCCCAAGAGGTAGAGGCTGCAGTGAGCAGAGATGACGCCACTGCACTCCAGCCTGGGTGACAGAGGGAGAGCCTCTCTCAAAAAAGAAAAGCTCCCAGTGACGCTTTCCTGAATGAAAATGAATTTCATCACTGCCAATGCCACGCATGGCGTTGAGGCCAGCCAGGTGCCACAGAAGGGACCTGCCGTCCAGCTGAGGCAGGTCCTGCTGCTTACTCAGTGACCTGCAAAGGCAATGGCACTCTGTCTTCTGCAGAGAAAGAGTGTTTCATTTTCTCCTGCAAATTCTGAATATATCCACATTTCTGATTGCTACAAGGCAGTACCATAAAGGGAGAAGTGAAACAACTCCCACTTTCTGGGAAGAAATGCCCTTGTTTCCAGCTGCAAAACCCTCTCTGTGGGGAAGCGCACTGAAGTCGCTCAGGAACAGGCCACCCCTCTTAGAAAGAGTGGAGGTCATCATTTTTCACCTATTAGAGAAAAAAAACATAATCTGAATACATTTACGTAGGGCTATTACCCAGAATATTTACAGAGTTTCTTCGTGCTAAGGTATTTTATGATGCTCAGAGGAACAAGGTGGAAAAAACACACCACTATTCTCCACGAATGGCTGCCTTCCTAGTAACTGCACCCACGGTGGCAAATACTGCAAATTAACCCGTGCCTCGGTGGTGTACGAAGCTTCCCAAAAGCAGGTGAAGATGAAGAGCTGAGGCTGGCTCAGACAGGCAACGCTGCATCGAGCTGTTTTTACTCTAAATAAAAACCATGTTCCACGCGGGCCTTCAAGGTGCTACCCCAGAACACCGGCACAATTTAATGCCTCACTCTGAGGAAGGAAGCGCAGGGAAGTCTCCTCTAGTGACTCTTAGATTAGAGGCTCCCCAAAGGAGGAAGGGGATGGGGGCCCACCCAAGCTCTAGCGAGGCTACAAACAGCACGCAGAACTTTCCACTGCCATTACTTTCCATCTTCAAAAGATTACATATCATCTTAAAGAAAATTCAAAGTTAAGTTGGCTTCCTCAGCTGCTGCGGCAGAAAGCAAAGCAGTGCTGCAGAGAAAGTTAAACCACCTCCCACGGCTCTGGCCTTCTGCAACTCTTATTCTAAGGCAGCTTCCCCATCTATCTTGTTCCACGGTTGTATCCCAGGTACCCAAAAAGGCCCTGGCCTTAAGGCCTACCTGTTGCAAATGATAGTCGACCGACTCGGCTGCAAATGGGGCTTGTTATGATGCCGGAAATAAAGGTGAGGCTGCCACCCTCTTCAAGCCGGTGAGCACAACTGTCTGGAGTAACTGCCCCCTAGGCCTCTCCAGTTGGGAACGCTGGGGACAGTGAGTACTAGTCACTGGAAGCCAGCTCTCAGAGGCAGGTGCTGTGGCTGCCAGAGCTGAGCACAAGCCTAACAGCCTTTGCAACCTCCTCTTCTCCCCGACATCCACTTCGCCTCTACAGGCAGCTGCAGCCCGTTTTGCCAAATGATTTCAACGGGCCGGATCCTCCCACTCTCAGAAATGATCAGGTTCTCTCATTTGACATTATATGAGGAGAGCTAAATTAGCCATGAAAACAAAACTGCTCTAACAAAGTAAAAAGTACTAAAACCAGATACTACCTATGCATGGAGTTCAAGAGCGAGAGGATGAAAACATGAGACACTTCACATAACCAGCATTCCTCAAGTGAGATTTTGTGTAGAATTTAAAGTAACTTTAATACCTAAGAAAAGAGTGTTTATTATATAGACTGTTTCTTCTCAAGTCCTCAAATGGCCATGAACCCAACTCTGACACCTGCTGTGGATGGAGTGGAACTAGTTTTAGGGAGATTTTTGGTGGCAGGGAGAGAAGGCAGATCACTAATCCCCTTGGGCTGGTGGAAGCCATCAGCAGATGTGCCTGATAATCTGTCCATCTAGACCAGAAGGAAGGGCCACCCTGAGTCCCTGGGCCCGGCCACCCCGCCTGTCCACAGCCAGACCAGGAAGGTTGTCCTCTTACTCCTATAAAGTGAGGGGAAAGAGATGATCAGTGACAGACTCCCACTCTCGCGGAAGCACAAAAGCAACTTCCCACAGTCATAGCAAGAACAGAGTGAGGAAGGAATGGACCTCAAACCTGGGAAACCAGATCTTTGTCTTGGAGCTCCTCCCTCAGCTTGAGGGACCTGATGGGCCTCAGTTTTCAGGTAATTTGGACATTCTCAACTTCATAGTCAAGAAACTGACAGCTGTATGTACTTAATTCAGTTAAAAGCATTTACGGCAAGAAATAAACAGGGAAGATTATATATGTACATATACCAGTTCATTCAGCAAATGCCTAATGAGCCCCACTATGTGGCCAGAGTCCTTACCACAGTCATTCCAACTGGAGAAACAGACATGTCTACAAATTATCGTACTGCAGAGAGGTGACAGCTCTGTCACAGACAACATAAATTGCAGGATTATCACTTGCCAAGCCACAGGCTCTGTACTTTTCATGCACCGCTCTTTATTATAAACCTAACAACTATCTTACAAGACTGCTATAGTCCCCATTTTTCAGATAATAAAACTGATGCACAAAGACCTTTGCCAGCCCAAAGTCACACTATGGCAATGGCAGGCCATGATTCATGCCAGCAAACCAGATCTTAACTGCTAGGCTGTACTGCCTTCCAGGAATAGTGCAAAAATATTAAGAAACAGACATACATGGACTAGAAGGCCAAGGAGGGTCACTAGTTCTGGCTGGGGGAATCCTGAAGGCTTTAAAAGGGAGACTGCATTTAGTCAAGTCTTGCAGTGTGGGAAAGGATGAGTGGTGGAGGTGGAGGCGGAGATGGGAGAAGGCTGCCCCTGTGTCAGCAACAGGACCTGCAAAGGCACAGAGGTGTAAAAAAGTGCACGGTTCCTTTGGGAATACCTAGAGTAATCATGTTCATAAAATTCACAAGGGCTGAATGGTAGAAGGTGGAGCAAAGATCAGATTTTAAAGGTGCTTTGACAACACGAAGGCACCTCCAGGAAATGGGAAGCTAATGGTTTATAAGAAGAGAAGTAAAACAATTAGACCTGTATCTCCGAAAGCCAACCCCAGTAGCAATGGAATAGGTGGGTGGGAGGGAGAAAAATCTGGAAGCAAGAAGACAGGAAGACCATGACCAGGTGAGAGACAAAAATCTAGATTTGGGCAATGAGAAAAGAGAGGGTCAGTTACTCAAGGCTGGGTGACTGTGGTAGTCTGTTTGGCTGGCTGTAACAAAATACCACAGACTGGTGGCTGATAAACAAAGGAAGTTATTTCCCACAGTTCTGGAAGCTGGAAGTCCAAGATCAAGGTACCAGAAATTTCAGTGTCTGGTAAGGGCCTCCTTCCTGGTTCCTACACGGCGGCTTCTTGCTGTGTCCTCACATGCTGAAGGGGTGAGGGGGCCCTCTGGGGTGTCTTCCGTAAGGAAATTAATCCCATTTGCAAGCACTCCCCTCTTACCACCTAATCACCTCCCAAAGGCCCCGCCTCCAAATACCATCACCTTGGGGGGTAGGATCTCAACATATGAGGGACACATTCAGACCACATCAGTGACCAGGGGCTCTGATTGGTGACTGATGTTTCAGCATAATTACAGACAGCACCCCTCCCACTCTCAATAGTGCCCAGGTATAGATGACAAAAATGTGGTTATTACTTTATTCAACATCTATATGGATGTGACACAGGACATGAGAGAGAAGCAGGATTTGAGGATGGACATTAGAATTTTAACCCAGATACCAAATGAAAATGAGAGAGGCAGAAAGAGAGAGAATGTGTGTGTGTCCTTTAGATGTGTGTGTGTGTGTGTGTGTGTGTGTGTGTGTATACATATATATATATCCCATATTATGGAAATAAATGTGACAGACATCTAAATATTTATGACTATCAGGTCCTAACTTAATCTAGATACTAAGAAGCAATGGTTTTATTAATAGAAATTTCACTTTAAAAACCTTCCAAATATTCTACAATAAATATTTATTATTCTTGATTAATCTTGCAACCAGAAATTTTAAAACAAAGGAAATATGCTTCATTTCTAGTGCGTCCAAAATATGCTCAGTTAAAATAATGCCATTGAATAATGTAAAGGCAAAACTGGAAAAACGGAAATTAGAGTAGTTTATGAAAAGAGTAGAATTGAATTAAATAACCCAAGGAGGCATAAACAGGAGGTCTTGAGAATTTGCTGAGCTGTGAAGTATGTGGATATGTACACACTATCCTGAGGGAGAGGGTGAAGGGGGTCTCACAGGCTATGGCATTCAGGCTGTTTTCCCCATATCAGTTCCTCCTTCCTATAACTAAGGGAATTAATCCATCATACAGAACATGGGGACTCTACAAAGCTACATTTCTGCTAGGGAATTACTAAGTATATGTATGTGAGTGTGTGTTTTAAATCATGGTCTGACCAACAGGCTCAATTCAAAAGCTGATTAGTGGGGAAAAAAAAAAAAAATCAAAGCTCTTTCCTCCTCTCCTCCACCTGCATACGTCCCGTGGGCGGAGAATAAGCTCTCTTTTCCATCTGCCCACAAGGCCAAGTGTAAAGCACAAAGAATGGGCAGTCATTTTCAGGTCTCCAGCCAGGAGGCTGCACCCAGCTCCAGGAAGCCAAGTTCAGCTGGACGCAGCCACCCACCACTCGGTAGGTGGCAGAGATGCAGCCACATTCAGACAGATTGAAGCTCTATATATAATAATCACATGGCAATCAACTTAAAGTATCCCCTTTAGTTAGTTAAAAAAGATTAAAAGCCTCGAGTCTAGGTGTTTTCCGTTTTCTTCAGGAGTGATTTTAGTAAACACATTTTATGATGGATTCTTTTTTTTTTGTTTTTTTTGTTTTTTTGAGACGGAGTCTTGCCCTGTTGCCCAGGCTGGAGCGCAGTGGCACAATCTCGGCTCACTGCAACCTCGCAGGTTCAAGCAATTCTCATGCCTCAGCCTCCAGAGTAGCTAGGACTACAGGCATATGCCACCATGCCCAGTTAATTTTTGTATTTTTAGTAGAGACAGGGTTTCACTATGTTCACCAGGCTGGCCAAAAACTCATGACCTCAAGTGATCCACCTGCCTCAGCCTCCCAAAGTGCTGGGACTACAGGTGTGAGCCACTGTGCCCAGCCTTATGATGGATTATTAATGAAAACTATTCTCAATTATTTCTCAGTTTTAATACTTAAATATTGAATTTCCAAGTTTAAAAAAGATATTCTTAAAGCATATTCTTAAAGCTCTTAAAAAAAAAATTATCTCAATGAGCCAGGTATAGGGGTGTGTGCCTGTAGTCCTAGCTACTTGGGAAGCTGAGGCAGGAGGATCACTGGAACCCAAAAGTTTGAGGCTGCGGTGAGCTGTGATCACACCACTGCACTCCAGCCTGGGCAAGAGAGTGAGATCCTGTCTCTAAGAAAATAATAAGAAATGAAAGAAAATAAAAATAACCATTATCTCAATTGATACACATAACCAGTGCAGTAACAAGGGCATGATTTCCCAGCCTAAGGAGAAACGTGCAGAAACTCCAGCTAATAGGGGCACCTTTGGTTCACGCAGACACCAGCATCTTGCATTACTCTGTGAGAGTTCACTCTGTGGGCAAATCCCCATGGAGAGGCTACCCAGAACCAAAGGCCTCCTCCCTCTGCCATCACCACTCTTCCCTGGTCCCCATGCACATGGTCTTAAGGGCAGGTGTGTTCTTACGCACGACCACTTCCCACGCCACAGAGGATGGTCAGCAGATGTGGTCAGAGTGGGCAGCTGACCAAACTGGGCCAAAGCAGCTCTTTCCTGAAGGCTAGAACACAGAACAGATCCTGAAGGCTCCAGCCTCTGCTGGAGACACATGCCTCCAGGATGTTGGCAAAGGTCACTACCACATGTGCTGGGATAGGGACGGCCAGTCTGTAACGTGCAGAGGGATAGAGCTGAGAGGCACGGGGCTTTCTAGGTCCCCAATCCCCCTCTAAGCCCTGGACCCAGTCCCAGAGGCCTGCCAACATCTCCTTCACAAGACACCTTGTCCTTAGGACAAATTTCTCTCACTTCACAGAGCTCAATGGGGTTTCTTTTACTGCCACCTTGACAGCTCCTCCAAGCACAGCTGAAGAAGGTGAGGAGAAAAGGCAGGTGCAAATAAGGGAGCTAGGAGAGACTCAAAAAGTCCAGGTCTCAGACAAAAGAACTTTCCACGACAAGAAGACAGGCAAAGGCTGAACTGCTAGGTGAAACCAAGGTGCTGCTGCTGGAATCCTGTGAGCTGTCACCCCAGTACCGATCCTCTCTTCAATACGAGCACAGAACTGCAAAGGGAGCTCAGCGTTTTCAAGATGCACATGTTTGTTTCCTGCGTGACAGGAGCAAACAGTTCCTACCAGGGCTTCAAGTGGTCTGCCCCTCCACCCAGGACATATGCACCACAGAACCACAGTGTTCACAGTGGCTCTACACACAGGACCTTGATAGGAACTGTGCACATCAGTGTCCACAGACTATTACCTGGAGAACAGCTGCAACTGTGTCATTTATAGTCATTTCCACTGGCCAAAGCAGGTCATGTTAAACTTTTCATTTGTTTTGTTTTTCCATTTTGGTGTGTGGGTATAATCTGCATGATTATCAATACCCTATTTCCATTGATCCATACAGAAAATGCACAGCACCTACCACTCTCCACCCACGCCGTGCCAGGTGGTGAGCACTGGGTCATTTCATTCTACCCACACTCTCAGGAGTCTGTGTGCAAGATGTGGCCTCCTGGTGTGAGGACCGCCCCAGCCCTCCTCTGTACCTGAAAGCTACACTTGCCAGTTGGATTCTGGTTAAGTTCTGTCAAAGACACAACCAGGTGCAACATTAAAAGGCAGGAGGAAGGGCAAAGCGTTGCCTCCCGCAACACCCCTGCTCGTGGCTATGGGGACAGCAGGTTCCTAAAGCAGCAGCGACAGGAGTAGAAGGTTCCAGCTGCATCGGTGGAGTGCCCAGTGACAGCCGCAGGGCTGTGGGCTCAGAATTCCTGCTTGGCGGCAGCAGCAGTAAGGAGAGCACCTGCTCTGAGGCTCCGGGAACTCTCAAGGCCTCATTTTGCCCTTCAGACCCAGGGACAGCGGCAGCTTTCGTGGTCTCTGATCTCTGGGGAAGATGCCTTTGGCTGTCCAGCCCTTCACACTCTTGTGAAGCCACTCCCCATACTAGATTCTGCCTATATGAAACCCCTAGGAGGTTTCCATTTACTGAGAGAGGCTCCAAGGGCTCAGGAAGAAACCCAAGGCCAGAGTAGAGCACAGATTATCTGAAAAGTGAGGTCAGCAGTAGTGACTACCAGAAAGAAACCAGAGGGCTATGGTACCCTCAAATAGTCACGTGTGGTCCGACTGCAAAAGATCCCTGCAGCCAGGAGCTGGGAGCCTGGAGCCCAGAGCCCGGAGCCCAGAGCCCGGAGCCTGAGCTGAGTCTGGCCCTGCTGGGATGGCTGAGCTAAAACTGGCCAGGCTGGCTGGAGGAGGAAGGTGGCTTGCTAGCTGGCATCATCTGCTCACCAGCTACCCCTAAAAGAAAATCCACAACTTCCTTTTTCTGGTAATGCTCAAAATGTCATAGAGGTCCCCTGCCGGGCCAGGGAACAACCCAAGGCAGTCAGCATGCAGGAGTCCTCCACGGGTGGGTAGGCCAGCAGATGGCATGGCACAGGAAGCAGCCCCCAACCACAGCTGGGTGACTGCACACCCTGGAGGGCAGCCACCCTGTCCCAGTCAAATGGGCCCACCTGGTATATGCATGGTGACAGGGGTTCTGAACTCCCTCCCCTAAACCTGCTTTGGCTGCTTCCAGAAGATGTTGAAATGTTAAGATATTTGGAGGACTTATAGAAATAAAGGGCAAAAGGTAAGAAACTGAGTGTTACAGAAAATGTAGAATGTACAGTTTCTGTCACTGGGACGGAAGTTGGGGTGTCCCCACCCAGGACACTGTAGCAATGTACAGGAAGTGACAGCGAATGGCAGGGCAGAGCACTGAGATTCCTAGGGGAGGTCCCCAGCCAGGCATGGCCTGCTCCGCACCCACACCTCCAGAGGTGGCCTGCAGTAAGGGATGTGCTCCAGGCCACACCAAATTGGGCCAAACCAAAATACAAGGGGGACAGTTTTTCAAATCATTTCCCAGGTGGAAGTCATTAACTCCCTAAGCAACTGACGGTCAACAATTATCCCTCGCACTGGTTTTTTGTTGGTGATGGTGCTTTGTTTTGGTTTTGGTAACCGCAAAATCAAAAAGGAACTTTTTGATGACCAGCTATTCCAAGTTTCCCATTTACAGATGAGAAAATAATGAGCCTGATTAGTGCACAAAAACACAAATACACATTAAAAGAATCCAAGTGAATCAAGGTAGCTCCCAAGCTCACCACACCGGGAGGTGTGGGGCTCCCAGTGACGCCAGCCAGGCTCCCAGGGCAGGAAGGAAAAACAAACAAACAAAAAGGAAGCTAATTTTCAAACAGTTGTAATTAGCTGATTATTCTTCACTTGAAAGGCTGCATGAAACAAACAGCTCCTTTGTCTACAGCAGAAGCTGTAGACAATTTAAGTGAAGGCATAAATTCATAAATAATGTTTAAAACCCAAAAGGAGATAAGAAAGAACACATCAAGGTGCTACAATGACAACTGAAAAAAATAAAAATAAGCAAGTCAGAGGAAAAATAATTAAGTTCAAACAAAATCAATCTGAAGTTAAATTTTAAAAACTAAATTTCGGTTAAAAATAATTATCTATCTACCTGGAATCTGAATAATCTAATAGGGGGCCCAGAGATCAGGGAAGGGAATGAGGTGAGTTAACTACTGATGTCCAGCGACAGGCACACCAGGATTCAGGATTCTTACATTTTGAAATTTCCCATCATGAAAAATTAAAAATCCACAAAGAAACAGGCAAATTCTCATTGATTAGGCACCCACATGCCACACACACTGCAAATTACTTACAACATGACTAACACGTAAAAACCACCCCTCAACAAATATAACTTATTACTATTTTTTAAAAACTAAAGTTAAGCTAACATCAGATGACAAGGTATTCAGACACTATGGTGTGACTCAATTTCTACATGAATCCATCTGGTAATCATTATTATTATTATATTACTATTATTGTAGAGACAGGGCCTTGCTATATAGCCCATGCTGGCCTCAGGCTCCTGGCCTCAAATGATCCTCCTGTGCTGGGATTACAGGCATAAGCCACCAGTGCCTGGACTGGTAATGGTTTTAGAAAGCATTTTTTCAGTTGTACATCTATACAGCTCATTAAGCCACATTTCTTTAAACATATAACTCAAAAAGAAAAGTGGCTTTATAGATGATACCCAGTACTCAGTGTCCAATGAATGCTTCACAAAAGTTACAAAATAAACGTGAGTTAAAAATTGAGTGTACTTGTGGAACACAGATTTCGTCATCCAGGCCCCAGACAACTTGATACCTCCTCTCCCTACCACACCACAGAGTGGACAGGCCCTGATAGCCAGGTCTAGAGTTCATTGTGTGTACGCCTTCCCTGGCCACATGACCATACCTGCAGTGGACACCTGCCCAAATTGAGACAATCAAATCTGGCTCTGGGACCCAAATACATTGCTCCAGGGGTTCAGCACACCAAGGCCCAAGGGGTCAATTCACATGGAGGGCCACCAGATTCTGACCAATACATCAATTTTATTTTTGCCAACACAGAAAATACTGAGCATCTGTCAGACCATCATCACAGAGCCAAGTTAAGGCTTGCTGCAAGGACTCAGCTACTGTGAGGAGGACTCAGGTACCTAAAACATCTGTTACTAAGATAGCTGGAGGCTGGGTGCGGTGACTCACACCTGTAATCCCAGCACTTTAGGAGACTGAGGTGGGCGGATCACTTGACGTCAGGAGTTCGAGACCAGCCTGGCCAACATGGTGAAAACCCGTCTCTACTAAAAATACAAAAATTAGCTGGGTGTGGTGGCATGTGCCTGTAGTCCCAGCTACTCTGGAGGCTGAGGCATGAGAATTGATTGAACCTGGGAGACAGAGGTTGCAGTGAGCCGAGATTGTGCCACTGCACTCCAGCCTGGGCAACAGGGCAAGACTCAATCTCAAAAAACAAAACAAAACAAAAAGATAGCTGGAAAAATCCACATCTTCCATATGAGGACTTCTAGATGCACACTTCACTTTGGTACCTCTGACATCTTTCTTATAAATGGAGGCTTTTGTCTTGTTTAAGGCAAATAAAAACAGTTAAAGAAAGGACTGCTGGACTACCCAAAAGACTGCGTAAGAGCAAAAGACAACAGTCCACACCACTGCCGATTCTCCAGGCAGCCTGCCAGACACGAGCTCAGGGGAGCAGGAACCCGGGTGCTCCTTTTCCACTGCAGGATCGCCAGGGCCTGAAATAGCACCTGGCTCAGAGTAGGCGCTCAAATAGTTGTTGAGTGGGTGACTGCTGCTTCAAGTCTTCCAAAGAAAAGATATCCATACACCAGGATGCTCTAGCATTTAAGTAATGAACCTTAGTGTCAAAGGGATACTAAGGTATTGGGTGCTGACAGAGGACTGGGGAAGGGGGAGGAAAGACATTAAGTATGAAGCACAGATGCCAGACACCATGGGGTCTTTCTACTGACACTGAAGTTACTTGCCCAGCAGGTTCCAGGTGCAGTGGCGATGGCCCTGAGCTGAGCATGTGGGAAACAAGGAGGCATTCCAGGGATGAAAAACCAGCATGAGCAAAGGTGCATGGACTGATGGAAACCAGCAAATGTACCAGACGGCGAGAAGACAGGTCTGCCTCAAGCGGGTGGCTGGAAAGGAGAGGGACAAGGAGGACTAGTGTTACAGGACCAGTGTTAGAGGACTCGAGAAACAACTGCAATTGCTGATGTTGGTTTGTTAAAGAAAAATGTCCTTGGCACTCACTGGCAAAAAGGTGAGTGACAGCCAGATGGTGGGTGGCTCATGCCTGTAATTCCAACACTTTGGGAGGCTGAGGCAGGTGGATGGCTTGAGGCCAGGAGTTTCAGACCAGCCTGGATAACACAGTGAGGGCCTGTCTCTACAGAAAAAAAAAAAAAAATTAGCTGAGTGGGGTGGCACAAACCCATAGTCCCAGCTACTAGGGAGGCAGAGGCAGGAAGATTGCTTGAATCCAGGAGTTTAAGGCATCAGTGAGCCATGATCACACCACTGCACTCCAGCCTGGTAAACAAAGTGAGACCACCTCAAAAAAAAAAAGTAGACACGTGGGATGATGTGGGAGGTGGCCAGGAACACACTGTGAAGGAAGGACCAGGAGACCTAGATGCAGGGCGAGGACAGGGAGGACTCTGGCTCCCAGATAAAAGGAAGCTGCACTCACTGTGAAAATGGGAGGGGAGAAGAAGTCAATTCCAGAAAGAAGAGTTTCGGGAAAAAACTCTAGTAGGAGGTCACTAATGCCTCTGAGCTTCCCTGAAGTCAGGAGCACAGTGTTTTTGTCATTGACTTCTTCCCATGTCCTCTGCAATAATGACTGCATGCTGTGCTAACAGTGACAGGCAAGTACTGGCTCAATGTTTAACCCAGCATCAGTAACATGCGGCTGACCCCAATGCTGCGGAGGGAGGAGGACCAGAGATCTGGCCACTTCCGGAGAAGCGCATCTGTGAGACTAGATCAGCTATCTAAAAGGCACGACATCGGGTGGGCTAAAGTGAAACCCAGGGCTATGCCCACATTCCCTGGGAACAAAGAAAGGAACATTTTCCTTTTTCTAGGTTCTTATCCCGACCAAACACAGGCAAATGGGAAGGATGCTTAGTGCTGTTTATTCCATGAGGCAGAAGGTTCTCCTTTGGGAATAAATAAATAATGAGCTGAGCCTTGAGAAAGTTAAAAATCAACAGTCTAAATAAATCCGTGGTTCTCAAACTCAGGGCCAAAGAGATCAAGAGTTCCCGGGAGGCTCCGAGAGGCTGTTGGGAAGACACCGGTGGAAACTGCTTACACAGCATTCTCAGCCTCTGCAAACGCTACCCACTTCGCCATCCTTCAGACACTACCCTCGGCTGAGCCAGGATCGGCAGTTCCACAGGCAGGGCGCAGCTTATAAGCTGAGTTCTCAAAGACTCAGAGCTGAAGAGTTCCTGGACACTTTGACGACAATATCCAATTTTGAAGGGTGTCTGGGAGGGAGTGGAAAATGAGGCCCTGGAACAGCCCTGGGAGGGAGGAAGTCAGTCTGAGGAAGCTTCTGGGAACAGCTGTGGAGAAAAATATAGATCTGAGTGATGGGCAGTCCTCACAAAGGAATGGCAGCTTTCACACCAGAGGGTTTTTACTTCAGACAGAAGAAAACAATGGTTAGAAAAAGCTGCCAGTAGTGGTCAACACAGGTACGTGCTTTTTCTAGAAAGGTTTATGAACTCAAAGCAAATCTCAATAGCCTCTATTTCAGAAACATCAGCTTTAAAAAAGCTGCCTTCTATTGATAAGAAAAGAACATTACTTTCTACCTAAGTGACATGATTAGAAACAATGGGAAACTTCTTGAAATATTTGTCTAAATTAGGTCTTTTTGTTTTTCAGAGGGAGTTTCACTCTTGTCGCCCAGGCTGGAGTACAATGGTCCAATCTCGGCTTACTGCAACCTCCACCTCTTGGGTTCAAGTGGTTCTCCTGACTCAGCCTCCCAAGTAGCTGGGATTACAGGCGCCCCCACCACACCCAGCTAATTTTTGTCTTTTTAATAGAAACGGGGATTCACCATGTTGGTCAGGCTGGTTTTGAACTCCTGACCTCAGGTGATCCACCTGCCCTGGCCTCCCAAAGTGCTGGGATTACACGCATGAGCCACCCCACCCAGCCCTCATGTTTTTTTACTAGAAAGTCAGAATGAAAAATGTAAAAGGGGATAGAAATAGTGATATTGGGCCAGGCGTGGTGGCTCACGCCTGTAATCCCAGCACTTTGGGAGGCCAAGGCGGGCGGATCACGAGGTCAGGAGATCGAGACCATCCTGGCTAACACGGTGAAACCCCGTCTTTACTAAAAATACAAAAAATTAGCTAGGCGTGGTGGCGGGCGCCTGTACTCCCAGCTACTTGGGAGGCTGAGGCAGGAGAATGGCGTGAACCTGCGAGGCGGAGCTTGCAGTGAGCCGAGATCGCACCACTGCACTCCAGCCTGGGCGACAGAGTGAGACTCTGTCTCAAAAAAATAAAAAAATAAAAAATAAATAGTGATATTAACATCAGGATTGCCAAACACTGAAGATTGAAATGATAAGCAAACTGAAATGCCCAACTGTTTAACATAATTTACTACCCAAAATGACTTCCTGGATCTGAAATACTTTAAAAGGCTAGAAATACATTTTCAGAAGTATTATTTTTCTTCACCTGTTAAAGTTAATATCTTTAAGTTTAAAATAATGAAAAATAATTCAGATTACTAAATATCAATATCCACATCCTAGGCAATACAGCACTCTGTGATTCACACAAGAATCAAATCCGAATCACTGACCTGATCATTTTACAGATCAGTGGTCTGTTTCTAGAGCATATCTACACACTCTAAAAATGACAGATGTTCTATAGCCTTCTACTGCTAAGAAAATGATTTTAAATATGATCAGTTATGTAAACACACATTCACATACACACAACCTTACAGTAAGTTTCAGGCCTTCTCACTGTACTTTTTAATCAGGACACACAAATCTACCTCTCAGAAAGATCAAAGCCAGATGCAAACATCATCCTTTAAAAAGATCTCAGCATTAGATAGAGCCACTAAGTTTACCTCTAACTGGAGACATATTGTAACGGAAATTTCAATCACGCTCTTAAAGTTCAAAGAATTCTGTAGAAAAGAATTCTGTCCAGAATATTAAAATTTTTTTAGAAGTCTGATTCTTAGAAATTCCTTTAGCAACCACACCCCATTTCCACAGCACCATTCTTTTTTATTGTTGCAATATATCTTTTTTTTACTTATTAGTACTTTATATGAAATTAAGTGCAAAAATACTTAAATAATGCTGTGTGCCAGGCACCACTCTCAATGGTTTGACTCACTTTAATCTGCACAATCACCCATTTTCCAGTGAAGAAAATGGAGGCACCAAGGGTAAAGTAGCCAGCGCAAGTCAGACCTCATGGCGGGGCCAAGGCATTCTGGCTCCAAAATCCTGAATCAAAAAGCAGGTCAAAAAATTAAAAACAAAGAAACATCACACATGGAAGGAAGAGAGGCCAAAGACTACTCCAAGGGATTAAAATCTGAGTTTTTCTCCGGTTTACCTTCTACACTCATTTTACTGACCACGCCTGACACACTGACACATGCATTCCCTGCCACAGTGGCTCCTGTGGCCGCCTGGCTGTGCTGGACAGCGCAACTTCTCAGGGTGGGAGCTGCGTGGACCCCTGGCCCTTCTTGGCCAATCACTCTAATTACCCCATGGTTCCCTCCAGAGGGCAGCGGGCAGTGCAGTGGGTCACCCACACGTCCCATTTCTTAGAAAACCTGCAGCCATGGATGCCTAACTTTTACTGTGGAGTTATTCTTCTGTATGTTATTATAAGTAGAGTCACAATTTTTGTGCTACATTTAAACATTTTGTATCTCTAAGCTTCCTTAGAAATGTTACTATATTTTTCCTACATTTGCTTCCTGAGAAGCAAGAACGGGGGAGTTACCAGCACAGTGAGAGTCATGATGAGTCAGACCCAGGGTAGAGAAGAATGTAAAATAGGCACGCATCAGCTGTTTTACTGAGAGGAGGGCTTTAAATAGGGCGCAGCCAGCTGGGGATGGGGAGGGGAGGGGAGGGGAGGGGAGGGGAGGGGAGGGGAGGGGGGGGAGGGGAGGGGGGGGGGGGGGGGGGGAGGGGAGGGGAGGGGAGGGGAGGGGTGGGGAGGGGAGGGGTGGGGTGGGGCAGCAGGCTGACAGGGCTGCCCTGGTGGGGATAATAAAAAAGATCTTGGGTCTTGGTCCCTGGTTTCTGGCATGGAGCTCCTAAAGCCCTTGGAATTTACTGAGGAACAAGAGTGCCCTTAGTGATTCATAGAGAGTCCCAGTGCACCACACCTGAGCTTATGCTAATGAGGTGACCAGTGGGGTGGGGGGGTGCCCCAGATAGCCTGGATGGGAGCTGGTCATTGCCAGAAAGACAAAACGTGTGATTAGAGGGTGGGAACTTTCTGCACCCCCCTACACCCCAACCTCTGAGAGGGGTGGGGGGCCGGGAGACTGGGCTGCAAAAACTCTTGAAAAATGGGATGTGGGGAGCCTCCATGTGACGAACTCATTGGGATGGTGTGCTAGGAGGTGTCTCCCCCAGGGGGCATGGAGACTCCCACCCCTTGTCCCATGTGTCGCTCCCTTTGGGCTGTTCCTGAGTTGCATCCTTTAAAACAGGGGTGTCCAATCTTTTGGCTTCCCTGGGCCACACACTGTAAGAATCATCTTGGGCCATACATAAAATACACTAACATTAACTGCAGCTGATGAGAAAAAGAAAATTTCAAAAAAAATCTCTTCATGTTTTAAGAAAGTTTACGTATTTGCGTTGGGCCGTATTCAAAGTCATCCTAGACCGTGGGTTGGACAATCTTGCTTTACAGGAACTACTAACAATAAGCGAAGTGCCTTTCTGAGTTCTGTGAGTTGTCTTGGCAAATTATAGAACCCGAAGTGAGGTCATGGGAACCCCAATTTATAGCCAGTTGATCAGAAGTACAGGTGGCTTAGGATGCGCAACTCGTGTCGGAAATGGGGACGGTCTTGTGGGACTGAGCCCTCAAAACTTGTGAGGCCGGCATGAGCCCTGAGAAGCTAGTGTCAGAACTGAATCAAATTAGGGGACACCTAGGTGGTGTCAGAGAATCAGAGACCTGTTTGATAACACAGCCACCGGCCACACGCGGCCACTGAGCCCTCAAGGGGTGGCAAGTCCAGCTATGTCTTGCTGCGAGGGCAAACACACACTGGACTCTACAGACAGGCAAAGAAAGCAAATGAATGGCATTAGTAATTATTTGAGTATATGTTGAAATATTTTGGTTATGTTGGGCTAAAGACGACTTAAAATTTGTAACCTTTTTCATATGGTTACTGGAAGAGGTGAAGTTACAGACCTGGCACATGCTGGCAGCTTATGTTCTATTTCTGCTGGACAGTGCTGCTTGGGATGTCTTCATTTCTGAAAACGCAAGTACTGATGTCCACTTTTTTGTCTCAAATTTTTCACGTGTAGAAAGACAGCAACTACTTAAGGATGAGAGCCGGGGATGTGAGTAATAGAGAGGGAAGGAATTAGTATTTATTAAGTGCATATTAAGTGCTGGGAACCACCCAGTATCTCACACAATTTCATGCCAGCAATCCCCTGAGACAATGGGGTATCCTCCTCCCCCTTTCCCAGGTGAGGGCACGGAAACCTCACGCCAATAAAGGGACAAAGCAGGGATTCCAACGCAGCTCTCCTGATGTCTGTTCCTTGCTGCACACTAGGGGCTGTGCTTCTTCTTCTGGAAAAGGCCTGATAGTTCAGGCTTTGTGGGCCACACGGTCACAATTCCTCAATTCTGCTGTTGCAACATGGGGCAGCCACAAATGCTGTGGAAATGAACGAGCCCAGCTGGGTTCTAATAAAACTGTATTCACACCCAAACAGGTGAACTTGATTTGGCCCATGGGGCCACTTTGGCAACCTCTACTGTAACCACAAAGAGTAACAGATATTCCTAAATAAATTACTGTATCATCAGTGCACCAGAATGTAACACTTATAAAGAACACCTTTCCCAAAATACTAACTAGGTTATTGTGGAAACAAGGCAATAGGGAGGGTCCAATTTTGCAGGTGAACTTCCTGTTAGGCTTCTAAGCTCATACCAGACATCCAAGTAGGCCATGTCACGAGCAGAATTACATTAACAGCAAATTGCATTTGGTTCGATGACATGACATGTATGTGTGACATGAATAACATTACAAGCATGTACCTGGGAATATGGAACGGTACCTATGAGATAAACACAGACGAGGGTCCAGGCTTCCAGGTCAGAGCCTCCCTGGCTCCAGAGAGATAAGCAGGCACCAGGAACCCAGCACTGGTGCATGTGGGCCCGACCTGGCTGACCATATGAGTAGGTGTGACACACCTGGGCAGGTGTCCCCAGGCGAGAAGAGTTCCTCCTCCTCCCAAGCGTGTCTCTTCACATCTTCTCTCCACTCCTGAGTTTCACCAACACTGCACAGGCAGCAGGAAGATGGAGCCAGAAGCCTCCAGCTGGTTACTAAACTAATTTGATGGCTTAAATATTAATTCGTAAGTCAAACTAACACTACTCACTACAGATGGAAATAGTTTGGAGGGAACGAAAATCCTGCATGCCCACAAGATGGAGGGAAAGCCAAGTAAAGGAAAGGTCTGGGGACCCAGCCATGGCTGGTTCGATGTTCACCTGCAGACCCTGCCCCCGCCAGGCTTCTCCCTCACAGACCACCCTGAAAGGTGACAAGTCAACAAATACAAAGCGGTGAGAAAAAGAAAACCCAGGCCAGGCACAGTGGCTCAAGTCTGTAATCCCTGCATTTTGGGAGGCTGAGGTGGGAGGATCCCTTAAGGCCAGGGGTTTGAGACCAGCCTAGGCAACACAGTGAGACTCCATGTCTACAACAAAAAATAAAAACTTTACTGGGGGTGGTGTATGCCTGTAGTCTCAGCTACTCAGGTGACTGAGGTGGGAGGATTGCTTGAGCTCAGGAGGTCGAGGCCACAGTAAGCCATGATGGTGGCACTGCACTCCAGCCTGGGCAACAGAGCGAGACCCCATCCCTGAATAAAAGAAGAAAAAGAAAACCTAAAAGAGGTGAGAGAAGGAGAAAGAAATACATCAGGTTCTCCCCACCTTCCAGGCCCTCCCAGAGCCATGCAGAACACAGACTTTCCCAGGTGGGGAGGCCCCACATTCCCGGGCTCTCCTGCTACCAGAATGTGCTTCTCAGGCCCCACTTCCCCACTCAGCCCCACCTGCGCCTCCCCTCATTCTTTTGTCTCCTTTTATAACACTCTTGAAGGGAACAGTATAAAGCGATTTCTACTATCCAGGGTAGCAATTTCAGGGAGTCCTGCTTAGCAGGAAGCAAAGTCTGAGCAAGAGTACCAGGAACTGGTCACACCTGTGCAGTGTAAGCGTCACCTGCTGCCATGTAACAAGTCACTGCAAATTCAGCAGCTTACACCCACATATTTATTGTCTCTGTGGGTCTGGAGTTTGGGTGTGGCTTACCTAGACTCTTAATTTTTTATATAATGAAAGACAGCTAATACACATACCTCCACAGACTTACACACAAACACACACACACACACACACCCTATTCTAAGCAGTATCTGTGGGAGGCTATCTGCCTGTTACAGGTGTGAAAATCTAAAATATTTGCAACTGGTTTTGAAAATGTCTTTAAGGAATATATTAGTAATTTAAAAAAATCCCAATACCTCTGTCTCATTTAGCCAGTGACCAAAAATACAATAATTCAGCCCTGTCACCGACATCATGCCCCAAACAAGTCCCCACAGAACAGTCTACTAACAAAAACTAAAGTCACCCTTAAAGGGAAAAGTCATGCCATGGCTGAAAATGTTCCATCTGCTGTCAGGGAGTCCCTTCAAAGAAGGGATCACCAGCTCGAAAGGAAAAGCCGAGAACTGGCCGTGGGGCCGGCCTCGGGATGACCATGATGGAGTGCTAAATCCGTGAGCACTACTGGCAGAGTCCCTGAAATTCAAGGACCGTTTTAGAGTCAGCCTGTTTTAAAGGACACGGTAGTCACAGTATGTACAAATTCTCATCAATTTGTTTTCAAAACAGCAGCGACACTGTTTCATCATCACTCTGAGACACGGTCCTCTAGAATAGATCAATCCAAAATGCCTTTATGGAGGGACCATTTACACTGACTTTCAAAAGCAGCATTGTTTGGGTGAAATTGATACTTCCACACTACTGAAAATTGGCATAACCCTTTGGAAGGGCGTTATGGCAAGATGCATCAAGAGTCCATACCATGTAACTCTGCAATCCCTCTCCAAGGAATTTACGCTAAAAAAAATGGTTCCACTGAAGAAGAGAAATACACCCAGAGATGTACACAGGCACCTTGCCTATGGGAGCAAAAATTTAGATGTCCAACTCAGCACACCGCTTATGCAAGTGTGGCGCTTTCAGCTCCATGGGATATCACACACATGAAAAAAAGGATTTGAAAAACCAGTAAAGTGGAAAAAATATTCAGAGTGAGAAGAATAGAAAATTATACAAAAGTTATAAATACTTACAAGGATGTGCTGCAAATATGAAAAGTTTCTCTTTCAGGATGGTGAGATTACAGGAAGCATCTCGCTTTTCAAAAACTATGCTTAAGAGTCAGTATATATCTCTATCTTTAAAAGGAAATTCACACCAAGAAAAAGCAATGCCAACTACATCTCAGGAATCTAGGTCTCCATAAAGTAGCTGTGTGTTCGGTTTGCACTTTGAGATCTTTTTACCTGGTACTGCTGAAACTCCACCTGGGAAGACCAAAGCCAAGTGACCAGTATCATTCTGCCTCCTGCTCACCTGTCTCAGTCAGATGAGGCAGGCCATCGGGTTTTGAGGCAGCTTTGTGGCTGAGCCTTGAAGCAGAGCAGGCTGCAGGCTCCTGCAAGGATGCAGTCCTAGGAGGGCGGCCGGCAATAAATACGTGGAGCTCAGACAGCCCTGCAGAAGGAAGCATTTCCACTCGGGCTGTGGGGCTAAAATAATTAAGAATGTGGGATGTCTGCCCACAGGCTCTCCTTAACCTGCAGGGTGAAGATGCAAAAGGAGCCGAAGGATCAAGGCTGTGGCCCACACCAAGGATCACTGCACAGGCGTGCAAACAGAATGCACCCACGTGAGAGCTCTGCAAAGCGAAGCTGCCAGGACTAGCACTCGGATAAATTGCTTAGCTTCTCCAACTCAGCTACCTCATCTGTTAAACGGGGCTGAGGGCAGCCTTGTGGGGTTGTAGAGAGGACTAAATTAGGCAACACATATGAAATGCTCAGCGACATTAAGTGCTCAATAAATATCAGCTATTATTATTGCCACATGAATACTTTAAGAATGTACCTTCACACAGTCCATCATTGTAAGGGAACTTCTAGCAGCTGGTATTTATAGTTCCACATGCAAGAAGGCACAACAAAAGTAATGTCTGAGCCAATTCTTCTTCCAAATTATTTTTTATTTTATACCATATTTCTTTAAACACAGGGTCAAAAACTCCAGGGACCATTTTGCCACAATGCACCTGAGAATCAGAAAGTCAAACTTTTTCACACAAGAGATTTTAAGTCATTTACGTTGTCCTGATACTGGAAGTTATTATAAACCCCTAAGTTCCCAATGCACAACCCAGCCCCAACCCCACTGCTATAATAGTAAATAATCACAGATCCCAGAACACAATTTTACATTTTTTTCAACTAATAAATTGAATTTTTCCCACTGTGACAAATTAATTAAATAAAATTTATAAAAACAACAACTAGGCTTTTATCCAATTTAAATAAAATTCTTTCTATATTATCTTTTGAATATATTATAGTTTTTATTTTACCCACTTGGGGCGTGTTTTGTCATTACTGCATGACTGGAAGGAGTTCTGTTAGGCAGCAAAATTGAGCTACTTTTCTGCAATGCCTGTGTAGACTGTCTCTGGCCAGCAGCCTCGGTCCCAGCAGCTCTGTCATCAGAGGACACAGTGACACCTGGTCCCTGGCAAGGTCCCGTTCTCCCCTTGGCAGAATGGTGAGGGCTAGGGACTCCTCCTCAGGGTGTTTTCAGGGTGCTTTTTTTTTCGGAGACAGAGTCTCGCTCTGTCGCCCAGGCTGGAGTGCAGTGTTGTGATCTCGGCTCACTGCAACCTCTGCCTCCTGGGTTCAAGCAATTCTCCTGCCTCAGCCTCTTGAGTAGCTGGGACTACAGGCACGCACCACCACGCCTGGCTAATTGTTTTGTATTTTTTACTAGAGACGGGGTTTCACCGTGTTGCCCAGGCTGGTTTCGAACTCCTGAGCTCAGGCAATCCACCCACCTTGGCCTCCCAAAGTGCTAGGATTACACGCGTGAGCCACTGCGCCTGGCCTATTTGCTTTTCAGTGATTTTCATTTTATGCAACTATATGGAACACAGTTATTAATATATTATTTAAAAACAAACTTGAGACATAGTAATCTACATATTTCCTTATTAACACGCCAAACGAGAGGGTAGCAGCAGTGCTAATAACAACCATGATTTGAGAGCAGTGATAAAAGCAGTCACTCTTCAACACACCTGCATCACTATTATGTAACAGGAAAATAGTGACCATTTCTCTGATGACTGTAAATGCTGTGGGCTGTGCTACCTACATTCATGCAGGAAGGAAACACTGAATTTCAGTGAAAAGCTGGTGGAAATAAGGATGTTTTTTCCCACCCCAAAGTTCACAGATATCCTGAAGTCCATGCACTCACCACCACAGCCCATGGTTCAGGACACCATCTTTAGGAAATCACTGAGAACTTCACACCACGTCAAGACCCTGGGACATAAGCTTCAGCGAATCTCTAGATTTCAGAGTCCAGACTACAGGAGAGACAGACTGAACCCCTTTCAAAGCAGAGGGCTCTTTTGTTGCTGTGAATCCCAGGAATGCCTGCTGATGTCAGGAGGCAGTCTGACAGCAGGAAGCGCCCGGGCCTGGACCTAGACCCCCCTGGTTTGATGCTCTGCCCATTAGCTGCCTGTTTCCTCGGCAAGGCCTCTTTCAACTTGAGAGTTGAAGGAAATCTTTGGAGATCACCTGGTTTAAGCCCACTCTTACGCACAGAAACTGTGCTTCTCACAAGCTTCTTCTAAGGAAAACCCAAGAGCAGTCCACTCCACAAACTCTGTCCTTAATTTTCTAGCAAAGCAAAAGTCCTTGTTTTCAGGTCAAGTGATTCATCTACACAAAGCCACCAAAACCCACACTTGCAACTTTAAATTAGTCAAAGCAAAAACTTAGAAAAAGGACAAGATATTTTTAAAATGTATAAAAAATCTGCAGGACAAAAGAGAAAACATAAACTGTAACAGAGGCAGAGATTGAAAAGAAAATCATGTTCAAAAGGGTCAGTGCACATGTCTGTATTCATTTTTTTTTTTTTTTTTTGGTCTCACTCTGTCATCCAGGCTGGAGTACAGTGGCCTGATCACGGCTCACTGCAGCCTGCACCTCCCACGCTCAAGTGATCCTCCTGCCTCAGTATCCTAAGTAGCTGGGAATACAGGCACCTGCCACCATGCCCAGCTCATTTTTTTGTATTTCTTGTAGAGACAGGGTTTCACCATGTTGCCCAGGCTGGTCTTGAACTCCTGGGCTCAAGCAATCCTCCCACCTGAGCCTCCCAAAGTGCTGGGATTACAAGCATGAGCCATTCTGCCTGGCCCAGTCATTTTTTAATAAATAAAATGCATTATTATAAATTATATCCATGTGAATGAATAAAACAGACTCTCATCTGTGGATAATGGTTTGGGAAGGGTGGAGCAGGAAGCAGTGTACCCCCACCTGGCCTTCCACCCAACCCTGGAATCGTCCCATCACTAGGAGGGAGAAGGTAGTGACCAGAAAGAGAAACAGGCTAATGGCCTTAACTCTGACTTCTTCTGTACCCAAGAGAAAGATGAGCCACCCTTCTCCCTCCCAAAAAAAGATTCTCTGGAAGTCAGTCAGCCAGGATTTAAAAGGACCACTTCAAGACCCTCCCCACGCCAGCTTCTGAGCCAACGCCTGCCCCGTCCATACCTCCACTCCCATACACGCCTGAACCTCCCAGCACCCGGGCAGGGCACGACCCTGCTGCCTAGCAGAGACCCAGCAGGGCGGGTGGGCAGGGTCACCAGCATGGCCTCACGGCAGTCTCTGGCCCCCATCTACGATAGGAGTATGCCTTCCTCAGACACTGGGTCGGGACCACTTCATGAGCCCAGTCACAGCCCAGGGCTTCCTCAGGCGGCACCAGGATGAGGGCCACCCAGATCCCAACCCCAAAGAAACTTCTTCAGGCCACTGCCCTCCCACTTCAACCAGGGAATGTGCCCAAGAGCTAGGGGTGTCCCAAACCGCAAGGCATGACACACGTAGAAACTATGAAGATTTTTTGGTGATTTTTTATTTGTCCAAACCTGAACACAGTCCATGTGGGGTCTCGGTGTCTCTGCCTCTCTCTCACATGTAACAAAACCATTTTCAGAGAAGCCTGGCATCTAGGGACCTCCCTACTCTGGCCCTTACTGGCCTTTCCACAACAGGGTTCTCAGCTGTAACTGGTTTCTCCCTTTATTGGAACTCTGGGCCCACCAAACTAAGGATGAAGTTATCCAGAAAGCAAAGACCCTTGGTTGATACAAAGGGAGCCTCAGATGGAGAGATCCAAGAGGTGGTCAAAACTGTGGGAGGAGTGGCTACACAGGGAGCCTCAGAGCTAGATGCCACCAGCAGGGAAGAGGTGTGAACGGCAAGGATGGAGGTGAGGGCCTGACTCCTGGCCGGCACACCTGGGGTTCA